>NW_025335673.1:79229-98510 GCF_004798865.1 Varanus komodoensis | reverse complement strand
CTTTTGGCCACATTCCTTCCCCACCAAAGCCTGGTATTTTGCTCCACCAGGGCTCCTTAAGTGAGCATCTGAGTGAGTGAGTATGAAATTAGTGGCTGTAAAGACATTGATGGAGGTCTAGTGAGAGCCCTGGTGGTCATCCTGGGGCACTGTGTTGATGTAAAAGTATCATTTCTTGTGGGTTTGTTCGGCAGATTTTTCTCTTCCTCTTCCTCATTGTGTCTTTGCTTGCTACAATTGTGCTCAGCTTTTATGCCTGCAATTTTCCTCCCTAATGCTCCATATTTCTTTCCCATATTCCACTCCAAATACACAATATCCTCCCACCACTGAAAGACTGATCTCTTCCTTCTCCCATTTTGGCCATCTTTCCTTCCCCATCCAACCCTGCTCCTGCTGCTGTGACACGCACTTCCTTCTTACCCAACAGGGCGTGCTAAGTTTAACAGAAAAGTGACTGAGGAGAAAATTAGTGGATGTAAGGAAATTCAAGGACATCATTGAATGCTGGTGAACTGTGTTGATGACTCTTGTTTCCTTTTGTGATTTCCCATCATTTTTATGAACAGGTGCTTCCTGTTTCTGTCTGCACTGAGTCCTGCAACTTGGGCTTCCAGAAGAAAAAGCAGGAAGGAAGGAAATTTTGCTGCTTAGATTGTGACCCATGTCCAGAAGGGAAGATTTCCAACCGAACAAGTGTGTAACTGTTGGTGGATAACATTCCAGAGAGTGGGAATAATGTGCAACCAACCAAATAACAACTATGAAATGTTGTTCACTCAAATTGTTTGCATGTCTATGTGTGTGTGCTTCTGTGTGTGTTATTGAGAGAGAGAGTGAGGAGAGAGGGCATTTCCTTTGAGTATGTCACAAGACAGAAGTTTTTTCCTTCATTATTCGGAAATAAAGGCTCACTCACAGTCATTCACTAGTTCTGTCTCTCTCACACACAAAGGAACTACCAACCCGCCCCCCAAACCCTGAGTCAATTATTTACTTGCTCACCAGCCAAATTTCAGAATTCTCTTTGTCAATTAAAGCCATTTGCACCTTCTTTCATCTTAACCGATAGAGTTAAACACCAGCAGCTGGGAAAACTAAAAACCATGCAGGGAAATGGAAATCAATCCAATCCCAATGATTGATATGAACTTCAGATTAGTGTCCAAATTTGGCTCTGTCGCACTCAACAATCTTCTTCCTCACACCTAGCCATGGCCTAGGAAGTGAGCTGAGATAAAGTAGCAGAAAAATGAGGAATGCTCATCAGCCCATTCTTTGCACTGAATTCTTGTGCAAAGTAAACGATGTGTGCAGAATTCTTGTGCAAAGTAAACAAAGTGTGCAGAATTCTTGTGCAAAGTGTTCAGAAGGAGAAACCTACCTGCACTGTCGCAATGCAGGCTTAGGACAGAGAGACAGAAGGTCAGTATCCACTGCGGTGAATTCAGCACATCTGATCTCACTCCACAACATGTTTCCTCACATCTTCCTACCTGAGGCTTTCTGCCACTCTTTTATATGATACATGAGGGAAGGTTTTAGAGGGAACATGGGGAGGTGAATAGGTAGGATAGGTTGAATTCTACTTCTTGGAATTTACTGAGCCTAATTAGGCTGAAGACCAATGGAAATGTTCCGGCATGTAAAGCAAAGTCAAATGATGTATTTCTTTGATACTAGACATGTGGATGGGTGAAAACTCAGCTTCCAAATTGTGGTGGACAGTTTAATTGAAGATGGCTTTCAAAACTGCTAATCAGGATGACCAACATCAATACACGGTTCTGTCCACCTTGTTGGTGCCAGACAGCCCTAATATTAAGGACACTGTGCAGAGCAAATTGTACCTATAGAAAATGGATTGACTATTTATGCATAATGTGCAGGGATGAAAAAAGGCCATGCATCAAGACCTCCATCATCAATTTTAATAATAAATTCAGAGTTATTCTGTATGACAATTGGCACAGTGATGGAAACAGTATTGTTTCTTCTCTTTTCAGACATGGATGAATGTTTACAATGCCCAGATGATCATTACTCAAGCGAGAGAAGAGGCAGATGCATCCCCAAAGTGATAACATTTTTGTCTTTTCAAGAACCTCTAGGAATCGGCCTGGTCTCAGTAGCTCTTCATTTTTCACTGATCAAGTGAAAAGCCTTGGTGCTTGGAATTTTTCCAAAGAACAAGGATACCCCCATAGTGAAGGCCAACAACAGGGACCTCACCTACACTCTACTCATCTCTCTCCTGCTCTGCTTCCTCTGCTCCTTGATTTTCCTCGGCCCACCTGGCAGGGTAAACTGCCTTATCCGACAAGCTGCCTTTGGCATGATCTTCTCCGTGGCAGTATCCTGTGTATTAGCCAAGACCATCACTGTGGTGATAGCTTGCATGGATACCAAGCCAGGGTCAAACATGAGGAAGTGGATGGGGAGAAGGCTCTCTGCCTTTGTGGTCCTTACCTCCACTTTGATCCAAGCAGGCATTTGATCCAAGCAAACATACTTTATTTTGCATAAATACAAACACAATCCAAAATACCTACATTTAGAGAGAAGCTCACAAAGCACTTCCATTACAAAAATCTAAAACATGGTGTAGTACATGGTAAGGCAAATACATAAAACTGAAATTATCCAGGCACACTTCATTGCCCTCCCTACTGATCCATTATTTGTTTTCCTTTCCTTTAAATAGAAGACACACATTTAGATGTGTGTTTTCATTTACATTGATTTTAATCCCATCAAAACTATGCGCTATTAGCAGAGCTACAGCTACCCTTGCATTTAAACTGGCTTTTCTGAGTATGGAGAAAGCAACTGAGAGCTATATAAGGGAGAATGTTTATGAGGGAGCTAACATTCCATGTATGAGGAGAAACTGTGAAATGTAGTGGTGAACCAGTGACCGAAAACCCAGTATAGGGAATGAGCGTATCACCCATGTGAGTCTAGCAACAGAAATGTGTTACTGGGTACCAGAACCTGGGTAAAGTGCCCATGACTTGAAGTGTTCAATGAAAATATGACAAAGTGATTTGAGTGGAGCGATAAGAACTTTATTTCCATTTGTTGGGCTGGCAGATTTTAGTTAAGCATTTACCAATAATTGCAAAATTCTTCATATTTGAAAGGATATCTGCTTGTTCCTTTCCTTTGCCTTCCTTTCCATGATACAAGAGAAATTAAGATGAATAGATTGTATTTCCATTTCTCATAGATAGATGGCCAACACAATAACCTTATGGTTCTTTTTCCTCTACTCACTAGCTGCACCCATTCCTTCAGGGCATTTCATTTAATACTTCAGCTGGAGAGGAGGTGTCTTTTAATCAGCATGGTGAGATAGTTGCTGGATTTGATGTCACTAACATACTTCTGTTCCCCAACAACTCCTTTGTCAGAGTGAAAGTTGGGAGTGTGGATCCAAATGCAGTTGATGGAAAACAATTTATCATCCATGAAGATGTGATGGAGTTGTGGAGAAACTTTAACCAGGTGTGCAGTGTTCAGAATCCCTGAAGGAATCCACTGCAATGTTTTGTTCCAATCTGAAAACTATACCATAAGCTTTAGTGTATTTTTGACATGAAATTATAAGTAGGTAGATAGATAGATAGATAGATAGATAGATAGATAGATAGATATAGATAGATAGATAGATCTTCCCTTGACAAAAACATGTTTGTTCACATTTTTATTAAGATGGCTTTTCTCAATTCAAGTTTTCCATGCGTGTGCATTTTAATTTAATCATGAATCACTGCCAACTCACTTAGTGCATATAATTCAACTACAGTTATTTGTTTGAGTCCATGGGGGATGATTCATTAGCCACTTTAGAAGTCAGCACTGAATATTGGAAAGGGTTTTAATGGGATCCAATAGAATGTTTTATTGGAATACATGAAAAACTATCCACCATGGCTGCTTCTCATGGAAATGCAAAACCCATTCAGCTTGGGAGAATGTAACTAACCCTCTTAGCCATGTAGGGACATTTCTCTGCTGTTCATGCATCCATGTGCACAGTTTTGGGTGGCTTGGATATTGTCTTTTCTTTTTTCTTCTCTTCTTTACTGTGTCCCTGCTGGTGGATTCTCTTCCTTTCCTACCATGCATGCTTTCCTTTGAGAACTGTGCCACACTCCTTTTTCATCGTCATCCTTCCTTCATTTGGTATTTTCTTCCCACACTTTCTCCTCTTTGTCCTTTCCCCTTCCAACACATACTTCTCTTGCTCCCTTGACCATGTCTTTGTCATGTCCTAACCCCAGCATTGTGCTCACCTCCTGCTCCCAGAAAAGCAAATTAGGAGGAAATTACTCAATTTAATGGAATTGGAATTCTAAAGTCATCCTTGAAGGTTGTTGAACTGCTTTCATGATGTCTGGTTAGGTGATGCTGTTTTTCCCCAATTCTACAAAGAAGAAGAAGGGATGCAGAAAGATTTCTTGCCCTGTTCAGAAGTGTACTTGACCATATAATAATTTGCATAGACCAGCCATCCCACAACTTGTGCCTTCCAGACATGTTTGGACTGCACCACATAGGAAAGCCAGTCCATGGCCCTGCTGGATGGAAATTCTGGAACCTGTGGTCCAAATTCTGGGCTATACCATGTTCTCACACACCCATGTCACATGTTCACCCAGTTTTTGCATTTCAGTTGATGAACTCTCACTTATGTTTCCTCTTCCAATTTCTCATCATTTTGCAATGGATAGGGCCTTCCCATTTCTGTCTGCACCAGCTCTTGCAACTTGGGCTTTCAGAAGAGGAAGCAGGAAGGAAGGAAATCTTGCTGCTATGATTGTGACCCATGTCCAGAAGGGAAGATTTCCAACTGGACAGGTGCATGCCAGAGAGCATCTAAAATTCCAGATTTTGGGCAGGCAATCATAAAACCATCATGTTAGCTCAAAACTGTTGGCATGTCCATGTGTGTGTGTGTGTGGGGGGAGTGACTCAGTGAGAAAGAGTGCATATACCTTGAATATTTCACACAATTGAAGGCATTTTTTCCTCATTATATAGAAAAAGAGACTCACTCTTCCAGCTCCCCCACCCTTCCCCTTCCCTTTCTCACTCTCTTTCTCACTCCCTTTCCCTCTCTCTCTATCTCACACACACAAATGTAGAAACAACAAAGATAACTAAGAGAAAAAAAAAAAAAAGGAGATGAATTGGTATTTGCCCACCAGCAAAATTCAGAATTATGGTTGTCCATTCAAGCCATTTGCAGCTCCTTTCATCTTAGCTGATAGAGTTATACCCCTGCATCTGGGAACACTATACATAAACCACTGTGGGAAGAGGAGATTAATCCAGGCCCAATGATTGATACATACATG
The DNA here is from genome assembly GCF_004798865.1 of Varanus komodoensis. Lineage (NCBI taxonomy): Eukaryota > Metazoa > Chordata > Lepidosauria > Squamata > Varanidae > Varanus > Varanus komodoensis. Next base: position 93,147 of record NW_025335673.1, on the reverse strand, counting down.
AAATAAATGATATGAACGTGTATGTGAAATTTGGCTCTCTTGCACTCAATAGTCTTCTTCCTCACACTCAACCATGACCTAGGAAGTGAGCTGAGATAAGGTTGGTTAAGAATGAGGAATGCTCATGGGCCCCATCTTTGCACTGAATTTGTGCAAAGTAAGCAAGGCCTGCAAGGCTTGTGTGCAGGAGGAGAACTCTGCTTGCACTGTTGCAATGGAGACTGAAGACAGAGGGACAGCAGGCCAGAGTCCTTTCAGCTGAATTGAGCACACCTGATTGATTCTTCCTCCCTTACTGGGTTCCACACACATTTCCACCTGAGACTTTCTCCCTCTTTTTTAGATGGTTCATAAGGGAAGGCTTTGGAGGAAACTCGGGAGGGGAAGAGTTGGACTAGCTTGAATTACACTTCCTATAACTTACTCAACCTAATGTGAATGAAGACCAAAGCAAATGTTCCTGCATGCAAAACAAAGTCAAATGATGGATTTCCCTGATATTAGGCATGAGGATGGGTACAACTGAGCATTAAAAGTGAGGTGGACAGCTTCAAAAAAGATCACCATAAATGCTACAACTCAGGATGTCATAAGCTGCTCAAAAAACCAGTGAAATCTTGATTTTGAATACCAGTTGCTGGGGGGAAAACAGAAGAAATCTTTTTAGATTTTTATTCACTTAGAATCTAGTTGGAAAATGGTTGTTTGAATGAAATAAACTTTAATAAAACTCATGACTGATTAATGGAAGGAAAACATGGTGGCAGAAAAACTTTCCAGCATGCACGTTATGTGCTCATTGTTGTACTTCATGGTTCACATATTGCATCAGAAATCAGTTAGAATTATTTCCCTGTATTTAAGACCGACATCAATTCACAGCTCTGTTCAGCTTGGTGGTGTCAGAGAGCTCTCATATCCAGCACCAAGTGCAGTATGCAGGGTTTGTTCCATCTATAGACAATGGATTGGCTCTTAACGCACAATGTACAAGGCTGAAAAATGGCAGCTCATCCAGAGCTGCAACATCAAATTTAACAGTATATTCAGAGTTTTTATGCAAGAATATTGGCACAGTGTTGGATAAAGTATTGCTTCTTCTCATTTTTCCAGATATGGATGAATGTTTACAATGCCCAGATGACCATTACTCAAATGAGAGCAGAGACCGATGTAGCCCCAAAGTAATCACATTTTTGTCTTATCAAGAACCTCTAGGAATTGGACTAGTCTCAGGAGCACTATCTTTTTCACTGGTCACAGCCTTGGTGCTTGGAATTTTTATTAAGCACAAAGATACCCCCATAGTGAAGGCCAACAACAGGGACCTCACCTACACTACTCATCTCTCTGCTGCTCTGCTTCCTCTGCTCCTTACTTTTCCTTGGTCCACCTGACAGGGTCAACTGCCTTATCCGACAAGCTGCCTTTGGCACGATCTTCTCTGTGGCAGTTTCTTGTGTATTAGCCAAGACCATCACTGTGGTTATGGCTTTCATGGATACCAAGCCAGGGTCAAACATGAGGAAGTGGATGGGGAGAAGGCTGTCAGTCCTTGTGGTCCTTTCCTCCACTTTGATCCAAGCAGGCATTTGTGCCTTATGGCTGGGAACATTCTCCCCTTTCCCAAGTATGAACATGCATTCTGTACCAGGACAGATCATTGCAGAGTGCAACGAAGGCTCTGTCATAATGTTTTACTGTGTGCTGGGCTACATGGGACTTCTGTCCATCGTCAGCTTTGTGGTGGCTTTCCTTGCCAGGAAATTGCCTGACAGTTTCAATGAAGCCAAGTTCATCACCTTCAGCATGCTGGTGTTCTGCAGCGTTTGGCTGTCCTTTGTTCCCACCTACCTGAGCAGCAAAGGGAAATACATGGTGGCTGCGGAGATTTTCTCCATCTTAGGTTCCAGTGCTGGCTTACTGGGTTGCATTTTTTTTCCCCAAGTGCTATATAATTTTGCTGAGGCCTGAGCTGAACAGCAAGGAATGTCTAGTAAGGAAGAAGTAGTGAAATGTATAATTGTATACTTTCTGTTTTGTTTTCCAATGCTGTCTCCTAGATTGGAGGGTGTGAAAGTCATGTATGGTTCTGCTCATCTAATTTTAGCTACTGCTAATTTGCATTATAATTGTGCATACCCACAAATATATTAAATCTCCACATCACTTTTCAAACCTCAATAAAGTGATTTTGATACCTTCCTCATTTTCCTTTCTTGGTTACATACCGACTTTCTTATGTAAAAAATGTGAGGCTGCTCGCATGTCCATGGATTTATCTACCTTAAGATTTCCTCTCAAGCATGCATCATGCTCATCCCCAATTTTACACCACTAAACAATGCAAAGGACATTCTCTTAATACTGAAATGAAACACACAAATTACACTCATTCACTCACCCACCACCACTTGCTGTCATCTGAATATGGGTTTCTTCATTAGCTCTTCTCCTTAATACAAGCTTCCCTGCCAATGCAGTTCATTTGTTATTTCTTTGTGGAAAATAATTGCAAAAGGCAGTCCTTCCTTCCTTCCTTCCTTCCTTCCTTCTGACTTTCAAAGCCAGTCATGTAAATTCTGGATTGGTGGTTTTATAGCTATACAACATTATTAATCTTGGAACCAAATGTTAGGTTCTTTCAGCCCAGGCTCTGGGACTGACAATGAGTGTGTCTTTGATGAGACTCTAGCAACTTTAGGTCGTCTTCTTCTGGTCCCCTCAAGCACAAATTTCAGACTATTCAAACACAACACATCAAAGCAGCCATCAATAATATCTGGTTCATCTTCAGTCTATGGATAGCAAATAATATAACCCTTGCTTTGTCACATTAGCAGACGTGGGGAAATACTGTCAAAGAAGAGTGTTATAGCTGGAAAACTTTGGGGGTGGGGGCAGAATGCTGTGATGGACTGTTCAGTGGGAGCAGTGATAAGAATGGGTGTTTCTTGTTACAACTGCATCACTGGCAACAATGACTTTCCAAAGAGCAATTCAAACTGCTAGTGTTAACATACAAAGTCTACTACTGCATAGGCCAGGCCATTGACAGGCTGCTTTCTTTCAAGCTCAGATGAGCTTGCCTGAGATCTAAGACCTTGGACAGAAGCCCTTATCCTTGTAACATCACCAGCTGAAGCGTATTTATCTGGGATGGAAGAGATGGCCTTCGTGGTGGACTTTCTCAGCTTCTGGAACTTCCTGTTAAAAAGCTCTTGTTCAACCCTCACCCCCCTTTTCCATTCAGTGGTGGCAAACCAATTTATATTCATATCTGCTTGTACAAACTCATCTTGTCTGTTAATTCCGGGAGAGGAGGGCTATTCATTGATGCATAATATTCATTTGCTTCATTGTATTTCACTGTGTTGTTGTCAACATTTGATTGTATTTTCACTAATGTGTTTCTTTCCAATCTGGAAGCTATTGTTAACCCCTTGGAATATTTGTAACCTACTCCCCTTGGTGGGGGGAGTAGGTTACAAAAGAAAGAAAGTCAGAAGACAGGCAGACAGACAAAACGAAATGCTTCTCGTAATTCATTTCCCAAAAAACTTGCACAGAGTGCAATCCAGATAAGAGGGAGGTTCTGTTGGTGGGTGATTTAAGCTCCTGGGCAGGTGACTTGGGCCTTGCCCAGGATGGGGTTGCACTCCTTCTAAAGGACAGGAACCGCAGTTTGGGAGTGCTCCTCAACCCGGACCTGTCCTTCGAAGCTCAAGTGACTGTGGTGGCAAGGAGCGCTTTCCTTCAGCTTTGGCTAATCCATCAGCTGCGTCCCTACCTGGAGAAAGATTGCCTAGCAACAGTAACACACACATTGGTTACTTCCCAGTTGGATTTCTATAATGTGCATTATGTGGGGCTGCCCTTGAAGACAGTCCAGATGCTTCAGATGGTTCAAAATAGAGCTGCCACAATGCTATCGGGGACTGGATGTTATTCTCATATAACCCCAGTCCTCTATCAGCTCCATTGGCTTCCCATCAAAGTCTGGGCTCAATTCAAGGTGCTGGTTATTACCTATAAAGCCCTAAACGGCTTGGGATCAGGATACGTGAAGGAACGCCTTCTTTCCTATTTATCCTCCTGCCCCCTGAGTTCGGCAGCAGAAGACCTCCTCCAGGAACTCTCTGTGAAAGATATTAGGAGACAGAGTACCCGGAAGAGGGCCTTCTCTGTGGTGACACCTCAACTATGGAATGTGCTCCCCAGAGAGGTCCGCCTGGCGCTGTCATTATATGTTTTTCAGTGCCAGGTTAAGACCTTTTTATTTAATAAATATTTTAACAAGTTTTAATATAGAATTTTATTACCATATTTTAATTGCAGCCAGAGTGGGTCATTAATTTATTTATGTTATAATGTTATGTATTGAATTTTATTTGTGTAAGCCATCCTGAGGCTCTCACAAAGGATGGCATACAAATAAAGAAAAAGAAAAAGAAAGAAAGAGTGCTGTATTCCCTGGGATGCTGGAGGTAATAAATAGTTGTGATTCACAGCTATGGTTACCCTTATTCTACTCTGCATTTGCTGAAATCAATTTTAAAGCCACTTAGACTTGGATCCATTATGATAATTTCAGGCAGTGATCTTCATGTTGCTACTCTATGCTGCTGGCTGCATTTCAGGCTTAGCATACTCATTGTTTTTCTTGAGCCCTTTCTCACATTGACCACCTCCCCATGATTGTGTGCTTCTGTTGGGGATGGGAGTGTGTGTGTGGGGGTGGGAAGTGCAGCTGCATTTGCTGTGAGAGTTGTTCCACTGATGCCTATTGGTCCAAGGGCAGTTTGGAGGCACAGGTGTCTCTCCCTGTAATTATCCACACCCCTAAAATTAATTCAGTGCAAGAAGATCAGCAGCTTTTGAGTTGATGCTTGAAACAAAATCAAGCAAAGTCTTTATAAAATCTTCTCTTCTGTCTTTCAGAGGTAAAATGGGCAGAAAGAGAACGACTGGGCTTATTCAGATTGAATTTTCAGCATCCTTCTTTCCCTTCTATGGTTCTCCTTTCAGAACAAAGTGACTGAGTCACTCTTTAGGACACAGTTTGACTCTCCTGTCAAGGCTGTCTTCAGCATAAGGCAGACACAGTCCTGTTTGGCAATAACATTTTAAATATACTGACTAGCCATTACAACTGCTTAAATGAAAGTGATTCAAGCAGTGAAGCTGCAGGCAAATTAATAGAAAAACAGTGGCACAAGTGAGGTGCTGTGGATGATTCTATAGGATTTAAAAGTCAACACAATCTTTTGTTATCCACTGCAGGTGTTAGACTTGCAGCTCAGAGGAAGTAGGATAACTGTCCACAGCAAAGGGACTCTGCTCAGGACAGAATGCAATCCCCGACTTTGCTTTTTCTGCTGGCTCTGCACAAGTGCAGAAGTGATAACCACAAGTGCCCTGCAAGTGATCCCCTCCCAGTTCTTCATGAATGGTACCAGCCGGGGATCTTCCTCATTGGTGGGATTGCATCTCATATCATTTATATTATGAATGAAGCTTTCTTCAGCAAGCACCCATCCGAGGAGATGGGCTTTGATTTTCCAGTGTAAGATGCTCATCCAACTTCTTCCTGTTTATTATATGTATTTTCCCTTGTCAGAGGAATATGAAATATTATCTAAGCATGCAATGGTTCTGGAAAAACAGCAGGGTTTCTGAATAGGAATTCTGGAGAAATCATCTCCTCATGAACTCAAAATGCAAAAATATTGGGAGGATTAATGGAAAAACAAAACAAAAAACATCCAAGCTGAATATACCAAGGAAAGACTCTCATCCTAGGCAGCAATGCTAATTTGCATGCAATTAGTAAGGAAGCAAGGGAGGAACACAGTGTATAAGGAATGAAATCCATTGTGTTGAATATTCCTTTTCAGAAAAAGAAGTTACAATCAGCACTTAAATATAATGATTTATTTCATGGTTATGCATGGTCATTTCTATAGAAATCGGTTCTTTGGCTCACACAAATTGTATTGAATACAGCCTTTCCAGGTAAAATAAGTATGGTTCGATGCGTGGGAAACAGCATGACGGCATAGAAACTCCATTAGCCAGGGAATTTACTGTGTAGTTTGCACTACAAAGCAGTGGAAGCTCTTTACTGTGATGTCACTGAGGTTGTGTTTGGGTTTTGGGAATTTTAGCCTGAACTTTACAGGAACTATTTTCAGGGCATATGATAAATACAAATTGAATTCCGCACCATGAATAGCTCATTTCCAGTTCAGGATGAAGAATGCTCTGCTCCACTGGCATGAGAATAATTGGGCTCAGTTGCCAGGAAGCTCATTAATGTGCGTGTTTGAGAGATTTTCAAAGGATTCTCTCATCTGTCAAGTTCATTTAGATACAATGCAACAGCATCCTGATCAACATTTTAATGCATTACATAATTCACCAGTGAAATGTCGTATTTCTACTTTTATCTGCAGCATGGTGACCAAGTTCTACCAGCACCTCCTGGCTTTGGCATTTGCTGTAAGTGAGATCAATAAAGATTCTTGGATTTTGCCCAACGTCACCCTTGGGTTCCACATCTATGACACCTACTTCTTTGAGACAATGACCTATCGTGCCACTCTGGACTTGCTCTCCAAGTCTCATGGTTTTCTTCCCAACTATGAATGTGGCACAAAGAAAAGTCTCATGGGCATCCTTGGAGGATTTTCCTCTGATACTTCCTTCCATATGGCAGATATTTTAGGACTCTACAAGATTCCTCAGGTAAGAACTCACAACTGAAACAGTGTACCTTTTCCTCCCTACACACAGGTTTCAAAGTTTATGTTGTACTTCTATTTTTTTTCACTGAGAGATGATTTTTGAGATTCAATAATAGAATAATAAAAGTGATAGAAAACAAACTGAAAAGGAAATGGTTGCACACTGTGGGAGGATATGCACTTCAGGTGTGAGTGATTGATACTTGGTTTTTTTATGCCATGCTGTTTTTCTACACCATATTCCTACATTTCTCAACAAGGCATCCTTTGATTAACATTACAGCTTCTCATTAAATATAAAAAATGGATCTTGCTTCACCAAATGAGTCACTGCATGAAAAGTCAGTTTTCGTACTCTGTCACTAGTTCTTCTGTATATTTTCTTTAGCTGGCCTATGGCTCATTCCCCCCAGAACAAAGTGATGCAATTCACTTCCCTTCCTTCTACCGCATGGTCCCTAATGAAGTCCATGAGTATACAGGAATTGTACACTTGCTTCAGCATTTTGGCTGGATCTGGGTTGGACTCTTTGTTGTAGATGATGATAGTGGAGCATATTTTCTGAAGAAATTTGAACCCTTGCTCTCTGAGAAGAGAATCTGTTCTGCCTTCACACTTAGACTCCCCCGCTATGGTCGAGTCTCTAGCGGCACGGAAACGAATGATAGGTTTGGCAAAATCTTTGCATCTTACATGAATAATACAGCCAGAGCATTTGTTAACTATGGTGATATTATGACCATTATGTGGCTGGTGACTTTCAAAAATATCTTACTTCCTGATGATATGGAAGTGGCATTTTTTGGCAAAGTATGGATTATGACAGCACAGAGCGAGTTAATAGTAACAGGGGTTACAAGAAGATTGAACTTAGAAATGTTTCAAGGAACCATTTCCTTTGCAATTCACTCAAAGCAACCTCAGGGATTCCAGGAATACCTTCAGAACTTAAGACTTCAGTGGACACAAGCAGATGATTTCCTTCACGAGTTCTGGGAACAAGCTTTTGAATGTCCAATTCCAAATCCCCAGGAGCTAACACAGGAGGATAAAACATGTCTTGGGGAGGAGAAGTTGGAAAGCCTTCCTAGAACTGTTTTTGAAATGAGTATGACTGGCCACAGCTATAGCATCTACAATGCAGTCTATGCCATAGCACATGCTCTCCACACCATGTGTTCCTCCAGGATTAAGCACAGAGCAATGGTGGGCAGGAAAGGACTTCCTCTTGACCATCTTCAGCCTTGGCAAGTAGTATTTACTGCATCCTTCCTCCACAGCTGAACAGGTTATATTGGATTCTATAAGTCTGGTACAAAAGGGAGAACAAATGTTTAGGTTTAGAACATCTGCATGGACATATGTAAATGAAGGCGAGATTTACAACTGGGCAAGGAAAACAATGCAGAGGTCAATATTCTCATGGTCCTTGGGTGCAGTTCATCTTTCCTAGATAGTGCAAGATCTATTTGTTAACACTCATGCTTTATTTTGGATTCATCTTTTTAAATTCCTTAACTCAAGTACATTCAAATATAGCCATTTTTAGAGAGAATGTCAGCTTCTTGCATCCCCTCCACCTCCTATAGTATACGGTAGCCCAAAACAAACAAGTCTGTAATTGTCCAAACCATTTTTTATTGTCCTCCCAATTCAATAGAAAACCTGGATTCAGGCAAGAGGGTCCAAAACCAGGAAGATTCTAATGGGAATGTGACAATGGGACTATTGTAGATAGATAAAAATTGTATTTCCATCTATCAGGGTGGCAGACTTAAGAATTTACAAACCTTTGCAAAATTCTTCTTACTTGATACCTTTTCTTCCTCTCCCCTCCCCTCCCCTCCATGATAAAGGAGAAATTAAAATTACCATTTCTCATAGACACATTATCCTTCTACTTTTTTTTCTCTGCCTATCAGCTGCACCCATACCTTCAGGGCATTTCATTTAATACTTCAGCTGGAGAGGATTTGTCCTTTAATCATCATGGAGAGATAGTTGCTGGATTCGATGTAACTAATATGCTTCTATTCCCCAACAACTCCTTTGCAAAGGTGAAAGTTGGGGGGATGGATCCTAATGCAGTTGAAGGAAAAAAATTCATCATCCATGAAGATGTGATAGAGTTGCGCAGAACCTTTAACCAGGTATGCAATCTCAGTATTCCTGAAGGATGCTCTCCTATCCAGTCAGGTGAAGTGTTAGCTTTTTCATGTCCATTGATAAGTAACTTGTCTGTCTAGGATGACCATTTAGGTGAATGAGGAGGAAATTAATGGTTCTAAGTAAAAGAGAATGGCTCCTGAGGATCATCATGTTGAAGTTCGGTCAACCATATAGATGAACCCTGGTTTGGTAGGCAATGCTATTTCTTTTTCTGTTTTAGTTCTTCACAGAAAAGCAAGAACAGCAGAAAGATTTGCTGCCCTTTCCAAGAATGTACTGACCACCCAATTATGTGTATTGTCCATATTCTCCATCCACCCTTCTCACCGGTTCACTTTTTTTCCCCCCTTCCTCTTGCTGAAAACTCTTCTAATGCTATGTTCCTTTTCCCAATTCCTTATCATTTTTATGAACAGGTGCTTCCTGTTTCTGTCTGCACTGAGTCATGCAACTTGGGCTTCCAGAAGAGAAAGCAGGAAGGAAGGAAATTTTGCTGCTTTGATTGTGTCTCATGTTCAGAAGGGAAGATTTCCAACCAGACAAGTGTGTAACTTTTGGTGTATTTTCCAGACAGCTGGATTAATATACAGCCTATCATTTTCCAATCATGAAATGGACATTGTTGGCTCAAAAGTCTCTTCACATCTCTCTCTCTCCCTCCCTCCCTCTCTCTCTCTCTCTCTCGTGTGTGTGTGTGTGTGTGTGTGTGTGTGAGAGAGAGAGAGAGCATTTCCTTTGAGCACTTCACAAGATTGAAGGTTTCCCCCTCATTATGCAGAAATAAAGTCCTGCTTACTCTCATTCTCTCTCTCTCTCTCTCACACACACACTAAGGAATAACCAACAAACCCCACAACAATTTGATATTTGCTCACCAGCCACATTTCAGAATTATTTTTGTCCATTCCAGTTATTTGAAGCTCCATTCACCTTTATTCATAGGGTTAAAGGCCTGCAGCTATGAAGATCAGAAACCATTGTGCAACTCATAGAAAGGTAGAGTTGAAATGGGCCATGAAGGTCATCAAGTCCAACACCCTGCTGCTGCACCACACCAGTTCACACCATCACACTCAGATGGCTGTCCAGTTTCTTTTTGAATATCTCTAGTATGGGAGAGCCAGCCACCTCTTTAAGCATCTGGTTCCACTGTTGTATTGCTCTGACAGTGAGGAAGCTTTTCCTGATGTTCAGTCTGAATCTGGGTTATTGCCACTTGAATTGATTATTTCATGTCCTGTACTCTGGCGTCAGAAAGAAGCAATCTGACCTTCCTCTTTGTGACAGCCTTTGAGGTACTTATGGAGGGATATACTGCCCCCCCCACAGTCTTTTCTTCTCAAGGCTGAACATGCCCAGTTCCCTCAGTCTCTCCTCATAGGGCAGTGTTTCTGAACCTTGGAGCAGTTTTGGTTCCCTCCTCTAGACCCTTTCTCATTTCCCTGCATCTTTCTTAAATCTTGGTGGCGAGAACAGGACACAGTATTCCAGATGAGATCTGACTAGTGAGGTGTATAGAGGAACTACTACTTCTCGTGATTTGGAAGGAATACTTCTGTTAATGCATCCCAAAATATCATTTGCCCTTTTGGAAGAAGTGATCAATCCAGGTCCAATGATTGATATCAACTTGACATTAGTGATGTGAAGATGTGTCAAAATTTCCCTGCTTGCACTCAATAGTCTTCTTTCTCACTCTCAGCTATGGCCTAGGAAGTGAGCTAAGATAAAGTTGGTGAAAAATCAGGCATTCAGGGCCCCTTATTTGCAGTGAATTCTTGTGCAAAGTAATCAAAGCCTGCAAGGCCTGTGTGCAGAAAGAGAACCTTTCTTGCACTGTTGCAATGGAAGCTGAGGACAGAGGGACAGAAAACCAGAGTCTTCTCAGCTAAATTGAGCACTTCTAATCAGTTCTCTCTCCGTGGCCGGGCTCCTCATACATTTCCACCTGAGACTTTCTCTGCCTCTTTTAGATGGTACGTGAGGGAAGTCTTTGGAGGGAAAGGGCTAGTACAAACAGGAAGAATAGGTTGAATGTCCCTTCTCAGAACCTCATCAACCTAAATTGCATGAAGAGCAATGGAAATGTTCCTGCATGCAAAGCAAATCCAAACAATGGGTTTCCCTGATATTAGCAAACTGAGCTCTAAAAATGGGGCGGACAGTTTCATGGAAGATGGCTATCAAGGCTGCCAGTGAGGATAACATAAGCTGCTCACAAGATCAGTGAAAACTTGATTTTGAATATCAGTTACAGGGAATATCAGCGAGTGTTAATTCTTTTTGTAGTTTTATTAGCTTCTTGACATCTTGCAGGTACCCACTGGGGCACTTTGGAAAATGGTTACATGATCTAGATAGACTTTGCTCAAAGTCAGCTGGACTCTTCTCTTTTCTGATTTTCTTGCTTAAGTAGTGATGTATTCTCACAGAAGCAAAATCTGTCCAGCACCAATTCCGATTAAGCCTTCAGGAAGGGTTGTACTTGGAGAAATATTGTGATGAAGATCTGATAAGCCTCCTCCTTGACCACAGGAAATATATTCTGAAAACTTCATTCATTTTTCTCCCGGTATCCCAGGCTCTTGTCCTTGAATGTTGACCAAACACTATCAACAATGTAAAGTGATAATTCAGTAGATATTTGCATCTCCATGGTGAGTGAGTGTTCCATATGATCTTGCTTCCAGGCCACGGTATTTTTCCATACTATCATACCAAATGAACATGCAAGGAAGAAGATCTTGATGTTAGGAAAATTGACCCACATGCATGTTGTACTTATATCCTGTAATATTGCAATTCTCATACTGCATCATGAAGCAGTTAGCATTATTTCCTTGTCTTTAGGATCCATATTGATTCACAGCTCTGTCCAGCTTGGAGGTGCCAGATAGCAGTAATATCTAGCATCCAATGTGGTATGCAAATTTAGTTGTATCTATAGACAATGGACTTAACTGTTAATGAACAATGTCCAAGGCTGACAAAAAGCCTGTACATCCAGAGCAGCAACATTTTATTACTTATGTATTTATGTATGCATTTATTTATTTATTTATTTATTTATTTATGTAAAGCTTTTATATACTGTCCTTCACTAACTGTCGCAGTATGGTAATTTTATAACATCAAATGTAATAGTAAATTCAGAGCTATTCAACATGAATATTGATGGACATATTGACAACAAAAATATAAACCAATTGATGTATTGAAATTATCAAAATGTTTAAGATTGTTAAATATAAAGTTAGGACTTTGAATAAATTGAATTTATAATTGTTAGGGAGAATAGCATTGGCTAAATCATGTACTTTATCAAAATTTCTACTTTTGTTCCAAAATATACCATTACAGCCACAAAAGTCAAAAATAAAATCATGGCAGAAAAGGTTGGAAAAATTTATTTCAGGGAAAGGGAAGTAATTTAGATTTCTAAATAGTGTAAAGTATGGTCAAAGTGCAAAAGAGGGTCTAGGTATACCACATTTAATAAAATCTTATGAAGTCTTTCAAATTACGTGAATGGCTAAATTTATACAGATGGGTGAAGCATCTGATTGGGTTAAGACAGAAGGTGGTAAAGAAATCGATACATATTTTTGTATTACAGAATGGATCAGAAGAGGACAAATTTTTCAGACTTTTACTATTGAAACATTAAGAATCTGGTGAAAATATTTTAGCTCCTCCTATCTCCCCTCTTTGTCCTTTTTTGAAACATCCTAACTTTAAGTCTCTGGAGAAATTTGCACAATTTGAACATTGGGCAGATATTGGAATCTATAGAATTAAGAATTTATTTAAAGCAGGGAAACTGAAAACTATGAATCAGAGCAGAAAACAGGACAAGTAAGAACGAATTACAATTACAACATGCAAAGAGTTTTGCAATTCAATTGTACCTAAGCTCTGGTTCTTTGAGACCACTAATGGAGCTTGAACAGTATTGTCTAGAAAAATATAAGAGTAAACAAAGGGATAACTTCATTAAGATAAAAATACAATGTTGAGAAAGAATATAGCAAAGGCATGTGATCTAAAATCGTATAGGAAACTAATTGAAATATTTCTATTCTCAAGGAAATATGGGCAAAAATCTGGACTTCATATTCATATAAATCAGCTACAACAAAAGAACTGGTGTTAACGGTAGTCTATATATGGTATTTGTGACCTACAAGATTACATGAAATTAATAGAGAAATTTCAGATAGGTGTTGGAGAAATTGTGGAGGGAAAGGAACATTAGAACATAGATGTACCACCTGTCCCAGAGTAAAGAAAGATTGACAGAAGATAATTGCCTGGATAAAAATGTTGAAAAATCAAAGAACAAATGGGAATGTAACATTATTACTCTTTTCATTATTTATTGGAGGAAATGAGAACTTGAATAATAAAAATCTAATTACAATATGGATTGGATTAGAGAGAAGCAAAATTGCTTCAAGTTGGAGAAATGCCAAAAATTTGCCACTACAAAGATTTCTACCAGAATTTGGCAAATAGCTATTCTTGAAAAATGTCTAATCATGTCAGAATATGTAATGGAGAAATAAATCATGATCATTTTAAGAAAATTTGGCAACCATTACTGAAACATGATACTGAGCTTAACTGGGATGAAGATGTTATAGGTAATAATGACACACTAATGGGCACAATATAATTTCTTCTTCTCTTTCCAGACCTGGATGAATGTTTACAATGTCCAGATGATCATTACTCAAATGAGAGCAGAGACAGATGCATTCCCAAAGTGATAACATTTTTATCTTATCAAGAACCTCTAGGAATTGGACTAGTCTCAGTAGCTCTTTCTTGTTCACTGGTCACAACCTTGGTGCTTGGAATTTTTATTAAGCACAAAGATACCCCCATAGTGAAGGCCAACAACAGGGACCTCACCTACACTCTACTTGTCTCTCTCCTGCTCTGCTTCCTCTGCTCCTTGATTTTCCTTGGTCCACCTGACAGGGTCAACTGCCTTATTCGA
>NW_025335673.1:48886-79129 GCF_004798865.1 Varanus komodoensis | reverse complement strand
GCCATCAGCTTCATGCTAGCTTTCCTTGCCAGGAAGCTGCCTGACACATTTAATGAAGCCAAGTGCATCACCTTCAGCATGCTGGTATTTTGCAGTGTGTGGCTGTCCTTTGTTCCAACTTATTTGAGTACTAAGGGGAAATACGTGGTGGCTGTGGAGATCTTCTCTATTTTAGCCTCCAGTGCTGGTCTCCTGTGCTTTATCTTCTTCCCAAAATGCTACATTATCTTGCTGCAGCCTAGTCTGAACAGCAAGGAACATCTTATAAGAAGGAAAACATAGAACATTACTCCTGTGCTACCTTTGTTGGAGTCATAGTTGGCCTATTCTAGGAAGCAGCTTGAGCTAAAGTGAATGCTGACAAAAGAATAAAACCTGAGATGGCATGACCACATTGGCTCAGCATCTGAAGTTCCAAACTTATTTCCAATTTCATACTTCTGCAGATATTGAGGATATGGGTGGAAGAAGCTCCTTTGATCTCAATGGGATGTAATTCTACACCTTACTGGGCACCTTGTTCCTTGATGTGAAGTTCGGTAGTATTCAGAATAGAAACAATCGGGTTTAGCATGTTTCGTGTTATGACACTTGGATATAGCATGATGATGATTAAGAAGATGATGACTAGTCATTTATTTATATATTTATTTAGATATATTCATAGATAGCTATTTCTTCCCCACATGGGAGAGCTATGGTGAATCCCATGGAGAGGTGGTAATACCTGAAAAATGATGAACATGTTTCTCTTTACTAAGGTATTGTGGTTCATAGCAGAATGTGGGGGCAGGTGACTACAGTTTTTAAGTCACAGTTGTGTTATATTCTCTTGAGAATGTCTATTCTCAAGGGATAAGTAGTTTTCAAGCAAACAGTTTAGGACAGCTCTTTCACCTCTGCCCTATGTCTGGAGGCCCCTTTGCAAGGCCTCATCCTTCTTATCCAAAGAGTCCATTTCACCCTGGAACAGCAGCTGGCCTTTTGCCTTCCTAATTAAATGCATCTCCTAAATGTTATTGGTTTGTTTAACTGGAAATTTTTGGTTTGCAAAATTCTTCTCAAAAGATCTACACCAGTCGACCAGATTCCCTGCACGCAGAACCAAAAGCAATTCTTACTCATTATCTCTGCAGCAGAACAAGTTCACTCCATGTGACCAGGGCAAGATTCCCAGGGGAAGCATCAGATTCATTGATATATTCCACCTAATCATGGAATGAAGAGAAGCTCAGGACATCAGCTGCCACATTTCTGTTTCTAGTTCAAAGTTGTTTCCTTCAGCCCAGCAACACCATCATGATATTAAGAGGAACAGACATACTAGTCTGCTACCTATGAGGCCAAAGTAAAAGCAGTACACATGAACACACATGAGTGCCCCCCCCCCCGGGGGGGCTGTGTTCTGGTACCAATCTCTTCAGTCTTTTCACTAATGATCTGGAAGGGGGAACGACCAGTCTGCTGATCAAATTCACAGATGATACTAAAATGGGGGCAGTGGCCACAAGTGAGGATCATGTACTCAAGATCCAGAAGAATCTAAGGCCATGGAAATGGTGGGGCGGGGGGAGATAGCAGGATGGCATTAAATGTGGTAGTGCAAGATCTTGCACCTGTGTCATAAGAATGGGTGTCATAGGAACAGGTTAGGAGACAAATGGCTAATGAACTTCAATATTTATTCCTTGATAAGGAAAACCCTTAGGATGGCAAGGTGCTGATTATGGCAGCACAGAGTGAGGTAATAGCAAGAGGCCTTACAAGAAGACTGAATATAGAAATGTTTCAAGGCACAATTAATAAGAAGCACAGGACTCTTGTTACTTCTGTGTCACTGGCAACAATGACTTTTCAAAAAGCAATTCACATTACTACTGTTACTATACAAAGGCTAATAGCTTGTGGGCCAGGCCATGGTATCGGCTGCTTTCTTTCAAGCTTGGATGAGGTTGCCTGTGTTTTAAGACTTCAGCAGGAGCCCTCACCCTTGTAGCATCAGCAACTGAACCATATTTATCTGGGATGGAAGCAATACCCTTTGCAGTGGACATTCTCAGCTTCAGGAACTTCTTGTTAAAAAGCTCTAGTTCACCTCATACCCCTCTCCCCTTTCCCTTCGGTAGGAGGCAAACCCACTTGTATTCATATCTGCCTGTACAGATTCATCTAGTCCATTAATTCTGGGAGAGGAAGGCTATCCATTGATTCCAAATGTTGATTTACTTCATTGAATTTTTCACTGTATTTTTAATCTGCTTTTGGTTGTTTTTTCACTAATGTGCTTCCTTCCAATCTGGACACTATTGTTAACCACCTGGAATATCAGGGGGCATTGATGGGGTGGAGGGATTCATTTACAAAGAAAGAAAGAGAGAGAGAGAGAGAGAGGGAGAGACTGAGAGAGAAATGCAAGTGCTTCTTGTAACTCATTTCCCCACAGAACTTGCACAGAATGCTGGAGGTAATAAATAGTTATGGTTAGCAGCTATTGTTACCCTTACTCTACTCTGCTTTTGCTGAAATCAGTTTTAAAGCCACAGAGCCTCAGGGCCATTATGATAATTTCAGGCAGTGATTTTCATGTTGTGCCTCCATGCTTTTGGTTGCATTTCAGGCTTTGCATACTCACTGGTTTTGTTCATTGCAATTTCTTGACCCCTTTCTCACATAAACCCCCAGCCCCCCCACACACACACAGTGTGGTTTTTGCTTCTGATTCCAGAGAGGGTGAGGGTGAGACAGATTCACTGCTGGAGCTGTTCCACTGATGTTAGTAGGAACAAAAGCAGTTCAGAAGTTCATGAACCACTCCCTATAATTATCCACATGACTATAATTAATTCAGTGCAAGAAGGTCCAGCAGCTTTTGCATGGATGCTAGAAACAGAAGCAAGCAATATCTTTATAAAATCTGCCTTTTAGAGATGAAATGGGCAGAAAGAGGCAGGCAGGGCTCATTCAGACTGAATTTTCAACTTTCCCCATTCCCTTTCAGAGCAATGTGGATGAGTTGCTCTTTAGGACATAGTTCTACAATATTTTGAACTTAAGCATAACACTGACACACTTCTGTTTGACAGTAATGTTTTTATATATGGTAATTAGCCATTGCAACTGCTCAAATGAGACTGATGCAAGCAGTGAAGCTGCAGGCAAATCAATAGAAAAACAGGATCACCAGTGACTTGCTGTGGAGTCTTTTCTGATCTGCTATCTAGTCTTTCAAAAGTAGAAAGAGACTTGTTATCCACTGCAGGTGTTAGACCTGCAGCTAAGAGGGATTAGGCAAAGTGTCTACAGCAAATGGATCCTGGTCAGCAAAGAATGCGACCCCCGACTTTGCGTCTTCTGCTGGCTCTGCACAAGTGCAGAAGTGATAACCACAAGTGCCTAGCAAGTGAATCCATCTCAGTTCATCATGAATGGAACCAGCCAGGGATCTTCCTCATTGGTGGGATTAGATCTCATATCATTTATATTCTGAATGAAGCTTTCTTCAGCAAGCACCCATCCCAGGAGATGGCTTTGATTTTTCAGTGTAAGATCCTCATCCAACCTCTTCCTGTATCACCACAGCTCAAAATAGAATTAGTATTACAGAGTGAAAACAGTCCTTTTTGCATTGCACATTAGTGAGTCAGAGTATTTCTTAGTTGGTATTGTAGAAAAATAGCATACTGAACAAATTGTATATGAGGGACCTAGGATGTCCTTTCTTAAGCAATGCTTTTTTACCTCCTCAATATGGGCACAGAGACTTGGTGCTGGGTCCATATTTTTCCCTATGTGAGGGGGAATTTGAAATGCTTGTAGAAAAAAGAGCAGGGGTTTGGAACAGGAATCCTTGAGAAATCATACCCACATGAATGAAAAATGCAGAAATATTGGGAGGATGGGGAAAAAAAGCATCCTAGCTGAATATACCAATGCAAGGCATCATCTTAGGAAGCAGTGCTTACATATCTGTGCTCAATTAGAAGAGAAGCAAGGGAGGAACATGCTGAACTGACAGTGAAAAAATTCTATGCTGAGTATTCCTCTTCAGAAAGAAAAACCCCATACAATCAACACTTAATTACAGCAATTTATTTCATGGTTTTCTATGATAATTTGTATAAAAATGAGTTCAACCTCTCACATGAAAGGTATTGAAAACAGTCTTTCTAGGTAGACTAAATGTGGTTCATTGCATGGGAAACGGCATGATGGCATAGAAAATCAATAGCCAAGCAACTCTGAAAAAATGAGTGGTATGAACCAAGGAGCAGTGGAGGCTGGTTAGCACAATGCCAGTGGGGCTGTTTTTGGATTTTTGGGATTTTAGGCAGAACTGTACAGGATCTATTCTCAGAGACTGAGCTAAACACAATTGGATTCCAGACCACAGATAGCTGCCTTCACATTCAGGATGAAAAATGCTCTGCACAAATGCAAAAAGAACACTCATGTCCGTAGCCAGGAAACAGTTTAAATTATGTGTCAAACATTTACAAAGGATCAACCCATCTTTTCTTGGACCAGCATCCTGATCAATTTAATGCATGGCATAATTCACCAGGGAAATCTCATGTTTCTAATTTGTATTTTATATGGGATTTTAATGATTGTAAGCTGCCCCGAGGCTCATGCGATGGGGTAGCATATAAGTTGTTCAAATAAATAAATAAATAAATAATTTATCTGCAGCATGGTGACTACATTCTACCAGCACCTCTTGGCTTTGGCATTTGCTGTAAGTTAGATCAATAAAGATCCTCGCATTTTGCCCAATGTCACCCTCGGGTTCCACATTTATGACACCTACTTCTTGATGTACTTGGGATCTTTTCATGCTTTGCTTTAGGTAATATGACATCTTGATAAGCAATTGCATGCATTATAGAACTCATTTGTGTAATTTCATCTGCAGCATGGTGACCAAGTTATACCAGCATCTCCTGGCTTTGGCAGTTGCTGTCAATGAGATCAATACAGATGATAGAATTTTGCCCAATTTCACCCTTGGGTTCCACATCTATGAAACTTACTTCTTTGAGACAATGACCTATCGTAGCACTCTGGATTTCCTCTCCGAGTCTCATGGCTTCCTCCCCAACTATGAATGTGACAGGCAGAAAAATCTTGTGGGCATCATTGGGGGATCTGCATCTGATACTTCCTTCCACATGGCAGATATTTTAGGTCTCTACAAGATTCCACAGGTAAGATCAACATGGAATACCATCCCCCTGCGTCATTTCATAGCTCATCCCAAATGTGGTTGTTGGGCTACTGCTGTGATTCTAGAGGGTGGTAAGTATCCATTATAAGGGTGGGGGAATCCCAGGGTTCAAAGAAGCACTCCAAAGGGGAACATGTCCTTCAGTTCTGACTTATAAGGTACTAATCGACATGGTTTTTTGTCTCATAAATGCATGATCATATACATCTGGGATGGAAAAAGAACATTTCCTTTAAACTTGCCATTACCACCAAAGCTACGTATTGAAACATTCATTTTACCTCAAGAAATATGAGTCACTGCATGGACAAATTTTCCTCCAAATGTGTCAATAGACTGTCTGTATACGTTCCTTAGCTTGCCTATGGCTCATTCTCCCCAGAAAAGCTGGATGCATTTCGGTTGGACCTGGGTCATGGATGATGATAGTGGAGCATATTTTCTGAAGGTCATTGAAGCTTTGTTCTCCAACAACGGAATCTTTTCTGCCTTCACACTTCGACTCCCATGTCATGGTCGAGTGTTTACCAACACTGAAGAGGATATTAGATTTATAAATATGTTTGAAACTTGCATGTATACTACAGCCAGAGCATTTGTTAACTGTGGTGATACAATGACTATACTGTGGCTGATTGCCTTACTTCCTGATGACATGGAAGTTGCTTTTGTTGGCAAACTGTGGATTTTGACAGCACAGAGTGAGTTAGTAGCAACAGCCATTACAAGAAGAGTGAATATAGAAATGTTTCAAGGAACAATTGCCTTTGCTGTTCACTCAAAGCAGCCTCAAGGATTCCAGAAATACCTTCAGAACTTAAGACCTCTGTGGGCACAAGCAGATGACTTTCTCCACGAGTTCTGGGAACACGCTTTTGAATGTTCAATACGAAATCCCCAGGAGCTAACACAGGACGATAAAACATGTCTTGGGGAGGAAAAGTTGGAAAGCCTTCCTAGAATTGTTTTTGAAATGAGTATGACTGGCCACAGCTACAGCATCTACAATGCAGTCTATGCAGTAGTGCATGCACTCCACACCATACGTTCCTCCAGGGTTAAGCACTGAGCAAAGGTGCACAGAAAAGGACTTCATCTTGACCATCTTCAGCCTTGGCAGATCGTATTTCCATGATACAGTGATTATTTTCATGATCCCCTTTAAATACAAAGAAGCATGCAATTGTATCATTTATGAAAGAAAATGCAGTGATCTAGTCTTAGTATTTGTGGTAGTGGCAGCAATTCTTCTAAGTTTATTTAAGATACGGCAAGGGGAAACTAGCCAAAGCTCAGAGGGGGAGAAACCTGGAACACCATCACAATAACATTGTGTAAGACAAAGGAAACATACTTTACAAAAGTTGCCCAAATGAGGGATGAACATTGGACCATGTAGAAAGCAACTCTTCCAGTCACTGTCACTGTCAAAAGTGCACAGCCCCATACACTGGCTGCCATGCTTCTATTCCATGGAAAGGAACCTAGAGTAGAAGCACGGACAATCACTGGACCTCTTTAAATGGATGGACAGGGTGTTCATGCTTCTGCCCATTGGGTGATGGGAATGTCTCTGCTGAGTGAATTAAATCCATCCTTAGAACAAATTCACCATGGTACTTCGAATGACTATTGTCCTTGAGAGTGGTGATTAAGAATCTTGTCATGTGGTGTCCTCTCATGCAGCAACATATCATGTACCCTTTAGTGGGGGTTTCCCTTTGACCGGCCTGTGATTATGGTTTTAACAGCTCATCAGAGATGAAAATGGAGGACCAGTAGAATCCTTTCCATTCTTGTGAAGCCACATCCCTGGCATCAATAGGAAGCCATGGTAAATGCAGCAGAATGTTCTAGTGGCCCGTTGCTTTGCCTTTGCCATTGAGGAGATGAGATATCTCCTCAATGTTTACCAACTGAATGATTGTATCAACTGTTGAGATGCGAATAGGGCATCCTTCAGAATATCCCCGAAAGACGCATTTCTATCAAGACAGGTGACCCGATAGTTGTTCATCTCCATTGATAAATAGCTGGACTATGTCTAGGGATATGCAGAAAAGGACCAGTCCACATCATCACAGTCCAAATTAGGTCGGAACACTTGTTTCCTCTTGAATCCATTGTGTCTGAAAATCTTACCATATGCCTTTACTGGGCCAAGGCAGGGCACCAGGACTCAAGCAACTGGGCACAAGACTGGTGAGATTTCAATATAAATGTGACTTTGTATCTGATGTGAATAGATAAGAACTTTATTTCCATTTGTTGAGGTGGCAGACATTAGTTAAGAATTTCCAAGCATTTGCAATATTCTCCATATTCGACAGGACAACTGCTTGTTCATTTCCTTCCCATGGTACAGGAGAAATTAAAATGAGTGGATTGCATTTCCATTTCTCATAAATAAATTCTCAATACATGATCCTTATGGTTGTTTTTCCTCTTTCCACTAGCTGCACTCGTATCTTCAGGGCATTTCATTTAATACTTCAGCTGGAGAGAAAGTCTCATTTAATCAACAAGGAGAGATACTTGCTGAATTTGATGTAACTAACACACTTTTTTTCCCCAATAACTCTTTTGTCAGAGTGAAAATTGGGAGTGTGGATCCAAATGCAGTTGATGGAAAACAATTTATCATCCATGATGTGACAGAGTTGCTCAGAATCTTTAACCACGCGTGCACTCTTTAGAATCCTTCAAGGACATGTTCAAATCCAGATAGGCAAATTGATACCTTTTTCAAGCCCACTGCTAAATACCTGACTAAGTCTTGGGACATGCAGAAAAGGACAAGTTCACATCTTTCATTTTTGTGTATGTTTCACAGGAAGATGTACGAGTCTTTCCTCCCTTGAAAAAAACATGTTTGTTCATATTTTAACCAGCATGGCTTTTCTCAATGCACATTTTCCACAAGTGAGCATTTTAATTTCTTCATGAAATAAATGTTTGTGAGTCTGCAAAACACACAGCCAGCTCACTTAGTGCATAGAGTTGAACTATAGAATTTAATTTATTCATGAAACACATTTTTAAGAGACTGCAAATCACACTGCCATCTAATTTAATGCATAGATTTCAACTGCCGAAATTGGAAGGAATCCTGAAGGTCCTCACTTAATATTGGTGAACTGTGCTGATGACCCGTGGTTTGCAAGGTTATTTTCTTTTACAATCCTCCACAGAAAAGCGCTGACTGTAGAAATGTTTTCTGCCATGTCGAAAAATGCAGTGACCATCAAATTATTTGGATTAACCATGTTCTCCATCCATCCATGTCACCTGTTCACTTATTTGTTGTGTTCCTGTGTATGAACTCACTTCTATTACTATGTTCCTTTTCCTGATTTCTCATCATTTTTCTGAATAGGTGCTTCCTGCTTCTACCTGCACTGAGTCCTGAAACTTGGGCTTCCAGAAGAGAAAGCTCGAAGGAAAGAAATTTTGCTGCTATGGTTGTGTCCCATGTCCAGAAGGGAAGATTTCCAACCATACAAGTATGTAACATAGAAATATAGAAACATAGTAACAAAGTGAGTCAGTAGGGTCCTCCCGAACCATCTAGTCTGACCCCTGGCACCAGCTGGCTCCTGTCTTGGCCTATAACATTCCAGATAGCTGGATTAATATAAAGCCAATTATTTACCAATCATGAAATGGAGACTGTTGGCTTAAACGTATTTGCATGTGTGTGAGAGAGGGAGAGAGGGAGAGAGACTGAGAGAGAGTGAGAGGCCATGGCATTTGAGTACTTCACAAGATTGATGATTTTTCTCTCATTATTTGGAAATAAAGTCTCACTCACACTCATTCACTCTCTCTCTCTCTCACACACACACAAAGGAAGAATGGTTTTGTTGTAAACTATCCCAAGACCCTAGTGGATGGACGGTCCTATAAAAACCTTATAAAAATAAAATAATAAACCCTCCAACAATTTGATATTAGCCAACCAGCCAAATTTCAGAATTATTTTTCTCCATCCCAGCTATTAGTACTTCGATTCATCCTAACTGATAGAGTTAAAGCCTGGCAGCTTCAAAGATTTAAAAGCATTGTAGGAAGAGGAGATCAATCCAGGCCCAATAATTGATAAGAACTTGAAAGAAGTGTTATGAAGATACGTGTTATGAAGATGAATGCAAAATCTGGCCCTCTTGCACTCAACTGTCTCCTTTTTCACACACAACCAGGGCCTAGGAAGTAAGCTGAGTTGCTCATGGGCCCTACTTTGCATTAATATTGGCACAGTGATGGACATTGTATAATTTCTTGTTTGTTTCCAGACATGGATGAATGTTTACAATGCCCAGATGATCAGTACTCAAGTGAGAGAAGAGACAGATGCAACCCCAAACTCATAAACTTTTTGTCTTATCAAGAACCTCTAGGAATTGGCCTAGTCTCAGTTGCACTTTTTTTCACACTGGTCACAGGCTTGGTGCTTGGAATTTTTATTAAGAACAAGGAAACCCCCATAGTGAAGGTCAACAACAGGGACCTCACCTACACTCTACTCATCTCCCTCCTGCTTTGCTTCCTCTGCTCCTTGATTTTCCCGGGCCCACCTGGCAGGGTCAACTGCCTTATCCGACAAGCTGCTTTTGGCACAATCTTCTGTGTGGCAGTTTCTTGTGTATTAGCCAAGACCATCACTGTGGTTATGGCTTTCATGGATACCAAGCCAGGGTCAAACATGAGGAAGTGGATGGGAAGAAGGCTGTCAGTCCTTGTGGTCCTTTCCTCCACTTTGATCCAAGCAGGCATTTGTGCCTTATGGATGGGAACTTCCCCACCTTTCCCAACTATGAACATGCATTCTGTACCAGGGCAGATCATTGCAGAGTGCAACGAAGGCTCTTTAGTCACGTTTTACAGTGTGCTGGGCTACTTGGGACTTCTGTCCATCGTCAGCTTTGTTGTGACTTTCCTTGCCAGGAAACTGCCTGACAGTTTCAATGAAGCCAAGTTCATCACGTTCAGCATGCTGGTGTTTTGCAGTGATTGGCTGTCATTTGTTCCAACCTACCTGAAGGAGCACTTACATCCATATATGCCCGGCTGCCCCTTGAGATCTGCGGGAGAGGCCCTTCTCCGGGAACCCTCCGTGAAAGAAATTAGGAGGGTAGGTACTCGGAGGAGGGCTTTCTCTGCAGTGGCACCCAATCTATGGAAAATGCTCCCCAGAGAGGTCTGCCTGGCACCGTCGTTATTTGTTTTTTGGTGGCAGGCGAAGATCTTTTTATTTAAGTGTCATTTTAATTGTTAACAATATTAGCTTATTTTTCTGGCCAGGGTGACTTCTTTTATATTGTTATTTATTTTATATTGTTAATTTTATATTGTTATTTTTGTATTTTATTGTATTTTATTTTGTGTTGTGAGCCGCCCTGAGGCTTCGGCAAGGGGCGGCATAGAAATGTTTTGATAAAATAAATAAATAAATAATACATGGTGGCTGTGGAGATCTTCTCCATCTTAGCTTCCAGTGCTGGCTTACTGGGTTGCATATTTTCCCTAAATGCTATATACTTTTGCTGAGGTCTGAGTTAAACGGCAAGGAATGTCTAGTAAGGTGGAAGAAGTAATGAAACACATACTGTATACTTTTTAATTTATTCTCCAATTTTCTGTCACAGATTGGGACTTGTTAAACGAATGCATTGCTCTGCTCATTCCATTTTAGCTATTGATACTTTGCATTATAGTTGTGCATACAGACAAATATATGACAATCTCAAAATCACTTTTCACTCTTCAGCAATGTTATTTTATAACTAGCACATCCTTTGGCACACATATCCCTTTCTTGGCTACACCCCAACTTTCTCCTGCAAAGAACCTCAGCCTGCTCACAGAATCCTCCTCAATTTCCTCCTCTGCATTTTACTCTCAGAAATGTAATGGAAGGTAGGTTAGGCTGAGAGTCCATGACTAACCTGCTTTTCATCAATCAACTTCATGGTCAAGAGGGGAGCAGAAGCCTGAGTTTCCAAACCTTAGTGGATACCATGTCAGCTGTCTTTCAGACTCAATCAGATATTCCTTTGCAGATATGGTGAGTTATCTTGCATTTATGTTGGAATAGGAGATTTTAATACTGTGTGATAAGGTAACAAATTCACGCACCATTCATGCACTATGTTAACAACCTTCTGGAATTCTTCAGTCTTGCTGTTTCAGGAAAATACATTATTAAAAGGGAGCACCACTCTGTATTCAGTTCCTTCACTAAAGTAAGTGTGAGTTCTTGAAATGTACTCGTGTATATTCAATTCACTGGAACACAGTAGCAGTGTATTTTCATTAGTCAATAGTTGGTTTATATTCAAGTGAAATGCTTATAAAAACCTGGGTAGGGCTCAAGGGATTTGTTCTTGCTGAATTATGACCAAAATCTCATTTCTGAACTTCCTTGTAAAACATGGCACTTGATTGCACCTACAATGTTTACCTGATTTAGGACTGAGAACTTCACCAAGCTTGCTTCTAAGAAAGTCTTGAGTATATACATCAAATAAAACTGAGTAAAAATCAAGGGGGAAACAACAAGAATGATAAGTAAATCAAAAAGAACCCCAAACTCTCTTTACCTGTGCTTTTATACAACTCTTTTGGCCCCAGAAAATCATCTTCCAAGCCAAAACAAAGTGCACAGAATAGTGCTATTGATTCTTAAAGCTGATTTTCTTTACCATAGTATTTTATTGTGCTTTTATCTGTTCTTAGTTATTTTCTCACTAATGTATATCCTTTCAATATGAACTCCACTGTGAAGCACCTGAAGTATTGGGGGATATTTGGGAGCCCTTTGCGGGGGGAAGGAGCTAATGGATTGAGGAAAAACTAAAAGAAAAACAAAAGTAATATCCTCTTGTAACTCATTTGCCTTCACAACCTGCATGGAAAAATGTGATAAATGGTTATGATTCGCAGCTATTGGTACCACTATTCTACCATACATTTGTTGAATTCCAACTTAAAGCCATGGAGACTGGGGACCATAATTATAGCTTGATGCAAGGATATTCATGTTGCACATCCTTGCTTTTGGCCACATCTCAGGTCTTAGCATATTTGCTGGTTTTCTGCACTGTAATTTCTTGAGCCCTTTCTCACATTGACCCCCCACTAATTTGTGTGCTACTGTTTCCGCAGGTGCAAGAGAGCTGCACACACATTTGCTGCCAGAGTTGCTCCACTGATATCAGTTGGAGTAAAGGAAGATAAGAGGCACAGATGCCTCTCCCTATAATTGTCTGCACCACTATAATTAATTCAGTGCAAGAAGGTCCAGCAACATTTGAGTAGATGCTAGAAACAGATTGAATCAACAGTTGGGAATAGTGGCTATAAAATGGCCTCATCTGTCTTCCAGGCAGATCTCTTGCAGACAGGCAGGCAGGGCTGTTTCAGACAGAATTTTTGACCCTTTCCTTGTATGGTTCTGGTTTCAAAGCAAAGTTGATCAGTTGCTCTTTAGGACATCGTTTAATGATACTGTTAAAGCTGACTTAAAGATGAAGTTGACACACTTCTGTTTGACAGAAACATTTTAAATATACTGATGAGCCATTGCAACTGCTCAAGTGAAAGTGATTCAAACAATGAAGCAGCAGGCAAATCAATAGAAAAACAGTGGCATAAGTGAGGTGCTGTGGATGATTCTATAGGATTTAAAGGTCAACACAATCTTTTGTTATCCACTGCAGGTGTTAGACTTGCAGCTCAGAGGCAGTAGGGTAACTGTCTACAGCAAAGGATCTCGGTCAGCACAGAATGCGACCCCTGGCTTTGTTTCTTCTGCTGGCTCTTCAAAAGTGCAGAAGTGATAACCACAAGTGCCCTGCAAGTGATCCCCTCCCAGTTCTTCATGAATGGTACCAGCCGGGGATCTTCCTCATTGGTGGGATTGCATCTCATATCATTTATATTTTCACCGAACCTTTCTTCAGCAAGCACCCATTCCAGGAGATGGGCTTTGATCTTGCAGTGTAAGATCCTCATCCAACTCCTTCCTGTATCACCACAGCTCAAGCATGGTTTAATATCAGAGTGTGAAAATAGGCTTTTTTACAATATTCATATGTGTCCAAATATTTTTGCCATAGTAGTTACTGTTAAAAAAAATCATACTGTAGAAACTGTAGAAGGGATGTTTCCCTCCACCTTAATATGGGAACAGGGCCGTGGAGTTTTATATTTAAGTTTCCTTATGTGAGAGGGATATTAAATATTATCATAGCAAGCAATGTTTTGCTAAAAGAACAGCAAGGCTTTGGAACAGGAACTATTGAGAAATCATCTCCACATGAAATCAAAATGTAGAACTATTGGGAGGACTGATAACAAAAAAAGACATCCAAGCTGAATATACCAAGGCAAGATGCTCATCTTAGGAAGCAAAGATAATGTGCGCTCAGTTAGAAAAGAAAGGGAGGAACATGCTGAACTGCCAGTGAAAAGCAATTATGCTGAGTATTCCTCCTCAGAAAAAAATGATACAATCCATTCTTAAATATTACAATTTATTCCATGGTTACATATGATCATTTCTATAACAGTCGGTTCTGTCTCTCACACAAATGGTATGGAAAAGAGGTTTCTAGGTGGAATAAATATTGTTCAATACATGGGAAAAAGCATGAGGGCATAAAAACAGTATAGCCAAGGAACTTAGAAAGAATGAATGGTATGAACCAAGGAGCAGTGGAGGCTGGTTACTCTGCAGTCAGTGGGGCTGTGATTGGATTTTTGGAATTTTAGGCTGAACTTTACAGGAAATATTCCCAGAGATTAAGCTAAAAGCAAGTGGATTCAGCACCATGAAGAGCTGACTACACATTCAGGATGCTCTGCTCGATTGCCATATGAACAATTGTGTCTATTGCCAGGAAGCAGTTTAAATTATGCACAGACATTTACAAAGGATCATCTCATCTTTCAAGTTCTTGTAGGTGCAGTGCACCAGTATCCTGATCAATTGAATGCATGGCGTAATTCACCAGGGAAATGCATATTTCTACCTTTCTGTGCAGCATGGTGACCAAATTCTACCAGCACCTCCTGGCTTTGGCATTTGCTGTAAGTGAGATCAACAAAGATCCTCAGATTTTGTCCAATGTCACCCTCGGGTTCCACATTTATGACACCTACTTCTTTGAGACAATGACCTATCGTGCCATTCTGGGCTTGCTCTCCAAGTCTCATAATTTTCTTCCCAACTATGAATGTGACACAAAGAAAAGCCTCATGGGCATCCTTGGGGGATTTTCCTCTGATACCTCCTTCCACCTGGCAGATATTCTACATCTCTACAAGATTCCACAGGTAAGAGCTCAGCATGGAATACCATCCCCCTGCTACCTTTCATAGCTCATCCCATATGTAACTGTTGGGGTACTGCTGTGGTTCCAAGGATGGAGAGGTATCAGTTATTGGGGGGAATTTTCAGGGTTCAAAGAACCAAGTAAAAGATGTAATGACTTCATCCTATGAAAGGACATGTCCTTCAATTCTGAATTATGTACTATTTATTCATTTCCTTTTCTTTCTCCTAAATGTACATCTATGTACTTCTGGGAAGGGAAAGCAGTTGTTCCTTACACTTGCCATGTTCCACCAATTGCAATGGAGATTAGTCATGATTTTCAATGATTTAAAATGAGATTAATAATGATTTTCCTTCAACAAATATGAGTCACTGCATGAAAAATCAGTGCTCCTCATCTATCACTTGATCTTCCATATATTTTCTTTAGCTTGCCTATGGCTCATTCCCCCCAGAACAGCTTGACACAACTTGCTTCCCTTCGTTCTATCGCATGGTACCTAATGAGGCACAGGAGTATTCAGGAATAGCACACTTGCTTCAACATTTTGGTTGGACCTGGGTGGGACTCTTTGTCACGGATGATGATAGCGGAGAATATTTCCTGAAGACCTTTGAATCTTTGCTCTCCATGAATGGAATCTGTTCTGCCTTCACATTTCGACTCCCATGCCACACTCGACTCCTTAGCAATAATGAAAAGGATGTTAGGTTTGTAAATACGTTTGAATCGTTCATGAATTCTAAAGCCAGAGCTTTTGTTAACTATGGTGACAGTATGACTATTATGTGGTTGATTGCCTTCAAAAATATCTTAATTCTTGATGAGATGGAAGCTGCACTTGAAGGCAAAGTATGGATTTTGACAGCACAGAGTGAGCTAATAACAACAGGCCTTACCAGAAGACTGAATTTGGAAATGTTTCAAGGAACAATTGCCTTTGCTGTTCACTCAAAACATCCTCAGGGATTCCAGAAATACCTTGACAACTTAAGACCTCAGTGGACACAAGCAGATGACTTCCTTCGCGAGTTCTGGGAACAAGCTTTTGAATGTTCAATTCCAAATCCCCA
Source organism: Varanus komodoensis (assembly GCF_004798865.1). Lineage (NCBI taxonomy): Eukaryota > Metazoa > Chordata > Lepidosauria > Squamata > Varanidae > Varanus > Varanus komodoensis. The sequence goes on along the minus strand of NW_025335673.1, from coordinate 63,494 downwards.
GGAGATGATACAGGACAATAAAACATGTCTTGGGGAGGAGAAGTTGGAAAGTCTTCCTAGAACTATTTTTGAAACAAGTATGACTGGCCACAGCTATAGCATCTACAATGCAGTCTATGCAATAGCACATGCTCTCCATGCCATATGCTCCTCCAGGGCCAAGCAGAAAACAATGGAGCACAGCAAAGGACTTCATCTTGACCATCTTCAGCCTTGGCAGGTCGTATTTCCATGATACAGTGATTGTTTTCATGATCCCCATTAAATACAAAGAAGCATGCAATTGTCTCATATATGAAAGAAAATGCAGTGATCTAGTCTTAGTATTTGTGGTAGTGGCAGCAATACTACTAAGTTTAGTTAAGATATGGCAAGGGGAAACTAGTCAAAGCTCAGAGGGGGAGCAACCTGGAAGACCACCACAATAACCCTTTTTCAGACAAAGAAAACATACTTTACAAAAGTTGGCCAAATGCAAGTAATGGTGGAGTGTGGAACACTGGACCCTGTAGAATAATAGCATCTCTTCCAGTAACTGTCAATAGTTCCCAAGATAAGGAAGATTCCAATGGAACTGTGACAATGTGACCTGTGTGGAAAGATAAGAATTGTATTTCTATTTGTCAGGGTGGCAGACTTAAGAATTTATCAACCTTTGCAAAATTGTTCATACTCAATATATCTTTTTGCCCTTCCCCTCCCCTCCCCTCCCATCTCATCTCATCTCATCTAATCTCATCTCCTTGATAAAGGAACAATTAAAATTATCATTCCTCATAGACACATTATCCTTATGCTTCTTTTCCCTCTGCCTACTAGCTGCACTCATACCTTCAGGGAATTACATTTAATACTTCAGCTGGAGAGGAGGTTTCTTTTAATCAACATGGAGAGATAGTTGCTGGATTTGATGTAACTAACACACTTCTATTTCCCAACAACTCATTTGTCAGAGTGAATATTGGGAGAGTGGATCCCAGTGCTGTTGAAGGAAAACAATTCATTATCCATGAAGATGTGATGGAGTTGCGCAGAACATTTAACCAGGTGTGCATTCTTCAGTATCCCTGAAGGATAGTCTCCTATCCAGACAGGTGAACTGTTAGCTGTTGATGTCCATTGATATACAACTTGAATATATCTAGGGCCTGGTAAGATGACAATATAGCGGAATGAGGAGGAAATTAATGGTTGTAAGTAAATTGAAAGGGATCCCAAAAGTTATGTTGGGTGAACTGTGTTGACGATTCTGGTTTGGGAGGTTATACTATTTCTTCCAGGTCTCCCAAGAAAAGCAAGAACTGCAGAAAGGTTTGTTGCCCTGCCCAGTAATGTACTGACCATCCAATTATGAGGATTGACCATGTTCTCCATCCACCCATGTCACCTGTTCACTTATTTTTTGCCTTCCTGTTGTTGTACATTCTTCTAATACTATGTTCCTTTTCCTGATTTCCCATAATTTTTTTAACAGGTGCTTCCAGTTTCTGTCTGCACTGACTCCTGCAACTTGGGCTTTCAGAAAAGAAAGCAGGAAGGAAAGAAATTTTGCTGCTATGATTGTGACCCATGCCCAGAAGGAAAGATTGCCAACAAGACAAGTGTGTGTCCATTGATGTATAACATTCCATAAAAGCTGGATTAAAGTGCAGCCAATCATATACCAATCGTGAAATGGAGATACCGGGCTCAACTCTGTGTGTGTGTGTCTGTGTGTGAGTGTGTGTTTGTGTGAAAGAGAGAGAGAGATGTGGGGGGTGTTTCCTTTTGATTACTTCACAGGACTGAACGTTTTTCCCTCTTTATTTGAAAATAATTGGCTTGAAATTCAACATTAAGAAAAATAAGGTCATGGCATCCGGTCCTCTCACTCCCTGGCAAATAGATGGGGAAGAAATGGAGGTAGTGACAGATTTGATTTTCCTGGGCTCCAATATCACTGCAGATAGAAACTGCAGCCAAGAAATTAAAAGATGCTTGCTCCTGGGGAGGAAAGCTATGGCAAATCTAGACAGCATACTAAAAAGCAGAGACATCACCCTGCCAACAAAAGTGCGTATAGTCAAGGCTATGGTTTTCCCCGTTGCAATGTATGGCTGTGAAAGTTGGACCATAAGGAAGCCTGAGCACCAAAAGATTGAGGCCTTAGAATTGTGGTGCTGGAGGAGACGCCTGCAAGTCCCCTGGACTGCAAGGCAATCAAACTGGTCAGTCCTAGAGGAGATTGACCCTGACTGCTCTTTAGATGGCCAGATAGTGAAGATGAAACTCAAATACTTTGGCCACCAAATGAGAAGGAAGGACTCCCTGGAGAGAGCCTAATGCTGGGAACAATAGATGGCAAAAGACGAAGGGGACGGCAGAGGATGAGGTGGCTGGATGGAGTCACTAAAGCAGTTGGTGTGAGCTTAAGTGGACACTGGGGGACGGTGGAGGACAGAAAGGCCTGGAGGAATGTTGTCCATGGGGTCTCAATGGGTCGGACATGACTTCGTGACTAACAACATCAACAACAGTAATAATTTGGAAATGAAGGCTGACTCACCCTATCCTTGTCCATTTGGGCCAATGGTATGTCCATTCACCTTAATTGAGTTAAACACTCACGAGTGTGAAGAATAAAATCATTGTGGAAAGAGGAGATCAATGATTTTTATGAACTTCAGATTAGTGATGTGAAAATGTGCCCAAAATTTGGTTCAAATTCTGCAATGCCCATATGCAGAAGGAGCACTGGTGCAATGCAAACTGAGGACAGAGAGACAGCAGGCCAGAGTCCTGTCGGCTGAATTGAGTACATCCTATCTATTCTCAAACCCCAAATGGGTTCTTCACACGTTTCTACCTGAGACTTTCTCCGCCTCTTTTAGATGGTACATGAGGGAAGTCTTTGGAGGGAAAGGGGTAGTACAAACAGGAAGAATAGGTTGAATGTCCCTTCTCAGAACCTCATCAACCTAAAGTACATGAAGAGCAATGGAAATGTTCCTGTGTGCAAAGCTAAGTCAAATGATCGATTTCCGGGATACTAGACATGGGGATGTGAGCAAACTGAGTTCTAAAAATGGGGTGGACAGTTTCATGGAAGATGGCTATCAAGGTTGCCAGTGAGGATAACATAAGCTGCTCACAAGATCAGTGGAAACTTGATTTTGAATACCAGTCACTGGGAATACCAGCAGATGTTGATTCTTTTTGTATTTTTTTATCATCTTCTTGACATCTTGCTGGTACCTATTTGGACACTTTGGAAAATGGTCACAGGATCTAGATAGGCTTTGCTCAAAGTCAGATGGACTCTTTTCTGATTTGCTTGCTTAACTAATGTTGCATTCTCACAGAAACAAAATCGATCTAGCACCAACTCCGATAAGGCCTTTGGGAAGGGTTGTGCTTGGAGAAATAGTGTGATGAAGATCTGATAATCCTCCTCCTTGACCACAGGAAATATATTCCGAAAACTTCACTCATTTTATTCCCGGTATCCCAGGCTCTTGTCCTTGAATGTTGACCAAACACTATCAACAATGTAAAGTGATAATTCACTAGAATATATGCATTGCAATGCTAAGTGAGTGTTCCGTATGATCTTGCTTCCAGGCCATGGTATTTTATCATACTATTATACCAAATGAACATGCAAGGACGATCGAAGGAAAGTTGACCTACATTTAACATCTGTGTAGACAATTGAACTTGTACACTGCAATTTTGGTGTCCTCATAAAACAGTTGGTGTTATTTCCTTGCCATTAAAACCAAAATCAATTCACAGCTCAGTCCAACTGGGAGATGCCAGACAATACTAATATCTAGCACTCAGTGCTCTATGTAGAATTAGTTGTTTCTATAGACAATGGATTGGCAGTTAATGAATAAAGTAACAAGGTTTTCAAAATGACTTTGCATACTGATTCAGCAGATTGAAACATTGGGGCTGCGACATCACATTTAATAGTATATTCAGAGTAATTTTCCATTAATGTTGGCACAGTGACTGACAAAATATCATTTCCTCTTCTTTTTCCAGATATGGATGAATGTTTACAATGTCCAGATGATCATTACTCAAGAAAGAGCAGAGACGGATGCACCCCCAAAGTGATCACCTTTTTGTCTTACCAAGAACCTATAGGAATCAGCCTAGTCTCAGCTGCTCTTTCTTTCACATTGGTCACAGCCTTGGTGCTTGGAATTTTTATTAAGCACAAAGATACCCCCATAGTGAAGGCCAACAACAGGGACCTCACCTACACTCTACTCGTCTCTCTGCTGCTCTGCTTCCTCTGCTCCTTGATTTTCCTTGGCCCACCAGGCCTGGTCAACTGCCTTATTCGACAAGCTGCTTTTGGCACAATCTTCTGTGTGGCAGTTTCTTGTGTATTAGCCAAGACCATCACTGTGGTTATGGCTTTCATGGATACCAAGCCAGGGTCAAACATGAGGAAGTGGATGGGGAGAAGGCTGTCTGTCCTTGTGGTCCTTACCTCCACTTCGATCCAAGCAGGCATTTGTGCCTTGTGGCTGGGAACTTTCCCCCCTTTCCCAACTATGAACATGCATTCTATACCAGGACAGATCATTGCAGAGTGCAACGAAGGCTCTTTTGTCATGTTTTACAGTGTGCTGGGCTACTTGGGACTTTTGTCCATCGTCAGCTTTGTGGTGGCTTTCTTTGCCAGGAAATTGCCTGACAGTTTCAATGAAGCCAAGTTCATCACCTTCAGCATGCTGGTGTTTTGCAGTGTTTGGCTGTCATTCGTTCCAACCTACCAGAGCAGCAAGGGGAAATACATGGTGGCTGTGGAGATCTTCTCCATCTTAGCTTCCAGTGCTGGCTTACTGGGTTGCATCTTTTCCCCCAAATGCTATATAATTTTGCTGAGGTCTGAGCTAACAGCAAAGAATGTCTAGTAAGGAGGAAGGAAAGAAACATAGACTTTTATACTTTTTTAATTTATTCTCCAATAGTCTGTCATAAATCGGAGGCTTTGAAACCAGCGTGTAGCTCTGCTCATCCCATTTTAGCTACTAATACTTTGCACTATAGTTAAGCATACACACAAATATATGAAAATCGCCAAATCACTTTTCAGTCTTCTACCATGTGACTGCATACCTAGCACATCCTTTGGCACACATATCCCTTTCTTGGTTTCATCCCAACTTTCTCCTGCAAAGAACCTCTGCCTGCTCATAGAATCCTTCTCAATTTCCTCCTCCACATTTTTCTCTCAGAACTGTAATGGAAGGTAGGTTAGGCTGGGAGTCCATGACTAACCTGCTTTTCATCAATCAACTTCATGGTCAAGAGGGGAGCAGAAGCCTGAGCTTCCAAACCTTAGTGGATACCATGACAACTGTCTTTCATACTTAATCCAATACTCTTCTCCAATTATTATGAGTCTGCTTGCATGCATGTCCAAATTGAAAATAACATATTGTGCAATAAAGTAACACATTTAACTGCATTCATGAAATAAATTACCATCCATCTGAAATTCTTCATTTCTTGCTGTTTGAGGAAAATATATCATTAAATGGGGACACCACTGTGGATTAAGTTCCTTTGCTAAAGTAAGTGCGAGTTCTTGAGAAGTACTTATAAATATAAACTCACGGGAAGACATCGATAGTTCGTTTTCATTATTCAAAGACATGATTTTATTTAATTGTTATGCTTATAAAAAGATTGGGAGGGTTCAAGGGATCGATTCCTGCTGCATTGATTAAAAAACAGGTTGCAATGTGACACTCAATGGCACTTATGGAGTTTATCTGGTTTAGGATTAAACGACTTCACCAAGCTTGCTTCTTAGATAGCCTTGAGTATATAAATCAAATCAAAATTGAGGAAATATTGAAGGGGAAACATCAGGAATGATAAGTAAATAAACTATAACCCACAAGTTCTTGTTACTTGTGCTTTTAAACAACTCTTTTGGCCCCAGAAAATAATCTTTCAATCCAAAACAGAGTGCATGGAAGAAGAGGGCTATTGATTGATCGTTAATGTTGATTTTCCTTATTGTATTTCTTCCATTGTCCTTTATCTGCTGTTGGTTATATGTTCAGCAATGCATTTCTTTTCAACCTGGATGCTATTGTTAACCACCTGCAGTATTGGGAGACATTTGGGATGGCTTTGAGGGCAGAAGGACCTAGTGGATTAAGAAGGGAGGGAGGGAAGAAAGAAGAAATTGGTACACCCTTGTAACTCATTTTCTCTCACAATTTGCACAGGAAGATATGATCATTATGGCTAGTAGCTATTGGCTACTATATTCTACCATGCATTTGTTGAATTCCATTTTAAAGCCAATGAAACGGGTGACCATAGAGCTTCATGCAGGAATATTTATGTTGCACATCCTTGCTTTTGGCCACAACTCAGGTCTTAGCATACTCACTGGTTTCGTGCACTGTAATCTCTTGAGCCCAATTTCATATTGCCTGCCTCCCTGGTGTGTACTTCTGTCCCAGAGATGTGGTGCTGTAGCCACATTAGCTGCCAGGGCTGTTCCACTGATGTCCATTGAAACAAGGGCAGCCTGGAGGCACAGGTTTCTCTCTGTATAATTATACACACCACTATAATTAACTCAGTGCAAGAAGGTCCAGCAGTTTTGAATGGATGCTGGAAACAGAATCAAGCAAAGTCTTTATAAAATCTTCTCTTCTGCCTTTCAGAGTTAAAATGGACAGAAAGAGGATGGCAGGGCTCTTTCAGATAGAATTTTCAACATCCTCGCTTTCCTTGTATGGTACTGGTTTTGGAGCAAAGTGGATGGTCGCTCTTTAGGACATAGTCTGAGAGTTGAGGATCACTTAAGCATAAGGCTGAAACTTCTGTTTGACAGTAATGTTTTTATATATGATGACCAGTCGTTGCAACGGCTCAAATGAGACTGATGCACGCAGTGAAGCTGCAGGCAAATCAACAGAAAACGCATGGCACAAGTGAGGTGCTGTGGAATCTTTTCCCATCTTCTATCTAGTCTTTCAAAAGTAGAAAGAGTCATTTGTTATCCAGTGCACGTTTAATACCTGCAGCTATGGGGCAGTAGGCAAAGTGTCTACAGCACATGGATACTGGTCAGCAAAGAATGCGACCCCCAACTTTGCTTCTTCTGCTGGCTCTGCACAAGTGCAGAAGTGATAACCACAAGTGCCCGGCAAGCGAATCCATCTCAGTTCATCATGAATGGAACCAGCCAGGGATCTTCCTCATTACATCTCACATCATTTATATTTTGAATGAAGCTTTCTTCAGCAAGCACTCATCCTAGGAGATGGGTTTTGATTTTTCAGTGTAAGATCCTCATCCAACTTCTTCCTGCCTATTATAAGTATTTTTCCCTATGTGAAAGCAATATGAAAGTGCAATGTTTTAGAAGAGAACAGCAGGGCTTTTCATCACGAGTTTTTGCAAGTTCATCTCCAGGTGTATGTAAAATCCAGAAATGTTTGAGGATTAATCAAAAAAGAAAGAAAGAAAGAATCCAAGCTGAATATATCAAGGCAAGACACTCATTCTAGGCAGTGAAGCAAACTTGCACTCAATGAGAAAAGAAGCAAGGTGGGAACCCTCTGCACTGCCAGGGAAATGCTCTATGCTGAGTATTCCTCTTCAGATACAAAATCATAGAATCAGATCTTAAATATCACCATTTTAATGGTTGTGTATTGTCATATGTATAAAAATGCGTTCAGTCACTCACATGGCTGGTATTGAAGACAGACTTTCTAGGTTGAAAAATTATGGTTCAAAGCATGGAAAACAGCATGATAGCATAGAAAATAATTAGCCATGGAACTAAGAAACAATGAGTGCTATGAACCAAGCAGCAGTGGAGACTGGTTACTGTGATGCCAGTGGGGCTGTGATTGGATTTTTGGGATTTCAGGCTAAACTTTACAGGAACTAATCTCAGGGATACAGATAAGCACAACTTGCATTCTGCACCATGGATAGCTGACTTGAAATTTAAAAAGAAAAAAGTTCTGCTTCACTGACATAAGAAAAACCGGGTCTGTTGCCAGGAGGCAGTTTAAAGTATGTGTGAGGCATTTACAAAGAATCATCTCATTTTTCGAGTTCTTGTAGGTACAGTGCATCAGCATTCTGATGAACCATTTAATGCATGGCATAATTCACCAGTGAGATTCCATCTACCTTTATCTGCAGCATGGTGACCAAGTTCTACCAGCACCTCCTGGCTTTGGCATATGCTGTAAGTGAGATCAATAAAGATCCTCAGATTTTGTCCATGTCACCCTCGGGTTCCACATTTATGACAGCTACTTCTTTGAGACAATGACCTATCGTGCCATTCTGGGCTCGCTCTTCAAGTCTCATAACTTTCTTCCCAACTATGAATGTGACACAAAAAAAATCCTCATGAGCATCCTCGAGGGATTTTCCTCTGATACTTCCTTCCACCTGGCAGATATTCTAGGACTCTACAAGATTCCACAGGTAAGAGCTTGGCAGGGAATACCACCTCCCTGCCACCTTTCATAGCTCATCCCAAATGTGGTTATAGGAGGAATGCTGAAGTTCCAAAACAGAGAAGTTATGTAATGTTGAGGGGAAAAATATCCCAGTGTTCAAAGAAGCAAGCCAAAGAAGAAAGATGAACTTCAAGTTTGAATTATATACTAAAAGTTGTTATGTTTCCCCCTCTCTCATAATGCATGTTCCTATATTTCTGGGTAAGGAATGCCACATTTACTTTAAACTTGCCATTTCTATCAAATCTAGACATTAAAATGGAGATTGATAATTATTTTCCATTACCAAATATGAGTCACTGCATGGGAACTTCTTCTTCCAAATCTGTCACTAGTTTTTCTGCCTATTTTCTTTAGCTTGTGTATGACTCATTCCCCTCAGAAAAAAGTGACACAACTTGCTTCCCTTCCTTCTACCGCATGGTCCCTAATGAAGTGCATGAGTACACAGGAATTGTGCACTTGCTTCAGCATTTGGGTTGGACCTGGGTTGGACTCTTTGTCGTGGATGATGATAGTGGAACATATTTTCTGGAGGCCATTGAAGCTTTGTTCTCCAAGAGCAGAATCTGTTCTGCCTTCACACTTTGACTCCCACGTTTTGGTCGAGTCTTTACCAACAGTGAAGAGGATATTAGGTTTGTAAATTTGTTTGAATCTTGCATGAATACTTCAGCCAGAGCATTTGTTAACTATGGTGATAGTATGACTATTCTGTGGCTGCTGAACTGCAAATACTTATTGCTTCCTGAAGAAAACGAAAACACTTTGGTTGGCAAGGTGTGGATTATGACAGCACAGAGTGAGTTAATAGCAACAGGTGTTACAAGAAGACTGAATTTAGAAATGCTTCAAGGTACAATTGCCTTTTCAATTCACTCAAAGCAATCACATGGATTCCAGAAATACCTTCAGAACTTCAGACCTCAGTGGGCACAAGCAGATGACTTTCTCCTCGAGTTCTGGGAACAAGCTTTTGAATGTTCAAGTCCAAATCCCCAGGAGCTAATACAGGAGGATAAAACATGTCTTGGAGAGAAGAAGTTGGAAAGCCTTCCTAAAACTGTTTTTGAAACGAGTATGACTGGCCACAGCTACAGCATCTACAATGTGGTCTATGCCATAGCACATGCTCTCCATGCCATGTGTTCATCTAGGGCCAAGAGAACAATGGTGGGCAGGAAAGGACTTCATCTTGACCATCTTTAGCCTTGGCAGGCGGTATTTATTGCTTTCTTCATCCTCAGTCTATTGGAACCAGTGCCTAAATGCAAAATCAGGTACAAAAGTTTGATGCAAAAGTGAGAACAAATGTTCAGGTTGAGAACATCTGCAAGAACATATACAAACTATGACCAGATTTACTAAGGGACAATGGAAACAATGAATAGCTCAATATTTCCAAAGACCTTGGTGCAGTCCTCCAGTCCTAGAGAGTGCAAAATGTATTCATTGAAAAAGTGTGCATGCCTGCATGCACACACACAAGCTTTAATTTGGATTCATCTTTTTATTCCTAAACAAAAACACATTCCAAAATGCCTTATAAAGTCAGTCTCTTATGAACAACATAAGAGATTTTCCAAAATCTGAAACAGCCCCTCAATCACTTGCAGTCTAAAACACACAAATGTGAAATTACCCAAAACACTCTTTATTGTGCTCCTCTTTGATTGATTAGTTATCGTTCTCTCCATTTAACAGAAAACTTGCATTCAGATGTGTGCTTCCACTTACATATATTTCAAGGCACTGGAAACTATGTGGACTAGTAGCTGAACCAGAACTTCCCTTGCATTTTAAACAGGCTTTACTGAGTTTGGAGAATACCTGCTAGAGCTAAGTAAGGCAAAAGGCCTATGAGGGAGCTAGCATTCTACATATGAGGAGAAATTGTGAAAAAGCAGTGATTAACCAGTGACTGAAATCCCAGGGTAGGAGTCTTATCCCCAGTCCATATAAAATTGAGGGTGGCACCATCTGGGGTTGGCAATATGGAGCGAAATATAGGGTACTGGGCCAAGGCAGGGCACCAGGGCCAAGTCAACAGGGCACAACAACAGGAAAATTCCAATGGAAATGTGATAATGTGATTGGTGTGGATAGCTAAGAATTATGTTTCCAGTTGTTGGGGTGGCAGATTTTAGTTAAGAATTTTGCAAGATCTGCAAAATTCTCCATATTCAACAAGATATCTGATTGTTCATTTGCTTTCCTTTCCTTTCCATGGTACAGAAGCAATTAAAATAGGTAGATTGTATTACCATTTCTCATAGACAGATTCCCAACACAATAAACTAATAGTTCTTTTTCCTCTTCCCACTAGCTGCACCCATATCTTCAGGGCATTTCATTTAATACTTCAGCTGGAGAGGAAGTGTCTTTTAATCAGCATGGAGAGATACTTGCTGGATTTGATATAACTAACACACTTCTATTTCCCAACAATTCCTTTGTCAGAGTGAAAGTTGGGAGGATGGATCCCAGTGCTGTTGAAGGAAAACAATTCATCATCCATGAAGATGTGATGGAGTTGCGCAGAACCTTTAACCAGGTGTGCAATCTTCAGTATCCCTGAAGGATGCTCTCCTATCCAGTCAGGTGAACTGTTAGCTGTTGATGTCCATTGATAAATAATTCAAATATATCTAGGGCCTGGTAGGATAACCATATAAATGAATGAGGGGGAAATTAATGGTTGTAAGTAAATTGGAAGGGATCCTGAAAGTTACCATGTTGATGCTTGGTGAACTCTATGAAAGACCTCTGCTTTGGGAGGTCATTGTATTTTTTTCAGTTCTCAACAGAAAAGCAAGAACTGCAGGAATATTTGTTGCCCTCTCTAATAATGTACTGACCATCCAATTATATGGAGAGATGATATTCTCCATCCACTCATGTCACCTGTTCACTTATTTTTTTGCCTTCCTCTTGCTGAACTCTCTTCTATTACTATGTTCCTTTCCCCTATTTCTCATAATTGTATGAATAGGTGCTTCCTATTTCTGTCTGCACTGACTCCTGCAACTTGGGCTTTCAGAAAAGAAAGCAGGAAGGAAGGAAATTTTGCTGCTACAATTGTGACCTACGTCCAGAAGGAAAGATTTCCAACGATACAAGTGTGTAGCTGTTGATGGGTAACATTCCAAATAGCTGAATGAATATGCAACCAATCATTTACCAATTATGAAATGGAGAATGAGGTCTCAGATGCATTTGCATGTGCATGTGCATGTCTCTCTGTATGTGTGTGTGTGAGAGAGAGAGAGAGAGAGAGAGAGTGAGAGAGAAAGAGAGAGAGAGAGAGAGAGAGAGAAAGGGAGAGAGTATTTCCTTTTAGTGGTCACAAGACTGAAGAGTCTTTCCTCATTATTCAGAAATAAAGGATCACTCACACTCATTCACTACCTCTCTGTCCCACATGCATACAAAGGATGAAGCATAAAAACCCATGGACAGTTTGATATTTGCTTCCTGGCCACATTGCAGAATTATCTTTGTACATTCCAGCCATGTGCACCTCTATTCATCTTAACTGATAGAGTTAAACTCCTGCAGCTATGAAGATGAAAAGCATTGTGGGAAGAGGAGATTAATCCAAGCCCAATGACTGACATGAACTTGAGATTAGTGATGTGAAGATGAGTTCAAGATTTGGCTCTCTTGCAGTCAGCAGTCTTCTTTCTCACACTCAGACATGGCCTAGGAGGTGAACTGAGATAAAGTCAGTGAACAATCAGGAATGCTCTTGGACTCATTTTTTGCACAGAAATCTTGTGCAAAGTAGGAAAGGCCTGCAAGGTCCTTGTGCAGAAGGAGAACTCTCCTAGCACTGGTACAATGCAGACTGAGGACAGAGAGACAGCAGGCCAGAGACCTCTCAGCTGAATTGAGCACATCTGATCAATTCTCCCTCCCCAGCTGAGTTCCGTACACATTTGCAACTGAGATTTTTCTAGCTTGCAGAACCTGCACGAAGGAATGTTTTGGGGGGAAAGGGGGAGGGGGGCAAAGAGGTATAACAGGTTGAATGGACAGCTTCATGGAAGATGTCTATCAAGGCTGCCAGACAGGATGACATAAGCTGCACACAAGACCAGTGGAACCCTGATTTTGAATACCAGTTGCTGAGGAGTAACACTAGCAGAGAATTTTTTCTTATCTTTGTATTAACTTTTTGGCATCTTGCTGCTTTCTGTGTGGCAACATATTTAGCCTTTGGGAAGGCTTGTGCTTGGAGATATATTTTGACTAAGAGCTGATAACCCTGTTCCAGGCCCACAGGAAATCTATCCATACTATTCAATAATTTTTCTCCATGTATTGCAAGCTGTTGGCCTTGGATGCTGACCAATCACTATCTATGATGTAAAGAGATACTGAACTGGAATAAATGAATCATCTAGCTAACTTCAGCATTCATATGATCTTGCTTTCCAGGTCATGGTAATTTTCCAAATTATCATACCTAATAAAAATGAAAGAAAGATGGCAGGGAAATAGACTTGCATATATGATCGAAGTAAACACTGTACTTCTATGCTGCAATTATACATATGCTGGAATTATATATGCTCTTCCCATACTGTTTCATAAAGCAGTTAACATTATTTCCTTGTCATTAAAACCAAAATCAATTCACAACTCTGTCCAACTGGGAGGTGCCCAACAGCAGAAATCTCTAGCACCCACTGGTGTATGCAGAATTATTTGTATCTATAGACAATGGATTTGCAGTTAATGCACAAAATAAGGTTTACAAAATGGCTTTGCATGCTGAGTCGGCAGAGAGAACCACCGTGGTTGCAACATCAAATGTAATAGTATATTTATAGGAATTTTGCATTAATATTGGCACAGTGATGGACAAAATATCATTTCTTCTTCTTTTTCCAGACATGGCTGAATGCTTACAATGCCCAGATGATCAGTACTCAAGTGAGAGCAGAGACAGATGCATCTCCAAAGTGATAACATTTTTGTCTTATCAAGAACCTCTAGGAATTGGCCTGGTCTCGGTCGCACTTTCTTTTTCACTGGTCAAAGCCTTGGTGCTTCACATATTTATTAAGCACAAAAATACCCCCATAGTGAAGGCCAACAACAGGGACCTCACCTACACTCTACTCATCTCCCTCCTGCTTTGCTTCCTCTGCTCCTTGATTTTCCCAGGCCCACCTGGCAGGGTCAACTGCCTTATCCGACAAGCTGCTTTTGGCACAATCTTCTGTGTGGCAGTTTCTTGTGTATTAGCCAAGACCATCGCTGTGTTTATGGCTTTCATGGATACCAAGCCAGGGTCAAACATGAGGAAGTGGATGGGGAGAAGGCTGTCTGTCCTTGTGGTCCTTACCTCCACTTTGATCCAAGCAGGCATTTGTGCCTTATGGCTGGGAACTTTCCCCCCTTTCCCAACTATGAACATGCGTTCTATACCAGGACAGATCATTGCAGAGTGCAATGAAGGTTCTTTAGTCATGTTTTACTGTGTGCTGGGCTACTTGGGACTTCTGTCCATCGTCAGCTTCATGGTGGCTTTCCTTGCCAGGAAACTGCCTGACAGTTTCAATGAAGCCAAGTTCATCACGTTCAGCATGCTGGTGTTCTGCAGAGTTTGGATATCATTTGTTCCAACCTACCTTAGCAGCAAGGGGAAAAACATGGTGGCCGTGGAGATCTTCTTCATCTTAGCTTCCCATGCTGGCTTATTGGGTTGCATCTTTTCCCCCAAAATGCTATATAATTTTGCTGATGCCTGAGCTAAACAGCAAGGACAGTCTAGTAAGGAGAAAGAAGAAATGAACAGCTTAATGTTTAGTGTTTATATTTTATTCTCTTATAGTAGATTAGTTGATAGAGAAAGTGGACCTGGTCTGGAATTTACTTTAAGTATGGATCTTTCCCTAACTCACTTCCCCATATGTGAAACTTTCTGCATATATTCTGTCAACTTGGTGATTCTAAAATCCTTTGTATAAAGCAAGCAATATTTATTTCTCTATGTACTACAGTTACAGTCCACCTTTTTATCCAAGATGACTCACAGAAATTATTATTATTATTATTATTATTATTATTATTATTATTATTATTAT
>NW_025335673.1:0-48786 GCF_004798865.1 Varanus komodoensis | reverse complement strand
AAGACACTGCATTGCCAGTGAAAAACCTCTATGCTGAGTATTCCTCCTCAGAAAAAAAAGAAAAGAAAATGAAAAAAACAGCTCTTAATTACTACAGTTTATTTCATGGTTTTGTATGACAACTCGTATAAAAATGGGTTCAGTCTCTTACATGAATGGTATTGAAGACAGTCTTTCTAGGTAGACTAAATATAGTTCAATGCATGGGAAACAGCATGATAGCATAGAAAATCAATAGCCAAGGAACTCTGAAGGTATGAGTGGTATGAACGAAGGAGCAGTGGAGGCTGGTTAGCACAATGCCAGTGGGGCTGTTTTTGGATTTTTGGGATTTTAGGCAGAACTTTACAGGAACTTTTCTCAGGGATTAAGCTAAATACAATTGGATTAAGGCAGATAGCTGCCTTCACATTCAGGATGAAAAATGCTCTGCTCGATTGCAATAAGAACAATCATGTCAGTAGCCAGGAAGCAGTTTAAATTATGTGTCAAACATTTAGAAAGGATCATCACAACTTTTGAGTTCCTGCACCAGCATCCTGATCAATTGAATGCATGGCATTATTCACTGGGGAAATGTCATATTTCTACCTTTATCTACAGCATGGTGACCAAGTTCTACCAGCACCTGTTGGCTTTGGCATTTGCTATAAGTGAGATCAATAGAGATCCTCGGATTTTGCCCAATGCCACTTTTGGTTTCCACATCTATGACACCTACTTCTTTGAGACAATGAGCTATCGCACCACTCTGGGCTTGCTCTCAATGTCTCATAACTTTCTTCCCAACTATGAATGTGACACTAAGAAAAGTCTCATGGGCATCCTTGGGGGATTTTCCTCTGATACTTCCTTGCACATGGCAGATATTTTAGGTCTCCACAAGATTCCACAGGTAAGAGCTAAGCATGGAATACTGTGCTCCTGCCACGTTTCATATCTCATCCCAAATGAGGTTGCAGGAGGAATGCAGAAGTTCCAAAGATGGGGAGGTATCATTTATGGGGTGGGGGTGGAGATCCCAGAGTTAAAAGAACCAAGTCAAAGAGGGAACATGTGGTGAAAAATGTCCTTCAGGTCTGAATTACATGCTACTAATTGATAGGCTTTTTGGTCTCATAAATGCATGTTCATATTCACCTGGGATGGGAAAGGAACATTTCCTTTAAACTTGCCATTACCACCAGAGTTAGATATTGAAACATTGATTTTACCTCAACAAATACGTGTTATTGCATGGGGAAAAAAATCCTCCAAATGTGTCAATAGACTGTCTGTATACTTTCCTTAGCTTGCCTATGGCTCATTCTCCCCTGAAAAGCTGGATGCAAAATACTTCTACTACATGGTCCCTAATGAAATGCATGAGTACACAGGAATTGTGCACTTGCTTCAGCATTTTGGTTGGACCTGGGTTGGACTCTTCGTCATGGATGATGATAGTGGAGCATATTTTCTGAAGGTCAATGAAGCTTTGTTCTCCAGCAACAGAATCTGTTCTGCCTTCACACTTGGAACACCATCACAATAACACAGTTTAACACAAAGGAAATATACGTTACCAAAGTTGGCAAAGTGCAAGTAATCATGGAGGGAGGAACATTGGACCATGTAGAATAATAGCAACTCTTCCAGTCACTGTCAAAAGTGCCCAGGCCCATACACTGGCAGCCACACTTCTTATCCATGGAAACGAACCTAGAGTAGAAGGATTGACGACCACTGGACCTCCTCAAATGGATAGGCATTCAGACTATTCTTCAGGCTTCGGCCATCGGGTGATGGGAAAGTCTCTGCTGAGTGAATGAAATCTATTCTGAGAACAAATCCATCCATGGTACTTCGAATGAGTATTGTCCTTGAGAGTGGTGATTAAGAATCTTGTCATGTGGTGTTCTCTCATGCAGCAACATATCATGTACCCTTTAGTGGGGGTTTCCCTTTGACCGGCCTGTGATTATGGTTTTAACTGCTCACCAGTGATGAAAATGGAGGACCAGTAGAATCCTTTCCATTCTTGTGAAGCCACATCCCTGGCATCAATAGGAAGCCATGGTAAATGCAGCAGAATATTCCAGTGGCCCATTGCTTTGCAGTGCAGGAATGTGCAGAACAGACAAGTCCGCATTGTCACAGACCAAATTAGGCTGCAACACTTGTTTCCTCTTGAATCCATTGCAATGTTTTGTGGCTGTTGGAAAATCCTACCATATGCCTTAACTGGGCCAAGGCAGGGCTTCAGGACCCAAGCAACCGGGCAAAAGACCGGTGAGATTTCAATACAAATGTGACTTTGTATCTGGTGTGAATAGATAAGAACTTTATTTCCATTTGTTGAGGTGGCAGACATTAGTTAAGAATTTCCAAGCATTTGCAATATTCTCCATATTCAACAGGACAACTGCTTGTTCATTTGCTTTTCTTTCCTTCCCATGGTACGGGAGAAATTAAAATGAGTGGATTGCATTTCCATTTCTCATAAATAAATTCCCAATACATGATCCTTATGGTTGTTTTTCCTCTTTCCACTAGCTGCACTCGTATCTTCAGGGCATTTCATTTAATACTTCAGCTGGAGAGGAAGCCTCATTTAATAAACAAGGAGAGATACTTGCTGGATTTGATGTAACTAGCACACTTTTATTCCCCAACAACTCCTGTGTCAGAGTGAAAATTGGGAGTGTGGATCCAAATGCAGTTGATGGAAAACAATTTATCATCCATGAAGATGTGATGGAGTTGTGCAGAAAGTTTAACCAGGTGTGCAATCTTTAGAATCCTTCAAGGACACTTTCATATCCAGATAGAAACATAGAAACAGAGTGAGACAGAAGGGGTCTCCCGGGCCATCGAATCTGACCCCCAGCTCCAGTCGTCCCCGCTCACGACATGCCCACCATGTGCATGTCCAGCTTATCCTTGAAAACCCTCACTGATGGGGCCTCAACTGCCTCCCATGGAAGCCCATTCCATACTTTGGGGTCCTAACTGTCAGGAAGTACTTTCTGGCATCTTAATTGAACCTTGGTTCCCTGAGCTTCACTCTGTTGGAGCATACCTGGCCCTCTTCTGCAGGGGTAGAACAGGTCTCTACCCACCTCCATGTGACACCCCCTCACACACATGTATGTTGCCAGCAGATCCCCTCCGAGTATCCTCTTCTCCAGGCTGAAAAGGTCCAATTCTCTCCATCTCGCCTCTTACGGCTTCCCCTGCAGACCGGCACTAATCTTGTGGCCCTACGCTGCACTGACTCCAACCTGACTATATCCTTTCTGTAATGAGGGGCCCAAAACTGAACACAACACTCCAGGTGTGGGCGCACCAGACTCATATAGAGTGGTAGTAATACCTCTCTCAATCTAGATAGGTGAACGGCTCTAAATACCTTAACGGAGGTGCAGAAAAGTACAGAAAAGGACAAGTTCACATCCTCATAGTTCTCCAGATTAGGCCTCAAAACTTGTTTCATCTTTCATTTTTGTTTATGTTTGACAGGAAGATGTATGAGAAAAGGCATGTTTGTTCATATTTCCCCAGCATGGCTTTTTACAATACACATTTTCCACAAATGTGCATTTTAATTTATTCATGAAATACATGTTTGTGAGTCTACAAAATATACCACCAGCTCACTTAGTGCATAGATTTGAACTACAAATATTTATTTATTTATGAAACACATTTTTAAGAGACTGCATATCACACTGACATCTAACTTAATGCATAGATTTCAACTGCTGAAATGGGAAGGAATCCTGAAGGCCCTCACTTAAAGTTGGTGAACTGTGCTGATGCCTCCTGGTTTGCAAGGTTATTTTCTTTTTCAATTCTTCACAGAAAAGCGCTGACTGCAGAAATGTTTTCTGCCATGCCCAAAAATGCACTGACCATCAAATTATTTGGATAAACCACATTTACCATCAATCTATGTCAACTCTTCACGTATGTTTTGCCTTCCTGTTTATGAACTTGCTTCTATTACTATATTTCTTTTCCTGATTTCTCATCATTTTATGAATAGGTGCTTCCTGCTTCTACCTGCACTGAGTCCTGCAACTTGGGCTTTCAGAAAAGAAAGCTGGAAGGAAGGAAATTTTGCTGCTACGATTGTGACCCATGTCTGGAAGGAAAGATTTCCAACCATGCAAGTATGTAATATAGAAATATAGAAGCATAGAAACAGAGCGAGTCAGTAGGGTCCTCCCAAGCCATCTAGCTTGACCCCTGGCTCCAGCCGGCTCCTCTCTTGGCCTATAACATTCCAGATAGCTGGACTAATATACAGCAAATCATTTACTAATCATGAAATGGAGACTGTTGGCTTAAAAGTATTTGCATGTGTGTGTGAGAGAGAAAGAGAGAGAGAGAGATTGAAAGAGAGACAGGCCATTTCTTTTGAGTACTTCACAAGATTGATGATTTTTCTCTCATTATTTGGAAATAAAGTCACTCACACTCATTCACTGTCTCTCTCTCACACACACACACAAAGGAAGAATGGTTTTGTTGTAAACTATCACAAGACCCCAGAAGATGGACAGTCCTATAAAAGCCTTATATAAATAAATAAATAAATAAATAAACCCTCCAACAATTTGATAGTAGCCCACCAGCTAAATTTCAGAATTATTTTTCTCCATTCCAGCTATTAGTACTTCAATTCATTCTAACTGATAGAGTTAAAGCCTGGCAGCTTCAAAGATTTAAAAGCATTGTAGGAAGAGGAGATCAATCCAGACCCATAATTGATAAGAACTTGAAAGAAGTGTTATGAAGATAAGTGTTATGAAGACGAGTCCAAAATTTGGCCCTCTTGCACTCAACAGTCTCTATTCCCACACACAACCATGGCCTAGGAAGTAAGCTGAGATGCTCATGGGCCCTTCTTTGCACTGAATCCTTGTGTAAAGTAAGCAAGGCCTGGAAAGCCATTTTGAGAAGAACTCTACTTGCATTAGGACAATGCAGGTTGAGGAGAGAGTGAAAGCAGGGCAGTTTCCTTTCAGGTGAATTGAGAACATCTGATCGATTCTCTCCCCCCAGTTGCGTTCTTCACATATTTCTATGAGAGACTTTCTCTGTCTCTTTTAGATGGTGCAAGAGGGAAGGCTTTGGAGGGAACAGGGTCGGAGAACAGGTAGAATAGTTTGAATGTCCTCACAACCTCATCAACCTAAATTACATGAAGAGCAATGGAAATGCTCCTACAAGCAAAACCAAGTCAAGCAATGGATTTCCTGGATATAAGACATGGGGATGGGAGGAAACTGAGCTTTAAAAGTGGGGTGGACAGTTTCATTGGAGATGGCTACCAAGACTGCCAGTGAGGATAACATAAGCTGCTCACAAGATCAGTGGAAACTAGATTTTAAATATCAGTTACTGGGAATACCAGCAGATTTTGATTATTTTTGTATTTTTTGTTAGCTTCTTGACATCTTGCTGGTATCTATTTAGACACTTTGGAAAAGGGTCACATGGACTAGATAAGCTTTGCTCTAAGTCAGCAGGACTCTTCTCTTTTCTGATTTCCTTAGGTTATTACAGATTCTCAGAGAAGCAAATCTGTCCAGTAGCCAAAGGCAGCAACTCTGGTTTACCCTTGGGAAGGGTTGTGCTTGGAGAAATATTTTGATGAAGAGCTGATGAGCATGCTGCATGTTCACAGGAAATGTGTCACTACAAATTTACTCATTTTTCTCCCTCTGTCCCAGGCTCTTGGCCTTCAATGTTGACCATTCTCTATGTATAATGTAAAGTGATAATTCACTAGAATATATGCATTGCCATGCTAAGTGAGTGTGATCCTGCTTCCAGGCCATGGTAATTTTTCATACTGTGATACGTAATTAATTTGCAAGGAAAAACACCTTGATGGCAGGAAAATCGACTTGCATGTATGCTATGAAATGATGATTGTACTTATATGCTGCAAATTTGCTATTCCAATATGGTGTCATAAAACAGTTAGCATTATTTCAGTCTCTTTAGGATGCATGTTTCAAAGCTCAGACCATCTTGAATGTGCTGGAAAACAGCATAATTTAGCACCCGGGGCAGTATGTGGAGTTAGTTGTATTTGTAGACTATGGGCTGGCTGTTAATGCACAAAATAACAAGGTTTACAAAATGGCTTTGCATCCTGAGTCAGCAAGTAGAACATTCAGGGCTGCAGCATTAAATTTAATTGTATTTTCAGAGCTAGTTTCAATGAATGTTGACACAGTGATCGATACAGTATTGTTTCTTCTTTTTTTCCAGATATGGATGAATGTTTGCAATGCACAGATGATCGATACGCAAGAGAGAGCAGAGACAGATGCATCCTCGAAGTCATAAAATTTTTGTCTTATCAAGAACCTCTAGGAATTGGCCTAGTCTCAGTTGCTCTTTTTTTCACATTGGTCACAGGCTTGGTGCTTGGAATTTTTACTAAGCACAAAGATACCCCCATAGTGAAGGCCAACAACAGGGACCTCACCTACACTTTACTCATCTCCCTGCTGTTCTGCTTCCTCTGCTCCTTGATTTCCCTTGGCCCACCTGGCAGGGAAAACCGCCTTATCCGACAAGCTGCCTTTGGCACAATCTTCTCCCTGGCAGTTTCCTGTGTATTAGCCAAGATCATCACTGTGCTCATCACTTTCATGGATATCAGGCCGGGGTCAAACATGAGGAAGTGGATGGGGAGAAGGCTTTCTGTCCTTGTCCTTACCTCCACTTTGATCCAAGCAGGCATTTGTGCCTTATGGCTGGGAATATTCCCCCCTTTCCCAAATATGAATTTGCATTCTATACCAGGACAGATCATTGCAGAGTGCAATGAAGGCTCTGTCATCATGTTTTACTGTGTTCTGGGCTACTTGGGACTTCTGTCCATCGTCAGCTTTGTGGTGGCTTTCCTTGCCAGGAAACTGCCTGACATTTTCAATGAAGCCAAGTTCATCACGTTCAGCATGCTGGTGTTCTGCAGTGTTTGGATATCATTTGTTCCAACCTACCTGAGCACCAAGGTGAAATACATGGTGGCTGTGGAGATCTTCTCAATCTTGGCTTCAAGTGCAGGCTTGCTGGGTTGCATCTTTTCCCCCAAATGCTATATAATTTTGCTGAGGCCTGAGCTGAACAGCAAGGACAGTCTAGTAAGGAGAAAGAAGCAATGAACAGATAAATGTTTAGTGTTTATATTGTATTCTTTTATAGTAGATTCGATGATAGAGACAGTGGACCTAGTCTGGGATTTACTCTTAAGTATGGATCTTTCTCTAACGCACTTCCCCATATATGAAACTTTCTGCATATATACCGTCAACTTGGTGCTTCTAAAATTCTTTGTATAAAGCAAGCAGTATTTATTTCATTATGTACTACAGTCACATTTCACCTTTTATTTTGAAGTAATCCAAGATGACTCACAGAAATCTCTGGCTCCTCACCATTTAATCCTCAAAATTATGCTTTGGAAGATCTTAGGCTAAGAATCTCTGACTCATCTGTAGTCAACCAGTGCACTTCATGGTTAGATCAGGGGCTTGAGGTATGATCTCCCAAAACCCATTGGAAAACTCTTGCTACCGAAGCAGACTGGCTCTTTTCCACAATTCCTGAGATAATTCCTCCGAAATATACATCACGGTGAAGGTTATCGTGCATATTTTGTAGTAGAAAATGACACAATTTTCCTACCACCTATCAATCCTGCACTACATTCATCTTGTAAAATTGTCAGGGTTCTGAAATTTTCAGTCAGTCAGTCAGTCAGTCAGTCTGTCTTTCTAGAAAGGTCAGTTAATAAATGATGGAG
Source organism: Varanus komodoensis (assembly GCF_004798865.1). Taxonomy (NCBI): domain Eukaryota; kingdom Metazoa; phylum Chordata; class Lepidosauria; order Squamata; family Varanidae; genus Varanus; species Varanus komodoensis. The sequence goes on along the minus strand of NW_025335673.1, from coordinate 40,979 downwards.
ACAACTTTGGATTTAATTTCTTTGCTGAAGGGACTTTAGGTCCTTGAAATGTACACAAAATATGAATGCTTATATTGACAAGAGGTATTCATTGGAAATTCAGGAAAAAGTAAACTATTAAAAATTCCTGCATTTACTAGAAAACAGTAGCACTTTTTACATGAGGCCAAAGGTTTTATTTGAGTCATGAAATTTCATGTTGACTGGGAATTGATATTGAAACTACAATGAATTTTCACTGTACTTAATGAAAAGAAACAGAGGAACCTGAGACAAATGTTTTCAGGAGTTTTGGGGATGGCGGTGGTGGTGGGGGATACCTACAATGTAAACTGAAGATGATCAGCAACATCCTACATGCATTCAATTTGAGACAAGACACCCTGTTTACTCATGGAATGGTCTCCAGTGCTGAAACATGTCTTTACTCAGTATTTGGGGTCCTGTCTATTTCACAGTTGACCCCATTCAGCTGGAGTCCTGTAACATTTTCTGGGTTTGCACCTGTTGTGAAAAAAAGGTGGAGTAGTGAAACTCATCTTTCACCCCAGGCTAAGAAAGATAGAAACAGAGCGAGTCAGAAGGGGCCTCCCGGGCCATCTAGTCTGACCTCCAGCACCAGCCGGCTCCACTCACGACATGCCCACCATGTGGATGTCCAGCCTATCCTTGAACACCCACACCAATGGGGCCTCAACGACCTCTCGTGGAAGCCCATTCCACACCCTCGGGGTCCTGACTGTCAGGAAGTGCTTCCTGGCATTCAAATGGAACCTTGGCTCCCTGCGCTTTGCCTCTTTGGAGTGTGTCCAGCCTTCCTCTGCAGGGGAGAACAGGTCTCTACCCATCTCCATGTGACATCCCCTCACATACCTGTATGTCTCCAACATATCCCCTCTGAGTCTCCTCTTCTCCAGGCTGAAGAGATCCAGTTCCCTCAGTCTCGCCTCATACCCCATCCCCTGCAAACCGGCCACCAACCTTGTGGCCCTACGCTGCATTGACTCTAACCTGACTATATCCTTTCTGTAATGAGGGGCCCAAAACTGAGCACAATACTCCAGTTGTGGGCACACCAGAGTCATGTAGAGTGGTAGTAATACCTCTCTTGATCTAGAAGCCACACTTCTGGCTATGCAACCAAGGGAGGTGTTCACCCTCTTGACCATCACATCACACTGCTGACTCATGTTTAGCCTGCAGTCAACCAGCACCCCGAGGTCTCTTTCACAGGTGCTGCTCTCCAGTCTCTTCCCCGAGATATCCTTATAATCTGGCATGTCAGGACATCATCCAGGGTCTCAAGTTGACCTGGAGAGTGATCACATACCCCCACTGTCAGGTCTCTTCCCCTGTCAAAACCCCTAAGTTTCACCCAGACTGCCTCTACCTAATCCCCATCTGTGTTGCATTCTATCTCACAGCATTCTATCCCTTTCCTGACATGTAAAACCACACCCCCACCTCTCTTTCCCTTCCTGTCCTTTCTAAAAAGGTGATACCCTTCTATGTTCACATTCCAGACTTGCCTTTCATCCCACCAAGTTTCTGTGATTCCCACCAGATCATACCGTCCTATTCCCAGGAGAGCTTCAAGCTCTTCCTGCTTATTACCCATGCTCTTAGCATAGGTGTACATGCACCTCAACTTCTTTCCACTACTTCCTTTCCTTGGAGTTCCCAGCCTCCTCCTTCCTCCTATCCTCCCTGATACCTGACCCCTCTCTGTTGGAGTCCTGTCAGTCCCTGCAGTACCTCTAAAACCCTGCTCCCAGAGCCCCGATCCTCCCCCCACACTTGTCGCCTGTGGTCCCAGGATGGGGGTCCTGATGGTCCCCCGAGGCCTCATCAGCCCCAGCCTCCCCAAGTGGAGAGAACCTGTTTCCCAGCTCCAGATTGGTTCCAGGAGAAGGAGGAGGCCGTGCTGGCCTCCTCCTCCTGTGGGTGACATACCTCCATGTCTCCACAGCTGCTCCTCCCGTGGCCTCTCCCTCAACCCTCTGTCCAGAGGGGGCTGCTCCTGGGGGGCCTGGAGAGCTCTCTCAGCCCTCAGACACCTCACCTCCTGTTCTAGCAGGGTCACCAACTTGCACTGAGGACAAGTGTATCCTTGCCTCTCCTGGGGGAGAAGGGCGGACATGTTGCTGCTGTCGCAGTGGACAGCAACACCCGTGACTCCCGCCAAGGCCATCTCCTGGTCTGCCATCGGTATCCCTTCTGAGACCTTACCTTGGTCCCCTGCCTTGTTTGTCCTGCAGTTTCTCTCACTTGCCCAGGTTTCCCAGACAAAAAGCCACTCGCGCACACACACACAAGGATAAAATAAACTTAAATTTAAATTGGAAGAAAAACAAAGCAAAGCACAGCACCAAAAGAAAAAAACAAACAAACCTCTGTGTCCCAGAGGAGGGAGTCCCCGGACAGCCCAGGCCACAGCTAAGGGACGCAGACAAGGGACGACGCCACGAGGCCAGAGCCAAAAGGGCTTGCAGTGGCGGAGCTCAGTCTTATCAGTCTATCAGTCCAGTGGCCCCGCCTGTCTGCTTCATCCTGGCTCCTCTAGCCTCTCTGGCCCTGCCCTCCTTCCTCTCTGCTGCTCCTGGCCCTCTGCTCCCCTGCCCAGCTCATACTTTGCCTTCGCCAGTCCCCTGGCCACTCAGCACTCTCTCCCAGCCTGTACCTCTGCTTCTCTGCAGCTCTGCTAAGAGGCCAGAGCCAAAAAAATCTTCCATTCTCCCAAAACTGGATCAGTTATTAAAAGGTATTCCTGATTTCTGACATGGATAAACTGGTCTTCCATGAATTTGCTTAATTGCATTTTCAAGCCACCCAGAATGTTGGCCATAATTATATCTAGTGGTAATCAATTACATCTTTTGTATCATCTACTGGTTGTATGTCAGAGGCTGAGTCATGCTTTCAAGCTGCACCCCTGAGCTTCGTATGGCTGTGTGGTGTAGTGGTTAAGACTGGATTACTAGGGTTTTGGTGACAATCATTGAGCCCATTAGGTGACTTTGGGCCAGTCACAGACTCTTACCCCAACCTACCTCACTGGGTTGTTGTGAGGATGACATCAAAAATACAGGTAGACACTGTTTGCTGGTGTTTCATCACTTGGACTTATTCCCCATTCCATGCCCATCTCAAGAGCAGTGGTGTGTGCTTTGCAGGGCTGCAGAAGGTTCATTTGTGCCAAGCATGTCTCTTTCCACATGGCAATTAACTCCCCTGCAATTATCCAAGTCATCTAAGGCAAACAGGCAAACCTTATGCAGGCAGCGTGCAATGTGGTTATAAATCCCTCTACTTCTACTCACAGTTGGGATTGTGGGCAAGAGAAAGGCAATGCATCTGTCACATGCATTACATGGATTCTGTGCGAAATTGTATGCATTGCCTTTCGTAGGGCACATGCTTTGCCGAATGCACAGGTACTAAATCAAATCTAGACCTACTTTCTTAGCATGGTGGGCCATGCAATAAAGTCTGCTCAGACTTGACTGTCATTCAGCTTTCCTTGGGCAGAGCAATGTCAGCATCCAGAGAGGTTTGTTCTCGGGAAGTGATGTTGTTTTTGTTCCTCTTGCCTGAACTGGCATGCCAGGGAGATAACACAAACTGCCTCTCAAGTGAGAACCTGGGTGCTCTTCATGAGTGGCATCAGCCTGGGGACTTCCTGATTGGTGGAATTTCTTCTCAGATCATTTACTTTTTCCCTACAGTATCCTTTGAGCAACATCCTTCCAAGGAAATGACCTTTGATCTTCCAATGTAAGCATATTTCCCTGTTCCCTCATTTATGACAGTACCTTTATAGTATAATTTCATATGTTTCTTTTCCTCATTTATTTCTTTGCTATGCCTCCCAATAGCCAAAGCTCTCTGGGTGGTTTACAAGAATCAAAATCCAAAGATACAATGTAATAGTATAATACAAAGCTTATAACATATAGTAATATATAAAACAAATAAAAATTTCACCTTCATGTGAGGTCAGAAGCCTTATGGTTCATAAGGGAAAAACAGACTCTTCCAAGTATATAAAGAAGCAGGAGGACAAAATCAGTGCTCCCTCCCTGTTTTCTCTGCCTGGGAACTTAGAGTGCAATTCTATCAATGAATCCAGCTAACATTTGCCAAATTGACTGGTCTCATAAATGCACTTTGATGTCTTCATTGAGATCGCACGCCCTTGCACATGACCTGTTTAATCATCAAATATTGTCCTGTTTTTAAATGATCCAAGAGGTATTCTATGGCTCTCAGAAACTCCTCTGCTAACATCTTTTCTCTTGTGGACCTCATTGCTTGGTCCATCAGATGCAGTCCCTAACCTCCTGTGGGCTTTTTCTTAAGTCTTTGGAAGTCTGAGACATTGGAAGCTTATAATGTATGAATGGGTGGCTGGAGGAACTAATTGTGTAATGGAAGGGTATGGTGCCTATTCCTCTGAAATAAAATATAATTCTTTTTTCAGAATCGTGACAAAGTCCTACCAACATGCCCTGGCCTTGGCATTTGCTGTAAACGAGACTAACCAGAGCCCCAACCTTTTGCCAAATGTCACCCTTGGGTTCCACATCTATGATAGCTACTATGATGCAAAGATGACCTATCACAACACACTGGAACTGCTTGGTCATTCACGTAAATTTGTCCCAAACTACATGTGTCACACTCAGCAAAATCTTGTAGCCGTCATTGGGGGAATTAATGCTGATATCTCTTTCCACATGGCAGAGCTCTTAAGTCACTACAAGATTCCACAGGTAGGATACTTGCATTCGGAAGTGGGTATATTCACACCTCCTACTGGAGATGTAAATTTTAGGGCTCATTCGTCGGATCATAGTTTAAGATTTCTGTCATTATCCAATGACCTTAGTATAGTTACATTCATTCAGGAAATGTATATCTTACATTAAATATACCCAAATACTATCCATGCAAATAATTATGGTGCATCAATTTATTTTGTAAAGAGCCATCCATCCACATCCTCTTGTTTATTTTGGCAATTTACCGTAGTGACTTTTTACTGCATTTGGAAGAGGAAAGTCCTGGTGATCAAACTAAATTCCATAAAAAAAAGGAAGAGGCATTTGCAATCATGTAATAAAGATATGCCAGAATCTGGAGCATGCAAAAGAGATCACCCTGTGCTTTATGAACTACTGCTAAGCATTTGAGTCAGCAGAAGCTGTGGAAGGTTTTGAATGAAATTCATGTTACTCAGCACTTGATCGTCTTGCTGTGTCTTGATGAATGTTTACCTGCATTATGGACAAGAAGCTACTGCTAGGAAAGAATATGGAGAAACACACAAAGATGTCCAAAAAAGCATGAATTTTGCCTCCCTCTCCATTTAATCTGTACACAGAATGCATCATAAAAAAGCTGGATTAGGCTTTGAGGAAGGAGGAGTGAAAATTGGAAAAATGATGCATCGACAATTTAAGTTATACAAGGGATACCACTAAAATATTCATATTTTACTGGCAGTAAGCAGAAAGGAATTGAAATGACTCATGCTGAAAATCAAAGAAGAAAGTGCAGAAAGAGGGCAGCAGCTGAAATTAAGAAAACAGAAATCATGACTAGAGAAAAGTTATCCTTCCTTGCTGTCAGCCTTGAAGCAAGTGAAATTATGGAGGTTTTGCAGACTTTGACCCAGTCTTCAGTTCAAAGGGAGACAGCCGCCAAGAAATATGAAGACTGAGACTTGGAAGTGGAAGAAAGATAGGAAGAGCTAGGAAACATCATCTAGAGAAGGATGTTTGATTGTAGACCAAAGCCAAGATCAACTACACAAATATGTTAATGTTCACTATCTACGAGTGTGAGGACAGTGAAGAAAGCTGACCAGAAGAAAAATGATGTGTCCAAAGCATGGAGCTGGAAGAGAGCTTTGCAAATACCCTGTAGGAATAGAAAGACAAACAAGTGGGTCCTAGATCAGACCAAGTCAGAACTTTCCCTAGAAGCAAAACCAATGGGCTGCATGAGAAGCCCAGACTGACAATGGTGCTAGGGAAACCTGAAGAACCTGTGAAGGCATTCTATATTCTGCGTTTTAGAACTTTGTTTTGTGTTCTATTTTGATTCATTTTAATGGAAGTGTGATTAGATACAGTTTTTGTACTCCTGTGACAAAAATAATGAGAAAAACTATGAAGTCTTTTAATTCCTACACTCTTGGTTGAAAGAAAAAGTTGAGTCCTTTTCTTTTTAACAACCATTTAAGTATCCTCTTAGGTTACTCTTCTCAAATTTAATTGCAAAGTCCATTCATCGGATTGTAATTTCCTTCACTGAGGTAGGCTTTAACCACCCCCCCACCCCCCGCATCATCCTTGCTATGCTTATCAGAACTTCTTCAAATTCGTCTGAAATCTTCTCACATTTGGGTTCCAGCACTAGGCACAGCACTGGAGGAAGCATTTGATTAGCATAGAATAGAGTGAAATTATTATCTACTATGATTTGGAAATGATACCACTCTTAATGACACTTAACACTGCATTTTCAGTCATAGTGTGTGTCTGTCTTATATTAAGTTTGGAATGGACTACACTCACAAGATTCTTTTCCCATGTACTATATTCAAGCCAGGTATCCCCTATTTTATACCTATGCATGATGCTTCCCGATCTCAAGCGGAGGACTTAGCATTTGTCTCTGCCTATGTACACTCCCTTATTTTCTGCTCAGTTTTCTCACCTATCTGTACATTCTCTTCCAGCTTACCTTCGGCTCATTTTCCCCAGAAAAAAGAGATGTAGCACAGGCCCCTTCCTTTTACAACATGGTCCCAAATGAAGCCCATCAGTTCATTGGGATTATTTGGTTACTGCAGCATTTCAGATGGACCTGGGTTGGAATCTTTGCTGTTGATGACACTGGTGGAGATCATTTCTTGCAGATCTTGGAGCCATTGCTTTCTAGTAATAAAATCTGTTCAGCTTTCACAAAAAGGATCCCAAAACAAGGACTTTTACTGTTGATCAATGATCTGGCTGTTATGGCCTTGAATATTTATCCATATATCATAGATGAAAAAGCCAAAACATGTCTCATCTATGGTGAAAGCATGGCTCTTCTATGGCTGAGCACCTTTGTAGCTCTAGCAGATCCTGGACATATGGAAAATGGAACCTTTGAAAAAGTGTGGATTACAACCACACAGATCGATTTTTCAGTAACGGGCTTCCTAACTCGTAGGAATTTTCATATATTCCAAAGAACTCTTTCTCTAGCTATCCACTCAAATAAACTTTTAGACTTTCAGACATACCTTCAGAACATAAACCCTCATTTTGTGCAAGGGGATGGTTTTCGTAAGGGCTTCTGGGAAAATGCCTTTGGTTGTTTACTTGCATCTCCCAGTGCACCCATGGAGTTAGATGGAACCTGCACCGGGGAGGAAAGGCTGGAGACTCTTCCTGGTCTTATCTTTGAAATGGACATGACCGGCCACAGCTACAGCATCTACAATGCTGTCTATGCCGTGGCTCATAGTTTGCAGGCCATGGAGTCATCTAGATCACAACGCAGAATGAGGCAGTCAGGCGAAATTGATGAAGAGTTCCAACATTGGCAGGTAAAGTTTACACAATAAAATAGCTATTTTACTAGCTATTTTATTTTCCTTTACTCAAAGGAAATGTTTTGGTTTGGTGAAGAATAACTGACTGGACTTTCTTAGGGATGTTCATTAAATACATTGCTTATTTAAAGCTAAATATCATGTCATCCCATTACTCAATTTAGGGTTTCAGTGTGCAAAACATCTCCATCTCTTGGTTGAGTATATGTTAAATGGAGAGCCAGTATGGTGCAGTGGTTAAGACTGGGATGTGGGTGAACTCAGTTCTAATCCCCATTCAGCCCTGGAGTCAACTGAGTGACCTTCAGCCAAGCACCAGAGTCTCAGCCCAACCTATCTCACAGGGATCTTGTGGAGGATAGGTTTTGGAGCAGCAGGCTGAGAGTGATGTAAGTCACTCTAAGTTCTTTGTAAGAAAAAAGGCAGGCAAGAAATCTAATAAATCAATTAAAAGACTCCCTAAAACTGATGCCACAAAGCAGAATGGACAGATCTTGCATGAAGATATTGCCTTACTCCTCTGATCCTTGTCTCTTTCACCTAGCTGCACTCATTTCTTCAAGACATTTCATTTAATAATTCTGGTGGAGAAGCTCTCTCCTTCAATGGAAATTGGGAAATAATGGCTGGATTTGATATACTGACTGTGCTCATATTTCGAAATACCTCCTTTCTTAGCATGAAAGTTGGAAGTGTCGACCCTAGTGCTCCAGAAGGAAAAGAAGTTACCATCAATGAAGATATGATTGTGTGGCACAGAAGTTTTAACCATGTGAGGATTATGGCATAGTACAAGCAGGGGTCTCATTTTGAAATTGATGATTTTGATGCTGGAATTGGGGATGCACAAATATTATAGTATAAATTGGCAAATTATGGGATCATGTCCAGTCACATTCCTGAATCTGAACATGAGCAGAAAAAAAGACCATTCTGTGTTGCCTTGCCTTGCCTTTCCATTGTTTCCTCTCTGCTCTGCTCTGCCCCACCCTGCCCTGCTCTACTACCCTCTCCTCTCCCCTCCTGCCCTGCCCTGTCCTATCCTATTCTCAAATTTAAATGGAAGAGAATGGCCACTTTCAATTGGAAAAATTGCACATGTAAAAAATAGCGTCCTGAATTGAAAAAAAAAAAAAATGTACATTTTCCCTGTTTGTGTTTGCTTTTATTTTCAAATGACAAGGAACATGAACAAGGTAAAACAAGTCTGTAACTGTAAATTGGAAATATATGAATATTATATGTATTCCCAACCTTAGTTGCAAGTTTCTAGCTAATCTGATTTGTCCATGGATGAGCAAAATGTCATGTATTCATTTGATTATTTTATCTCTAGCCCAACTTTTTCCTGCCCAAAACCGAAGGCAGCTAATACAATCTACTTTGCAATCTATCTGCACAAGAATCCTCAATGACAAAAGAGATGTAAAAATAAAGTTTGAACTGGCATAAATCCCTCTTCCTCACGAAGTTAAAAGAAAAACATTTTACATGTTCTAATCAAGTGAGGCGTGGTAAAATGCAACCCATCATGATGCTTAACATTCCTTAAGGCTCTTGGGAGCCATTCAGGTGTGTTAATGGGGCTACGACTACTCTTTTCTCTGCTCCACAGCTCTCAGCCTGGGGAATGACTTCAGAAATGATATTATCCACACCTGGTAGTTACTTTCATGTGCATGTTCTCTACTCTCTTCTGTCAATGCAGTCTTTTATTTCATTTCTTGGCCGTGTCTCTCTTCTGATTTGAGGACAGGTGCTTCCCCTCTCTGTGTGCAGTTCATCCTGCGAGCCTGGTTACTGGAAGAAAAGAAAAGAGCGTGAGAAGTTTTGCTGCTATGACTGCATTAAGTGTGCAGAAGGAATGTTTTCCCATGAAAAAGGTGGGTGACAAGTTAAGCCACATATTTCAGGACAAGATAATAGGAATGGCTATTTATGAAGTGTATATGCTGCTGCTGAGGCTGCTATTAATTTTTATACCACCCAACAGCTGAGTTCTTTGGGCACTTCATAGGATTAAGGACATGTTACTGCACTTACCTCCCTAATCAGAATTCCAGCCTTGTAAAAATGGTATCAGTCGAGATGAAGTATTTTTCAGTAGAAACAGGTTAATAGGAATAGGTTGGTTTTTTATTACTCCATTTTCTTATTTTATTTCTGTAGTGTTCTTGGTGGTTCATCACAATACCATTAAGGTATATCATGCATGTGTGAAAATGATTGAATTGAGTAAAGTGAAAAACAGTTTTCAAGTATGAGAAAAGTAGGACTAAGAAAAACAAAACAAGCATGTGAGTGGGAAAATAAATGGGAAAGTTCAGAAGAAAGAGGAGGAGGTGCTTATTCTCTGGCACCTTCTCAGCTTAACCATGGTTTAAACAGGGTTGAAGTTCTTATTCTCTAGTTCAATTACTTTGTGTGTAGGCTTGTTTGTTCTCACATTACAAACAGTTGATATCCGGAGTTTATAGATTTTGCAACTTCCCAGTCTTAACCATGGTTTAAAACAGGATTTATTCCCATGATGATTTTTCATGTGCATGACAACTCTTTGGAAAAATCCTGATGCTCAGAATGATTGAAGGCAAAAGGAGAAGAGGATGGGAGAGGTTGAGGTGGCTGAATGGGGTTGCTGGAGAGATAAGAGTGGGGTTGTGCATACTCTGAGGGATGGTGGGGGACAGGAGAACCTGGAGGAATGTTTTCCATGGGGTGGCAAAGAGTCAGGCACCACTTTGTGACTGAACAAAAACAAATGACAACTGTGCATGCTGCCCTGTGTGGAGGTGGTTGTCTGCAAGCTGCTCGTGTCAAGTTCTCAAGAACTAAAAAATGCTTATTGGGACAAAACATATCTAAATAAAAATTCTGGGGAAATAAATAACTACTTCACCTTTCCTGTAACTGCTGAATGAAGATGAAAGACACATGAATTGATTGTTTCAAAACCACGACTGAACAAAAATGCTTTGAGACAAAATCTTATGAGTGTTTAGACAGAGGAATGAACAAGCAATGCAAAAAAAAAAAAATAAAAAAAAAATAAATAAAAATCCTACAATAGAATGCCATCCCTAGGAAGACATGAGGGCTATGGAATGCTGGGAGTTGTAGGACATATTTAATCTACAAATATGGATACAATTATTCCATCAATAGAATATAATTTCAACAAGCTATCTATCTTTGCCAAAGTGATTAAATACTATTTATCACTGCTATTGAACTATCCAAGATTTCATAATAGGAGGAATGGACTCTGGGTCCGTGTGTGAAGCTTCCATTTACATTAAACTAGCACTGTGATGGTCAGTTGCTTTCCTTTCTTTTCAGATATGGATGACTGCCTGAAATGCCCTCAAGATCAATATCCAAACAAGGAACAAGACAAATGCATCCCCAAACTGACCACCTTTCTCTCTTATGAAGAACCATTAGGGATCAGTTCAGCCATGGTTGCTGCTCTCTTTTCTTTGGTCACACTCCTGGTGTTGGGAATATTTATTAAGCACAGACATACCCCAATAGTCAAGGCCAACAACCAGGATATCACCTACACCCTCCTCATCTCTCTCCTGCTCTGCTTCCTTTGCTCTTTCCTGTTCCTTGGATATCCCAGGAACATTACCTGCTTTCTCAGGCATTCTGCTTTTGGCATCATTTTCTCAGTAGCTGTTTCGTGTGTGCTGGGCAAAACTGTCACTGTAGTTCTCGCTTTCATGGCCACCAAACCGGGGTCCAGCACGAGGAAGTGGGTGGGGAAAAAGCTGTCCAATTCCGTTGTCTTTTTCTGCTCCCTCATTCAAGTAGGCATCTGCATAATGTGGCTAGGAACTTCTCCTCCATTCACTCACATTGACATGCAGTCACTCACCAAAGAGATTGTTGTGAAATGTCACCTAGGCTCTGTCATCATGTACTATTTCGTCTTGGGCTACATGGGTCTTTTGGCCGCCATCAGCTTCATGCTAGCTTTCCTTGCCAGGAAGCTGCCTGACACTTTTAATGAAGCCAAATGCATCACCTTCAGCATGCTTGTCTTCTGCAGTGTGTGGCTATCCTTTGTTCCAACTTATTTGAGCACTAAGGGGAAATACGTGGTGGCTGTGGAGATCGTCTCTATTTTAGCCTCCAGTGCTGCCCTCCTGTGCTATATCTTTTTCCCCAAATGCTACATTATTTTACTGCAGCCTAGTCTGAACAGCAAAGAGCAGCTTATAAGAAGGAAAACATAGAGAATCTATCCTGTGCTAACTTTGTTGGAGGAGTCATTGGCCTATTCTAGGAAGAAACTTGTGCTATTGTGTATGCTGACAAAAGAATAAAACCTGAGATGGCATGACCATAGTTGCTCAGTGTCCAAAGGTCCAGGTTTATTTCCAATTTCATACTTTTGCAGATATTGAGGATATGGGTGGAGGAAGCCCCACTGATCTCAATGGGATGCAATTTTATTCCTTACTGTGCATCTTGTTCCTTGATGAGAACTTAGGTATTATTTTGAAATAGAAATAATTGAGTTTGGCATGTTTTGTGTGATGATACTTGGACATAGGATGATGAGGATGATCTTTATGTATTTATTCATATAAAATTGATGATGATGATGATTACTACTCTTTTATTTAGATATCTAAATAGCGATTCCTCCCCACATCGGTGAGTTATGTTGAATCCCATGGAGTGGTGGTAATATATGCAAATTAATGAACACGTTCAAGTACGCTAAGATATTGTTGTTGCTATTTATAGCAGAATGTGGAGGCAGGTGACCTCAGTTTGTAAGCCACAATTGTGCTATACTCTCTTGGGGACATTTATTCTCAAGGGACAAGTACAGTTTTCAAGCAGACACATCAGGAAGGCTCTTCTACCCCTGTGTCTGGAGGCCCATTTTGCAGGCCTCATCCTTCTCATCTGAAGAGTCTGTGTCAAACTGGCCTGGAAATGTGTGCCAGAAAACCTTATTTATTTATTTATATTGCGATTTATATCCTACCTTTTTCCTACAAAGGGCTCAAGGCAGCTTACATCATCTCTCCTCCTCCATCTTATCCCCACAACAACCACCCTGTGAAGTAGGTTGGGTTGAGAATCTGTTACTGGCCCAAAGTCACCCAGCTGGCTCCATGGCTGAGCGGGGACTAGAACCCAGATCCTCTGAGTCCCAGTCCCATGCTCTTGACCACTACACCAAACTGGATCTCTTTTTGCCTCTCACTTTCCCAACACCTGGCTTTCTGTCTACCTAAGTGTGTGTGTCTTTTCAATGCTATCATTAGTTCATTTACATGGAAAATTTAGCTTTGCATATGTCTCAACCAGTAGACCAGATTCCTGGTACATAGAATCAAGAGTAATTCTTCCTCACTACCACTGCAGCACAACATCACTTCATGAGACTGGACCATGATCCCCAGTGGAAGCATGCAATTCAATATGTTCCACCTAATCGTGGAATGAAGGGAAGCTCAAGGCACCAGCTGCAACATTTCTGTTTCTAGTTGAAACTTGTTTCCTTCAGCCCAGTAATACCCTCATGCCAAATCCCATTTAATATTCAGTTAGTGCTTCCTGTGTGTTTTCCTATCAAGAGGAACAGACAAATCAGTCTACTACAAAAAATGCCAAAGTAAAAGCAATACACATGAACATCTGTCTGTAATTATCCACATCACTGTAATTAGTGTAGTGCAACAAAGCTTCAGCAGCTTATGAGCTGATGCTAGAAACGGACTCAATCACTATGGAGAAAGTGCTGATAAAAGCTTCCACTTCTGCCTTTAAGACATGGGATGAGGAGCAAAGGGCAGGCAGGACTCCTTCAGCTTGAATTTTTGAAAATGTTCTTTTGTTCTGTGGTTTCAAACTGGTTTACACTGGTTGTTATTTAAGACAAACTTCTGTAATATTTTTAATGCTGAGTTAAAAACAAGTCTCGTAGGCTTCTCTTTGAAAGCAGCATTGGCAGAAACTGCTTCTAGGCATTGGAAGTAGTCCATTGAGTGGGGAAGTGATAGACAACCCGTGGTGAATCAGCAGTAGGTGGGGTCAGGGAGGGGAACTGAAAGGGTCCTGCCCTGCAAGAAATTACGCATTGCAAAATTTTAAACCTAGACAGGACAAGTAGCAAGTCTGTCAGCAAACACAGGAAATCTGCTCCAGAGAGGTTTGCCTCTGCAAGGATGAAGAGGTTTCTGGCATTACTTCTTCTACTGACTTTCAAGGAATGCAAACGAGATATCTCAAAATGCTCTGGGAATGATCCCATCCTAGTTCCTCATCAGTGGTATCAGCCAGGGGCCCTTATCATTGGTGGTGTCACCTCCCATATCTTATACATGTTAAATGAAGCTACCTTCAAGAAGCATCCATTTCAGGAGCAGGGCTTTGATTTTCCATTGTAAGGAACTTATTCTTCCACTTCCTGTACCACAGGAGATAGTGATGGTGATGGTGATGGCGATGGTGATGGTGATGATGATGTAGTAGAAAATAAGAATTATGAAATGACCTCTAAGTAGAGCCAGGCAATTTGCTTCTCATTCATTTCTGTTTAATTATCTCATGTTCCTCAACTGGTCTATAATATACCTAGGATATTGTCTTCCCAGGGCTGTGTTCCTCCCATTATAAAAAGAGTTTCTCTGTGTTGTGTGTGTTTACATTCAAGAAGAAAGTAAACATGTTATTGGAATGAAAGGATCTGAGCAAACTGGATTTGGCCTCGGAACAGGAACCCTGAGCCCTTGCAAAGTACCCAGGCATAGGGAGGAGTGACGAAAAAAGCATTGATGCTGAAAGGATTGAGCCTGTACCATGCATACCACACTGATGAGTGGAGTGGAGAAAATTTCACATTCAGTGAAAAGCTTCTCCCTTGATTATTCTTCCACAGGCAAAAAATTGAGAAAATCAGCTCCCAGATATAACCATTTATTCCATACTTATGTCTGATGATCTCTATAGAACCTGGTTATGACTGTCACATGAATAATATTGAACACACAGTTACCATATAGAATACATGTTGTTTACTACAGGAGAATTGGAAACTCATTAACTGTAGATTTGTTCTTCTTAGGTCTAACATGTTTGGTGAACAAATAAGCAGCAGAAGTAATGATTCTGATGCAAATGGGGCTGTGTATTCACTCTGGGTTTCATTCCAAACTTAAAGGGAGCTAAGGCATGTACCCAAAATAAATTCAACACTTCATATCTCATGCAAATTTTGGTATACAACTCAAAGTGAATATTCTGTCCCCTAGCATCGCAGCTATTAATCTTGACAGCCAGTAAGTTGTTTAGAATGGTAACAGCTTCTTAATTAGAAAGTCATATTTACACAAGATCAAGTGATGCTTTAGGTCTTTTTGGGTAAAGCAACTCTGCATTCTGAAGGAAAATTGATTACATAACATAATTCATCCATGAAATCTTGTAAAACTTTGCATGCAGCATGATGATCAAGCTCTATCAGCACCTCCTGGCTTTGGCATTTGCTGTAAGTGAGATCAATACAGATCCTTGGATTTTGTCCAATGTCACCCTTGGCTTCCACATCTATGACTCCTACTTCTTTGAGACAATGACCTATCGTGCCACTCTGGACTTGCTCTTCAACTCATATGTGTTTGTACCCAACTATGAATGTGGTGCACAGAAAAATCGAATGGCCACCATTGGGGGATTTGCCTCTGATACTTCCTTCCACATGGCAGATATTTTAGGTCTCTACAAGATTCCACAGGTAAGAACTTGGCATGGAGACAAGAGTACCCCTCTATCATTCAAAACATCTCCTCCCTCTGTGTGTGTGTGTGTGTGTGTGTGTGTGTGTGTGAGAGAGAGAGAGAGAGAGAGAGAGAGAGAGAGAGAGAGAGAGAGAGAGAGAGAGAGAGAGAGAGAGATTAGTATACCCAATAAATGGATGGGTATAATTGATTGTAAACCACATTTCTTTTAGTGTTTAAAACAAACTATCTAACTAACTAACTAACTAACTAACTAATGAAAGAGTCAATAGCTTCAGGTTGTTTGGGGGAATATATACTTCAAAGTTGAGTGACAGACCCTTGATAGATTTATTTACAATACAATATAGCTAGATTTCTGGAAAAGCAGTGATTTTTAACACTGATATTTTTCATCAAATGTAAATGCTGAAATAAGGACCTTGCCACACCAAGTATGAGTCATTTCATAAAAATCATTTCTCTTACCCTATGGCTAGACGTAATGTATATTTTCTTTAGCTGGCCTATGGCGCATTCCCCCCAGAACAAAGTGATACAACTTCCTTCCCTTCCTTCTACCGCATGGTCCCTAATGAAATACATGAGTATTCAGGAATTGTGCACTTGCTTCAGCATTTGGGTTGGATCTGGGTTGGACTCTTCATTGTGGATGATGATAGTGGAGCATATTTTCTGAAGACCATCGAACCTTTGCTCTCCGAGAAGGGAATCTGTTCTGCGTGCACAATTAGACTCCCACGCCATGGTCGAATCTTTACTAACAATAAAGAGGATATTAGGTTTGTAAATATGTTTGAATCTTGCATGAATACTACTGCCAGAGCATTTGTTAACTATGGTGATACTATGACTATTATGTGGCTGATCACCTTCAAAAATGTCTTACTTCCTGACTATATGGAAAGCTCATTTGTTGACAAGGTGTGGATTATGACAGCACAGAATGAGTTAATAGTAACAGGGGTTACAAGAAGATTGAACTTAGAAATGTTTCAAGGAGCAATTTCCTTTGCAATTCACTCAAAGCAGCCTCAAGGATTCCAGAAATACCTTCAGAACTTAAGACCTCAGTGGACACAAGCAGATGACTTCCTCTGTGAGTTCTGGGAACAAGCTTTTGAATGTTCAAGTCCAAATCCCCAGGAGCTAACACAGGACGATAAAACATGTCTTGGGGAGGAGAAGTTGGAAAACCTTCCCAGAACTGTTTTTGAAATGAGTATGACTGGCCACAGCTACAGCATCTACAATGCAGTCTATGCCATAGCACATGCTCTGCACTCCATGCACTACTCCAGGGCCAAGCTCAGAGCAATGGTGCACAGCGAAGAACTTCATCTCGACCATCTTCAGCCTTGGCAGGTAGCATTTTAATGGTGTAATGACTTTATTTCTGTGGTCACATCTGAACAAAAGAACATTGAGCTGTGTCATCTGTGAAAAGAATTGGAATGTTGAAGGAATGTTGTCCATGGGGTCATGATGGGTCAGACATGAATTCAAGACTAACATAACAGTGTTAGCAGTAGCTCAGGTGATTCTGTTGTTACGTATTTATGTACCAAGTGTTAGAGAAGAGGCCTTGAATAGAAAACCTAAATAAATACATGATGCCAAAATTTTAGGTAAAGATATGCCCAAAATTTGTTCAAAAGTAGCAGCAGAGAACATCATCATGGTAAGGAATTTCAAGGAGATCAATCATGCTTTGCAGAATCTGTTTTGTTACAGGAAAAAGCGGGATCCTGGAATTGTACTATGTAGAACAATGCCGACTCATGGTGCCAATGAAAAAAGTCCCAATCCCATACACCCACTGACATGCTTCTGTACATAAAAGAACATAGAGTTGAACCGGAGAAGGTCATTCAGCCTCATTTAATTACTATGCAATTGTTTGTTTTTCCATTTTTATGGCCCTAGTGTAATTGGTATTTATTTGTTTATTTTTAGATGCCATCCCAATACTAAAAGCCTCTGGACAGCTTACAAAAAACAGAAAACAAAAAGCAAATCAATTATAACAACAGCACACAGCACACTGCATCCAATAGGATAAAAACAAGGATTAAACCAATTAACTGTTAAAATATTGGGAGAATAAAAAAGTCTTTGCCTGATGCCAAAAAGAATAAAGCAACAGCACCAGGCAAACCCCCCCTGGGGAGTGTGTTCCAGAGTTGGGGCACCATCACTGAAGAGGGTATTCACATTCTGATGGGTATATCTTTAGAACAAATGAAACCATGAGTCTTCAGATGAGAATTTTTGTTTAATATGAGATCTCATTCTATTTGTGTACATCTTGACAACAATAGTTTAGAATCCTGTAGGTATCATGTAGGGCCACATTGTGGGCTCTGTCCTATTTTCATATGGCTTTCCTGTGCGGTGAAGTTTGTAACAGTGCTCTTTTAAACCTCATCAGTAGATGGAGGAGCTCCATTTTCTCAAAGCCATGTCAGAAGTGGCAAAGGATTTAGCACTGGATGCACCAAATTATTCAAGGGAGCTCCCATCTTAGAATTAGCTAAGGAATCAAAAGGGTTATATAAGTAAATCTTCCAGCATAAACTTAAAATAGTGTTGAAAAGCAAACCATACCAGCTCCACAGAATGTCACTAGGGTAATGGGGCTGACACTTCTGATCAAATATGCATAACATGTAGCTGGAACCCTCAGTGCTTTATAACCATGTTTGCTCCACAGTTCAATCCCAATTGGCCATATGTGAATGCAAGACTGGGATTTACAAATGGGAATGTACTTACGGACAATCTAATGCATGTTTAGACAGGAAAAAAATGTTCTGCAACTCTCAGCTTTTCCCAGCCATCTGGATCAGCTGAGGAGTTCCAGGAACTGAAGGAGTATATTGATGTGTAAAGATGGTTTTATTTGTGCTCTTGATCTTGTGATGTCTGCTCCTGGCCAGTGTTCAAGAGGCAAATCTAGACAGCATGCTAAAAAGCAGAGACATCACCCTGCAAACAAAAATTCATATAGTCAAGGCTATGGTTTTCCCAGTTGCAATGCATGGCTGTGGAAGTTGGACCATAAGGAAGGCTGAGTGCCGAAGAATTGAGGCCTTTGAATTGTGGTGCTGGAGGAGACTCCTGAGAGTCCCTTGGACTGCAAGGTGATCAAACCGGTCAGTCCTAGAGGAGATCAACCCTGACTGCTCTTTAGAAGGCCAGATAATGAAAATGAAACTCAAATACTTTGGTCACCTAATGTGAAGGAAGGACTCACTGGAGAAGAGCCTAATGCTGGGAACAATTGAGGGCAAAAGAAGAAGGGGATGGTAGAGAATGAGGTGGCTGGATGGAGTCACTGAAGCAGTTGGCATGAGTTTAGGTGGACTCTGGGGGATGGTGGAGGACAGGAAGGCCTGGAGGAATGTTGTCCATGGGGTTGTGAGGGGTCGGACATGAGTTCTTGACTAACTACAAGTGGAAGCTTAAAAGTTCAGCCACACACTGTTTTCTGGAAAGTGGTAACTTATCCATTTGTCACTGGTTTCCCTCTTCTCTTTGTTTTTTGTTGTCATTTCCCCCCGGCTCACAATGGGCTACTTATGATTATGCCTTTCCACCTAGTTCATGTTTGCCCTGTGGCAGAGGATGAAAAGTTAGGCAATTTCAGAGAGCCAGTGGACCCAGCCAGTGAAAGGATTGTGCATTCAGCTGAGATAATTCAGGACAACAGTCACATCTTATTAAGGAATTTTAGAAGTATGTCAGTATGTGATTTCCAGGTAACGGGCTAGAACAAGTACCAGGCAGCATCACTGAATGCGCACTGAAAAAGGTTGACAACAGGAAGAGGCAAGTTCCAAGCTGAAGAAGAGGGCCAAACACTTACTGGATTCCTAGATGAAACTTTCTGATAAACAGATTATGAAAACATCTCAGGAGTTCTGTCTTCATTCCAATTAAAATGGATATGACAACATGTTCCTCACCAAACTTCTGCTATATTTTATTAAGCATCAAACAAACAAGCAAACACAACCTTACTTTGTTCTGTGGAGGTAGAAAGGGTGCCTTTCCAGCATTGTTTGCCACCTTTATTTAACAATTCTTACTTGGGACTGGGAGAGTTTGGTTTCAGAACAGAACCATCCAATTTTAACAAAAACTGCACAGTTCTTCATTTTCATGAATTAGAACAAGTGGAAACAAAAACAAAACAAAACAAAAAATTAGGATGGTTCACATCCATAGAGAGAGGGAGAAACTAAATCGAATGGATTCCTCTATTCTGAAAAACAGTTTGAGGGCTTAGTTCTGAAAAATCTGGGCTTCAATCCCTTTATGTTCAAACCTGGTCTGCATGATTAAGTAAGGAATTTCTTTTGTTTCTGGCACACTCATAGTTTCCAGATATACGTAGGTAGGAGACCTTTCTGTGCTGGGAATCACAGTGCAGATAGGTGAGAATTTTCCTTCTATTAGTTTTGCAGATTGTGCTAATAATTTACCAACATCTTCATACCCAGCAGCTACACAACAAGAGATGTACTTTATGGTTCATTGTTTGTAAATTGTCAATTAATGTAGGAGAAATTGAAATAGATTATATGTCAGTGTTAGTTGCTCCATCCTGATTGAATAAGCAGGTTTTGTCACACACCCTGAAATTCTGGGCATCCCTGAAAGTGATGGGAAAAAATCAAGGAAGCTTTAAAAAAACTACTCTTTGTTACTTTTTCTTTCCACTAGTTGCATTCATACCTTCAAGGAATTGCATTTAATAATTCAGCTGGAGAGGAAGTGTCTTTTAACCAGCATGGAGAGATAGTGACTGGATTTGATATAACTAGCATGCTTTTATTCTCCAACAACTCCTTTGTTAAAGTAGAAATTGGGAGGGTGGATCCCAGTGCTGTTGAAGGAAAACACTTCATCATCCATGAAGACTTGATGGAGTTACGCAGAAACTTTAACCAGGTGGGGAATCCTTGAAGGATGCTCTGTTATCAAGATACATGATACCTATTCATGTCCCTTGATGAATACCTTGACCACGTCTAGGGAGGTGAAGACCAGCAAAACTCAAGTTCATTGAAATACTGCAAATTCTATGTCTAAGCTTATACTTTCATGGGCCCCTAGCATATCACAATGCGGGCTGGCTGGCTGACTCTCTCTCATAAATCATCCATATATTTATAATCTATTTTTCACATGAACCTGTCATCAGTTTTCATCTTTTAAATCTATGCATTTTTCTCCCATTAACATAAAAATGTGCACATTTTAAAAAGCACATTTAATTCATTTTCAAATGTATGCATTTTTAACCTGTATAGTGATTCTAATGCTGTTATTTGTTTCCCCACCCAAGCAGGTGAATTTGATGTGTTCAGCTTAGTATGGGATACCTAAGCTTTTTAGCCATGTGGGCCTATTTGTCACTTTTTCATGTTCCCATTTGCATGTTCCCTTTGGCCACCTTTCCTTTTCCACATAGCCTTGCCAACTCACCTCCTCTTCATCCTTCTTCTATTAGTGTTGCTCAGGTGAACATAAAGGTGAATAAAGAAGAAGTAGTTGTAAGAAACTTGGAGGTGATCTAATTTGAACGTCAATAATAATAATAATAATAATAATAATAATAAAAATAAAAAACAACTGAGGATTTGTGCAGTTTTGCTGACCCCACTCTGGCTTTGTTGTTTTCTTGTTTGCATATTCTCCTGTTTTCAATTCTCCATTGATATTAAGGGATGCTGGAGTCTTGACTGCTGTGTTCAGAAATGTACTGGTCATTTGCTTATTTGGGTATACCATGTTCTCTATTGAGTCATGTTACCTATTTGTTTATTTCCTTGCATTTCAGTTCAACTTTCCTCTAACATTATGTTATCTCATCTAATTTCCCATCATTTTTAAAGAATAGGTGCTTCCTGTTTCTGTTTGCAGTGACTCCTGCAACTTGGGCTTTCAGAAGAGAAAGCAGGAAGGGAAGAAATTTTGCTGCTATGGTTGTGACCCATGTCCAGAAGGGAAGATCTCCAACCAGACAGGTGCATGACAGAGGGCATCTAACATTCTAAATCCCAGGATTAATAGGCAGACAATCATTTTCCAATAGACATCATGAATCAAATCATCAATTTGTCTCTGTGTGTGTGTGTGAGAGAGAGAGTGAGAGAGAGAATATCCTTTGAGTACTTGTACAAGATTGAAGGCTTTTGTGATTACTCAGAAATAAAAGCTCCGTAACAAAACCTGATATTTGTGCCATTGGAAAATTTTCAGAATTGCAGTTCTTTAACTTTGTCCATTCATGACAATTGTACCTCCTTTCATCGAAACAAAAAAGGATAAAAACCTGCAGCTGTCAAAAATTGTTTGTGGGTCCATAATGATTCTATTGACAATATTACATGTGTTTTCCCCATATATTCCATGGCTTTGGTATTGAATGTTGACCATTCTCTATTTATGAAGACAACTGATAAATGACTAGAATATATGCATCTCCATGCTAAGTCAGAGTTCCATATGATATTGACTCCAGGACATGGTAATTTTCCATATTTTCATACTTAACGTATATGTAAGGAAGGAGATTGTGATGGCAGTGTAATCCACCAGCATGCATGATATGCGTACATGGTTGTACATAACATGCTATAAATTTAGGATTTACTTATTCTCCGTAAATATTGGTGCAGTAATGGACACTATATCTTTTCTTCATTTCTAGGGTTGGATGAATATTTACAATGCCCAATGGATTGGCAGTTAATGCACAAAGTTACAAGGTTTACAAAATGGCTTTGCATACTGATTCAGCAGGTTGAAACACTGGGGCTGCAACATCACATTTAATAGTATATTCAGAGTAATTTTCCATTAATGTTGGCACAGTGACTGACAAAATATCATTTCTTCTTTTTCCAGATATGGATGAATGTTTACAATGCCCAGATGACCATTACTCAAATGAGAGCAGAGACCGATGCAACCCCAAAGTGATAACATTTTTGTCTTATCAAGAACCTCTAGGAATTGGCCTAGTCTCAGTTGCTCTTTCTTTCACATTGGTCACAGCTTTGGTGCTTGGAATTTTTATTAAGCACAAAGATACCCCCATAGTGAAGGCCAACAACAGGGACCTCACCTACACTCTACTCATCTCTCTTCTGCTCTGCTTCCTCTGCTCCTTGATTTTCCTTGGCCCACCTGGCAGGGTAAACTGCCTTATCCGACAAGCTGCTTTTGGCACAATCTTCTGTGTGGCAGTTTCTT
Source organism: Varanus komodoensis (assembly GCF_004798865.1). Lineage (NCBI taxonomy): Eukaryota > Metazoa > Chordata > Lepidosauria > Squamata > Varanidae > Varanus > Varanus komodoensis. Next base: position 18,341 of record NW_025335673.1, on the reverse strand, counting down.
GTGTATTAGCCAAGACCATCACTGTGGTTATGGCTTTCATGGATACCAAGCCAGGGTCAAACATGAGGAAGTGGATGGGAAGAAGGCTGTCTGTCCTTGTGATCCTTTCCTCCACTTTTATCCAAGCAGGCATTTGTGCCTTATGGCTGGGAACTTTCCCCCCTTTCCCAAATATGAACATGCATTCTGTACCAGGGCAGATCATTGCAGAGTGCAACGAAGGCTCTGTCATCATGTTTTACTGTGTCCTGGCCTACATGGGACTTCTGTCCATCATCAGCTTCATGGTGGCTTTCCTTGTCAGAAAATTGCCTGACAGTTTCAATGAAGCCAAGTTCATTGTCTTCAGCATGTTAGTGTTTTGCAGTGTTTGGTTATCATTTGTTCCCACCTACCTGAGCACCAAGGGGAAATACATGGTGGCTGTGGAGATCTTCTCCATCTTAGCTTCCAGTGCTGGCTTACTTGGTTGCATATTTTTTCCCAAATGTTATGTTATTTTGCTGAAGCCTGAGCTGAACAGCAAGCAAAGTCTAATAAGGAGGAAGAAGTAATGAACCAATGTGATTGAATTCTTTGTGTTTTATTTTTATGTAACTAGTCAAGTGCTGGTACATTTAGCCATTTCCAGTATTCATCACAGGCTTCTTTATCTTTTGATTCCTTCATTCATTATCTCCCCCATCCCACACAGACACACAAAATAGATGAAATATGTCTGATCTTTGAACATTGTTTGACAATGTGATTTTGAAATCCCCATTATTGAGTCATGCACTTATGCATTAAAATATGTTTTTAATATGTCTTGTCTCATTTCGTCTCGTCTCAACTACTTTTCCCAAATGTTAGTCCACCATTCTAACCACTAAACTACAGCATCTTGGTTTTATAATAAATCAGATAATTCTGTGCACTCATTTCTGAGTAGAAATGCATAATTTTGTGCTCTCAGCTGAAAGTCTGGGATTGTATACTCATAATATTATAGAAGATCTGGCATTCACAATATCTTGGCTTTCTTGGAAAATATATTATTAAATGAGGAAGATGACTATGGATTTACAGTATATCACAGAAGTGAGTACACCCCTCACATTTTGTAAATATTTTATTATATCTTTTCATATGACAACCCTGAAGAAATGACACTTTGCTACAATTAAAGTAGTGAGTATACAGCTTGTATAACAGTGTAAATTTGCTGTCCCCCCAAAATAACTCAACACACAGCCATTAATGTCTAAACTGCTGGCAACAAAAGTGAGTACACCCTAAGTGAAACTGTCCAAATTGGGCCCAAAGTGTCAATATTTTATGTGGCCACCATTATTTTCCAGCACTGCCTTAACCCTCTTGGGCATGAAGTTCACCAGAGCTTCACAGGTTGCCACTGGAGTCCTCTTCCACTCCTCCATGATGACATCACAGAGCTGGTGGATGTTAGAGACCTTGTGCTCCTCCACCTTCCATTTTGCCCCACAGACACTCAATAGGGTTTAGGTCTGGAGACTTGCTTGGCCAGTCCATCACCTTTACCCTCAGCTTCTTTAGCAAGGCAGTGGTCATCTTGGAGGTACGTTTGGGGTTGTTATCATGTTGGAATACTGCCCTGTGGCCCAGTCCCTGAAGGGAGGGGATCATGCTCTGCTTCCGTATGTCACAGTACACCTTGGCATTCAAGGTTCCCTCAATGAACTGTAGCTCCCCAGTGCCGGCAGCACTCATGCAGCCCCAGACCATGACACTCCCACCACCATGCTTGACTGTAGGCAAGACACACTTGTCTTTGTACTCCTCACCTGGTTGTCGCCACACACGCTTGACACCATCTGAACCAAATAAGTTTATCTTGGTCTCATTAGTCCACAGGACATGGTTCCACAAATCCATGTCCTTAGTCTGCTTGTCTTCAGCAAACTGTTTGTAGGCTTTCTTGTGCATCATCTTTAGAAGATGCTTGCTTTTGGGATGACAGCCCTGCAGACCAATTTGATGCAGTTTGCTGCGTATGGTCTGAGCACTGACAGGCTGACCCACCACCCCTTCAACCTCTGCAGCAGTGCTGGCAGCACTCATACATCTATTTCCCAAAGCCAACCTCTGGATATTATTATTATTATTAAACATTTCTATGCCGCCCCTTGCCGAAGCTTCGGGGCAGCTTACAACACAATAAAATACATTGAAATACAATAGAACATAATAAATTACCATTAAATACAAAAATACAAAAAATACACTGAGATACAAACATAATAATATAAAATTAAAATTAACAGTACAAAATAAGTAAATAAAGAATATAGGAGGAGAAAAGAGAAGGAAGAAGTTGCCCTGGCCAGATCATATATTTTAACAATTAAAATGATGTTTAAATAGAAAGGTCTTTAATTCCAGGTCTTTTCCAGTGCATGCACCACCAAGACCTGGAGGGGGACATTCATGACCCCTTGCTGGAACAGAGAAAGAGGAATTCACTCATTGTGCATCTGGCCCACCACCATCTGGAGGCAAACCAGCTTGACCCATGCTGGGTTCCAAAGACTTAGCAGCCCTCTGAATAGCCAGGAACACCTTGTTGTGCCAATGTATCAGCCAACCACTATGAACCAATGCCATCTGGCAACCTCCCACTTTTGGAATAAAGCTCTGGATGCATTCCTCACTATTGGCCATGCTGGTGTGGCTGATGGGGTTGAGTTAAAAAACAAAATCTGGGGAACTAGGAAAAATGTATGAGGTTCTTGTAGCAGACATAGTATGTAAAATGATTTTAAGATTAATTTTTTGGAACCCTTAGTCGTCAGAGTGAACATTATTTTCATTCAGATGTGGTTTTTCCATGAACTTCCTAAGGAGGAAGGGGAGGGGAGGGTTGAAAGATTATAACAAGCTGCATAAATAAATGAGTTGGGAATGTGTGGTTTGGTCCAAACTATGGTGGATTGGAAAAGAATTTGGACCTCTTCCTCTGCTTTTCACATTTTGCTGAGAACATCGGATCAAAGGTCCTTCATTTTGTTTCTCTGTTCCACGTCAGCCCATTTTGACTGACCCCAAATTTTCCTAAAGATGCTCAAGATGTCATCTGAAAGGGATGGTAATTTAGATTAATCCAAGAGAGTGCTTTGGTGGAAAATGTTCCTTTTCTCCTGGAATGTGCCTAAAAGGATGACATTTGGTACTGTAGAGATAACATTTTCCACTGCAAAACCCCATCCTCAATCCACTGAATATTCTACATGGCTTATAGAGAGCATGAGGAAGAAAAGAATCCCACATAATCAGGCTGAACCACCTTCTAGGGCAAGAACATTTCCATCCATGGAAGGCAAATCCCTGGACTGCAGAATCCAAGATTCATCCATTCCTATACACAACTGTATTAATGCGTGAACCCAGCTATACTATATATGGCTACTTAGCAAGGTGTTCTGGATCAGGACCAAACCTTCATCTCCTGCTAAGCGCCTATTTGGAATGATATGATAAGCTTGGTTTGTCTTAGTTTCAGTATTTCACAATTTATTTTCTCTTCAAAAGAAGTGTAGGACCCCCAGGGGACATGGGGAGTTTTTGCCTGGCTTCAGATTCACTTCCTCCCACTGTGTCTCTGTGTAATACAGGGCCATGTCTTCAGCTTTCAGATTGTTCATTTGCAGATACAGCATGCTGGAGGGGTTTTCTCTGGAGATGGTGAAGCGCCCCTTCACCTTGTCTGCATAGAACTGCATGCTCCCACTTTCATATATCCTTGCAATCCATGCCAGTCCCTTTCCAGGAGCTTGTCTCACCCAGGACATTTCATAGTTACTGAAGGTGAAGTCAGATGCCTGACAAGACAGGTGCAGAGATGTTCCTGGCCTTTTAACTTCCCCTCCTGATTCCACCAACTGGACATCTGATTGGACACCTGGAAAGAAAAGCATGTGAAAGAGGGCTTCTGCATAGATTAAACCAGAGCGTCAAAGCATCTTCTGTATGTACAAGGAGGAAAATTTCCTTGAAAGACTGCTAGAAAGAAAAATAATTGCAACCAAAGGAACATTCTTCCTTCTCTCATTTGAGGGAGATTGACTGGATACTGGTCAGAAAGGCAGAAGGAGTCTGGACTGTAATCTGCAGAGGGAGATTGTGTGCCTGATTTAAAGAGGAAGCTGTCAGAGAATTTGCATATACAACAAGATAAAGGAGCAACGCAATGGGCACTAATTCTTTGTACATGTATATGGTCTGGAGTTGATAACCAACTCCTCAGAATAGCTATGGATGTGAATAGTGAGGGAATTAAGGATTATCACATGAGGCAAAGATGCATTTAGGTTAAAATTAAGTTAGAAGAGAGAAAAATCAGGATCTTAGGACCAAAGGGGGGAAATTTTAAATCACTTCTTCAACCAAGGAAGAGAAGACTTCCACCAAATACCACGCAAGAAGAAATATACTGGAGACAATTGTGGAATCAGCCTAGAGAAAGTTATGCCAACTGTGCCTCGTGTCTTTGTGCCCACCCTAAACAAAAAGGAGACATGGGAATGGGATTTATTGTGGTCTATGGAGATGCTAAGTCTCTCTATCCAGTCTCCTTCTCCACGTGACCTAGAGTGTTTGTTATGGACTAGTGGGACAGATCAGGGATTCTGCTGATATAATATTGATACTTTGATCCAACAATCTTCCTACATATGCTGACAGAAGTTATCTTGGTTGCACTATTGAAGTCCCCTAGCCTGTTGATCCCAGGGGACATCAATATCTGTGCCAAAAGCACCTAGTTCTGGGTGGTTCATGTTTTCATGGTTTCCATGGATTCCACCAATGAGAAACTGGAGTACATCTCATTGGGAAGCTAGGGAAACCTATGGGATTCTTGATTACACATGCCTTCATTTGAGATTGACTTAAAAACAAGACAAATTATCTGAATTCCCATCTGCTGAACCCTGTGTCTCCATGTTGATGCACTGTCTCCATGGCCTTCCTCAGGTTTTATACATGCAGGGTATGCCTTCTGTTTCTTTCTCTCCCTACACAAATTATGGGATATTTATGGTTGGCCACTCTGAGAACAGACAGTGAATCAAGGATGATGAAAATGTATCTGTGCAGTGAGGAATTATTTCTGCTCCTCAGGAAGTGGGGATATTCTTCAACTCTGGAGAAATAATTCTGTTAGAGTCTCTTGGGGACTTAAACTCTCAAGGGGCAGGCACAGCTTTCAAACAAACTGCTCAGGAAAGCATGATTTTGCAAGCTGAATGCCCATTTTTAGATAATAATTCTAATTTCCTAAGGCCAACTGTGATTTGCAGGTCTCTACTGCCTCCATGTGTGGTGCTGATGGAGGAGCTTTTTCAGTTCTGGTTATATGAGGAAGAGCTTCAGCTGCAATGTGGTAATTGAGACTGGGATGAGCTCTTTGAGTTGCAAGAAAAGGCATTAGAGCATACTGTGGAATTAATCCATTTGTGCCCCTTCACATATTGCACACAGTAATGTAAAGTGACATCAAACGTGCCACTGAGCCCACTACTTGATGAGATGTACAAGCATTCCCTGTCCTCCTCTCATTTATTGCAGCTGGTAGACCTCAGTGGCTGCAGCCAAGAAATTAAAAGATGCTTGCTCCTTGGGAGGAAAGCTATGGCAAATCTAGACAGCATCCTAAAAAGCAGAGAAATCACCCAGCCGACAAAAGTTTGTATAGTCTAAGCTATGTTTTTCCCAGTTGTTATGTATGGCTGTGAGAGTTGGACCAAAAGGAAGGCTGAGCACCGAAGAATTTTGGCCTTTGGATTGTGATGCTGGAGAAGACTCCTGAGAGTCCCTTGGACTGCAAAGAGATCAATCCAGTCTTAAAGGAGATTAGCTCTGACTGCTCTTTAGAAGACCAGATACTGAAGATGAAGCTCAGATACTTTAGTCACCTAATGAGAAGGAGGGTCTTATGGGAGAAGCTGGGAACGATTGATGGCAAAAGGAAAAGGGGATGGTAGAGGGTTAGCATTAAGGGTTAGGTTAGGGTTAAGAGGATGAGGTGGCTAGATGGAATCACTGGGGCAGTGGGTGTGTGGTTGGGTGGACTCCGGGAGATGATGGAGGAAAGGAGAGCCTGGAGGAATGTTGTCCATGGGGCCATGATGGGTTGGGCACGACTTTGTGACTAAACAACAAATACCTCAAATGTTAATTCACTGGGAATCTGGATAGTAACATGGACTAATCCTGCAGAATTGTGGTACACCACACTACTTCTGTCTGTGTTCTGAATTTAGAATAGAAACTCCAGGCCCAGAGAACTTCAGTTATTGTGACAGATAGACAGTGTGGCTAGAGCAGCATTTTGGCAAAAGCCCTTGGAACAAAGAACAGAGCTGAGCTACACTCCTTGCCAATGTTGAGCCCCATTGTGAGAAAAAAGTTGGCAAGGATCTACTCCCCCAGGAGAAATTTGGGCACATGGTCCCTCAAAACGCTTTCCCCTCATACAGGGAGGATGAGTCTAAATGGATGCTTCAGCCTGCACATCCATGTTCAATTCAGTTCTCACAGCTAAAGCACCAATATTTAAGAAAGATGCAGAAAAATTAGAAAGAGTCTAGAGGAGGGCAAGCAAAAGGATCCAGGGTTTGGAAACACTGCCCTATGAGGAGAGACTGAGAGAACTGGGCATGTTCAGCCTTGAGAAGAGAAGACAGCGGGTGGAGGCATGGTATCCCTTTAAAAGGACCTGAAAGGCTGTCACAAAGAGGAAGGTCAAGATCTCTTCTTGCTGATGCCAGAGTGTAGGACACGGAATAACCAATTCTAATTGTGACAACCCAGATTCAGGCTGGACATCAGGAAAAGCTTCCTCACTGTCAGAGCAAAAAGAAAGTGGAACCAGCTGCCCAGAGATATAGTGGGCTCTCTCACACTGGAGATAAAAAAAGAATCTGAACAGCCATCTGAGTGGGCTGGTGTAACTTGCTGTCCTGAGACAGCAGGGGGTTGGACCTGATAGCCTTCATGGCCCCTTTCAACCCTACTATTCTATGATTCTAAACTTCCACTGTGAAACCTCATCCTAATGGTTTAAATGTTTCCAATATCTTTTTAAAATCTCATTTATGCACATGGTAGGCATGTCATGAGCAGAGCTGGTTGGAGCTGGGGGTCAGACTAGATGGTCCAGGGGATCCCTCTGACTCGCTCTGTTTCTATGTTGATGTACATGTGCATTTAGACTCAGAGCAATTGACAATGAGCTATGTGCTGTTTCATTCCTCCTTCCTGCACACCAATTGTCCATTTGGACCATCCTCCTACATCAATATTTCCTCATGGGGTTGAAAGCTGTAACTGCCTCATCAGAGAAACTGCCCTGTTTCACGCACCCTCCTGATACTTGTACATCTTGGTTATTCCCATAGGCTGCCTGAAAATTTGGAGAGCCAGGCCTTGAGATAAGAGCTTCTCCCCAAGCTCCTTTCCCTCCTCTGAGTCTAAATCAGCAGGCGTAGGGAATGCTCAACGAGAGCAACAGCCTTCCTTGCTCCTAACAATAAGGAAGGAAGGAAGGAAGGAAGGAAGGAAGGAAGGAAGGAGAGAGAGAGACAGCCAGAGAGGGAGAGGAGCATGATTCCCAAACATTCACGAACATATAATTGTGTCTACCGCTTTTTTAATTGTTCCCAATGTATCAAAATTACAAGTGTTTCAGAATTCACTGGAACAGCCTGTTCTAGACACACATATATCATGCTGAATTTGTTTATTAACCTGACATCTTGAAATGAGCATTTACAAAAGTTTCTTTCTGAATGGAAATAACCAGAACTTCCCAGATCCATCTTTTTTTTCCCAAGGATGACTGTATTGTGCAGCTCCCATTAGCTTCCTCCCTTCAGAAGGAGCAGTGTGTGGAGGAGTGCAAGCAAAGGGGATGCATCTGCTATGCCCATATACCTTTCCTCACTTCCAGAAACAGACACCGTAGAGATTATGGAAAGCCTTGGAGAAGTCACACACATTGGTGTTCAGCATCCATGCATTACCATGAGTGGGTGTCAGAACAGCATGCTTCATGTGGACAATATCAGTGCCATCAGCAGGAGAGGTTTGGTGGAAACGGCAAAGTGAAACCAGAAAATGTCTTTTTTTACTACGGGGGAGAAGTTTCTGTACATTGCAGGGAACTGCAATTCCTCATCATACTGTCTCCTTCCTGCAGTACATACATTATTGGATTGCATAGGAGATTTTGAGGATGACCAAGGGGGGGCAGGCTGGCAACCCTGCTACTGCTGATCTAATTACTAGTAGCAGCATTTTTAAAGCAAGCCCTTGGAACAAAGGCAATTGTTGACAGACAAAGATCCAGGAGCACACGCCTTCCTCTTTTTGCACCGCTCCTCCTTTGCTTTGTCTCACTGTGCTTCTTGCACAGTAATAGGTGGCTGTGTCTGTAGCTGTCAGGGACCTCAGTTCAAGATAATACTGGTTCTTGGAGGCATCGGCAATCAGGGTGGTTCGGCTTTGGAGAGACGGGGCATAGTACGTTCTCCACTGATTGCTACCCCAGTCGATCTGACCCACCCATTCCAGGCTTTTCCCAGGAGCCTGGTGGATCCACTCCCACTGGTTGTTCTTCACAGAATCCCATCACGGCACAGGTCAGCCTCAGGGTTTGCCCAGGCTGTGGTGTCCCTGGTCCAGATTCCACCAGCTGAACACTTGCATGGACAGCTAAAGTAAAGAAGAAGAAATTGAGGAGTGAAGTACTTGTTGTAATTGCATTTCATGCATCACATTCATATATTAAAAAAACAAGTCACACATCAGAGATGCAAAGAAGAAAAGAAAAAGAAAGAAAAGCTTCATTGTGTGCATGAAGATGAACTCTTTCTTCTGGAGTGAGAGTTGACTGTACTCTGCACCAAATTCTATGCCTTGAAGTGGAGATGTGGCCACCTAAAAGGAGAAGAGGCATGTAGGCAATTTGCATCTGATTTCAATGTTGATGAGAGAGTTGTTGAAAAGGATGTTTCTACAGCCACTGAGTGAGCATCAATGTGAGGAAGGCCTTCAGCTTAGCTCTCTCACCTACAACATCAATGATCTCCTCCCTCTCGACTTTCAAGCGTTCTCAGAGTTTTTTGTTCCCTGACAAGATTTCCTCTGCTCCTGTTACTTCAGTGCTTTCAGGTGTTCCATCATGCACATTGTTAAATATGAAGCTAAAACCAATGGCTTTCAAGATGGTTCCTAGTGGCATTTTGCAATTCTGCATCAGCAGAGATTCATTCTCAATCCACTGTTTGCAAATTTTAATTCTGGTATGTCTACCAGAACCTCCCACTCAACATTGCATAACAGAGCATAAAGAATCCATTGTTTCTGTGTGTGTTTTAAATTGTATCACTGTTTTCAGCTCTCTCGGCTTATTATGTATTAACCTAAACCAGAGTCTAGTAGCTAAAGCACTCAAAAGCAAAAATGAAATGTTTTTAAATTAAATATATGAAGGATTATAACATTTGAAATGGTGTGGGGGGAGCTCATACATTTTGAGGAGCCATGGTGAATTCCTCCAAGTCTCCCATCCAATCCACTTGAGGAATCATCAGTCAGAGGAAGCACTAACTATTTCCCATGAAGGGAAAGGGCTCACAGATCCTTCATCACTTCCTGCAGAGGCCAAGAACCAGAGGAACCATGGCCCTCTGAGGTGAATCTTCAGGACAGACATATGCATGTGGGTTCTCTTTGCTTCAGAACACTTTGGCCCCTTTCCCTTTGCTATTCTCTGGTGACGACAAACCTGTATGGAAAGGAACCCTAAAGAACTGCACCTCTTTGGCTCAGGTTCCAATGGGCAGAAGATACCCAGTTCAGTTCCTGCCAAATCCTCTCCTCCAGCGATGGTTCCCTGCCAGTGATTCACAGGGGTCTGCAATGCTCTGCTGGTGGAGCGGGTCCTGGCCGTCCATTCAGTTGCTGTGCCCAGGCACCTGGAAGACCTACAGGAGAAGGCAGCTGGATCAAGTAGCAGCCCTCAACCTTGGTTTGAGAGCAGGTTCTGCAGAGAATGCCAATGCCAGGTCTACATCAACGAAACCTCAGTTGTTGCTGAGTGCACTGAGTGGCCTCCTCGGAGTTCCTATGCACAGCCTGAGTAGTCCAGGAACAACAGCGGTGCAGCTGGAACCTCCTGTGCTCCTGGTCACTGTCTCTTCCTTTCCTGCTGACAGAAGAGGAAATCCTCAGCCTTGCTGTTGAAACCACATTCTCACATCCCCCTCTTATTTTCTCCAAGGCAACAATGATTTTCAAGCCACTGCTGCCCTCTCCTGTACAGCTGACAGAAAGAGAGACCTGCTTCATGTCCCCAAAGAGGAGCTTCTGCTGCAGGGAGGTAAGAATGGCCAGGGGGAGATTGCTGAATTCCCACAAAGCTCTGTGCCAAGTATACCCATCCATGCCCTTTTAAAGTGTGGGAATGTTGGGTAGGTGAAAATGGTGATGCATTGCCTCTTTCAACACACAAACAAATACACTCATGAATGGACGCACACATACACTCAATAAGAAAAATAAGGAAAAGTTCTGTAAAGCAGTCCAGCATCTTCCACCACAAAGGAAAATGGAGTCCTGCACAGCCCCATCAGCATCCATGCCATTTGAAGCTCGTCTGAAGGAGACCGCACTTGGCCAACAGGACAGCACTCTGTGCATTCGTTCTACAAAGTTCTACAAAGGTTCCCAGACAGTTCTACAAAGGCTCCCAGACTGGAAGTTCAGCAGTGCTACAAATGTGTTTTAGTTCTCTGCATTCTCTAGTAAATGGGTTTTTAGCCCCAAAGCAATGGCAATAATCTGTGCGCTGTTGCCTGAAATATCTGATGGGCAGGCAGCCAGGAGCACATAGCTTCCCCTTTTTGTACTGCTCCCCCTTGATGTTGTCTCATTGTGTCCTCTTGCACAGTAATAGGTGGCTGTGTCTGCAGCTTTCAGGGACCTCAGCTCGAGATAATATTGGTTCTTGGAGGCATCAGCAGTCAGGGTGGCCTGGCTCCAGAAAGACATGCTATAGGGTGTATGCCAATCATCTGCAAACCAGCTGATCTTGCTCACCCATTCCAGGCCTTTCCTGGGAGCCTGGCGGATCCAGTGCCAGTAGGTGATTTCGATGGAATCCCCTGTCACATTGCAGGTCAGCCTCAGGATTTACCCCAGCTGCACTTTTCCCCCTCCAGATTCTTCCAGCTCAATGCTCACATGGATGGCTAAAGTGAAGCAGAAGACATTGATAAGTGTAGTATTTGCTGTAATCACAGTTTATTTCTCACATTCCTGTGAAAAATACTCACACAATGAAGATGCTATAAAGCAAAGGAAAAGACAGGACAGCTGCATTTTTCCCACAAAGAATAAGTCTTCCTTCTGGAGTGAGAGATGGCTGAGCATGCACCAAATCCTATGCCTTCAAGTGGAGGTGTGGCCTAAAAGGACAAGAGGCATGTGGTCAATTTGCACCTGCTTTCAATGTCTTTTAATATTTAATATCTCATCGTTAAATGAGCAGCTGTAAAGGATGGCTTTCAAGATGGTGTCTTTTGGCATTTTGTAGTTCTGCATTGGCAGATTTATCCTCAATTTGCTCTTTGCAAATTTTAATTCAAACGTCATTTTAATTGTTAATAGTATTTATTTATTTTATTCTTAGGCCAGGGCGACTTATTTTATATTGTTAACTTGTTTTATATTTTTAATGTATAATATTTTAATTGATTTATTTGTGAACCACCCCGAGGCTTCGGAGAATGGGGCGGCATAGAAATTTTCTAAATAAATAAATAAAATAAATAAATAAATTCAAGCTGCTCTAACTGAAGCTCCACACTGCATTACATCACAGAGCAGTGGGAATCCTAAGTGTTTTAATCCTAGTCTGTGTGTTTTAACTGTTTCTGTATTCTCATCCCTCCCTGCTTACTAAGCATTGACATTCAGCATCCTCTCCTAAAGCACTGAAAAGCAAGACTGAAATGTTTGGAATAGAATATATTTAAAAACTTTCACTTGAAAGGGATGGGTTGATGCATTTTGAGGAGCCATGGTGAATTCCTGCAAGTCTCCCACCCTCTCCCCATAAGGAGGCATCAGTCTGCGGGAACCCTTAGTTGTTCTCAGGATGGAAAAGGGCTCAAAGTTCCTTCAAGACTTCCTTTAGTGGACAAGAACCATAAGAACCATGGCTCCCCATGGTGACCCTTTAGGGTGACCACATGCACGTGGGTTCTCATTGCTTTGTGACATTGGGGCTCCTTTCCCCTTGATCTTCTCTGGTGAGGACAAACATATATGGAAAGAAACCCAAAAGAACTGTGCATCATTGGCTCAGGTTCCAATATGGAGAAAATTCCTAGTCCAGCTCCTGACATATCATCTCCTGAGGGGCTGGTTCCCAGACGGTGATTCGCAGGAGTCTTCATTACTCTTCTGGTGGAATGTCCCTGAACATCTATTCACTTCCTCTTCTCAGGCTCCAGGAAGACATCCAGAAGAAGACATATGGAACAAGAAGCAGCCCTCAGCCTTGGTTTGGGAGCAGTTTCCACAGAGTAAGCCAATCCCAGTTCTCCATCAAATGCTTCTCCATCAGTGGTGAGTCCAATGAGTGGCTTTCCCAGAGTTCCTGTGCACAGCCCAAGCAGTCCAAGAGCAAGTGTGGTAGAGTTGGAAACCATTTGCATGCCTGGTCACTGTCTCTTTCTTGGAAGCTAACAAGAGCAGAAACCCTCAGCTTTGCCGTTGAAACCACATTTTAAATCCCCCTTTTATTTCCTCGAAGGCAGCAACAGTTTGCCAGTCACTGCTGTCCTCTTCTGTTCAGATGACGGAGAAGAGAGAAGTGCTCCATGTATCAGAAATGGTGCTTTTGCTGCAGGGAGGGAGGAATGACTGGGGGGAGATTGCTGAGCTCGCACAAAGCTGTGTGTCAAGTATACCCATCCAGCATGTAACATCACACATGCAGATTCATCCCTCATGAAGTATTACAGACAGTGGCCACCTGAAATCCTTCAGGGAGGAAGCAAGAAAGCTGGGGAGGGAGGGAGAGAAGGGGAGAACATTAGACTGGTGAACAGAAGGAAGAGGCTGAGACATCTCGTGGATCAATAAGAGCATGCTAGTAATACAGCAATACGTAATTCCTCCTCCTTTGTTGTTTTCAGCAAACAAAAGTATGATAGCATTGACATGACCTCTTTTGTGTATATCCACTTCATGCTGGTCTCATTTTTTTCTGTATTCAGTTCCTATCCACACTTTTTTATTTTTACAAAAATTAAAGTCATGTATGTGATTCCTGGCCTCCTGCTCTCGGTCTAATTCCCACAACAGCAACAACAACGCTGCAAGTTAGGTAGGGCTGAGAGACCCCTGTTGGCTGCATGGCGAGTCACCTGAGTCCCAGCCTCACACTGCACTGACTCTCCTTTTGGCTCACTCGCCACCTTTGCACCTGCATCTGTCAAAGATATGCAGCAGTGGGACTTTAAGCCCGGTAAGGAAGGCTGAGGACAGTAAGTTGCTAAATGGAGAACAGGCACATGGGCAATTTGCATCTGCTTTCAATGTTGTTTAATATGTTAATATTTCCTTATTAAATATGCAGTAATACCTGATTGCTTTCAAGTTTCGATCTGTAGTTCTGCAGTAGCAAATTTATACTCCATTTACTGTTTGCAAATTTTACTTCAAGGTGACCTGCCTGCACCTCCACACTGCACTGCATTACAGAGCAGTAGTAATCCAGTGTGTGTGTGTTTTTGTGTGTGTGTTAATTGTGTCAGTGTTGACACCGCTTCCAGCATATCAAGTATGGATGTTCTGCATTGTCTAGTGGCTTAAACACTCAGATGAAAGAACAAAATCCATTGGACTTGAATACATTACACATTATATTATTCAAAGGGTTTTGTTCAGCAATTCTGAGGAGCCAGGGTGAGTTCCTCCAGGTCTCCCATCCACTGCACATAAGGGTCATCAGTCAGAGGATTTACTATTCTTTTTCCCAGGAAGGTAAAGAGCTCACAGATACTTCATCACTTCCTGCAGATGCCAAGAACCAGAGGAACTGTGGCTCCCTTAGGTGACTCTTCAGGACAGGCACATACATGTTGGTTATCTTTGCTTCAGGACACTTAGGCACCCTTCCGTTTGCTGTCCTCTGGTGACAGCAAACCCGAATGGAAAGGAACCCAAAAAAACTGCACCTCTTTGGCTTGGGTTCCAATGGGCAGAAGATACCCCGTTCAGTAACCACCATATCCTCTGCTGGTGTGCTGGATCCCTGCCCATGAATTGCAGGAGTCTGCAATGCTCTGCTGGTGGAGTGTTTCCCGGCTGTCCATTCAATTGCCGTTAGCATGCACCTGGAAGATCTACAGATGAACGCATGTGAATCCAGAAGTGTCCCCCAATCTTGGTATGAGAGCAGGTTCCACACAGAATGCCTATGCTAGGGCTCCATCAATTCATCCTCCTTTAGTGGTGGTTGTACTGAGTAAGCACTCTTACCTTTTTTGGTGTTCCTGTGCAGAGCACAAGTGATCCCACAGTGACTGTGTTGGAGCTGGAAAACCTCTTTTGCTCTTGGCCAATGCTTCTTACTTGTAGCTGTTGGCAATCCTTAGAGAAATCCTGGTAAGAAATGGTTGCATGTATATGCCTTTGGGTTATAAAGTCAATCTTGGTCTATCCATGAAAGGTAGCACAATTCCAAGATAGGCCTCTTTTTAGCATTGTCATCATAGCAGTTCCTTAATGAGATTTGGAACTATCAGCTCACTGGAGATCTGCTGCTACATTTACGTTCCAAAGCATTTACTGAAGGAGGGCTACCAAGGAAGTTAACCCATCTCTGTTTTTCGTGCCAACAGCAACAGCAGCTGATACAACCAGCCAGCCAGTTTTTCTAAAGCAGTATTACAATCAGCCTCATTTCCATGCCGAGATGCAAAATCACACCTGAATTCCTGACTTATTGGTCAACATCTTGTAATCACCAATGCTATTCCATGAACTCCCCTCTTCAGATCTGTCACATTCATTTTGGCAGTGTCTCTGCTATTTTATCATCACCTGCCCTGCTGCTCTGCAAATGTGACTCAGAACCTAGAAAACACTCTGTATATGTTCTAAAAACTTGCATTTGGTTGCACCTCCAGCTGGCATAGCTGTTGAAAGTTGGGTTCACTGCAGAGGGTGCCCTGTTTGTCTATAGGTGAGACAAGAGCTGAGGTTCAAGGCATCAAGGGGATTTCCCTAGCAAATATATGCGTTTATATTCCCGTCTGCTATCTAGACACCCTGGAGCAGCTGACATAAGCAGAAATCCTCAGCCTTTCCATTGAAAGCACATTTTCCAATCCCCTTTTATTTCCTTGAAATAAATGCCAGTTTTCCATCAAAGAAACCTCCATCAGTGGTGCAACTACTGAATGGCTTCCCAGAGTTCCTGTGCACAGCCTGAGTAGTCTGAGGGCAACTGTGGTAGAGTTGGGGACCTGTTGTGCTCATGGTCACTGTCTTTTCCTTTGCAGCTGACATAAGCAGGAACCCTCAGCATTGATGTTGAAACCACATTCTCACATCACCCTCTTATTTCCTCCAAGGAAGAGTCAGTTTGCTGGCCACTGCTGCCTTCTTCTGTTCAGGTGGCTGACAAGAGAGACCCACTCCATGTATCAGAAATGGTGCTTCTGCTGCAGGGAGGGAAGAATGGCCAGTGGGATATTGCTGAGCTCCCACAAAGCTTTGTGCCAAGTCTACACATCCGGCATGTGAGATCACACTTGCAGATTCATCCCTCATTATGTGTTTCCGACACTGGCCACCTGAAACCCTTCAAGGAGGAAGCAAGAAAGTCGGGGAGGGAGGGAGAGAACGGGAGAAGATTGGACTGGTGAACAGAAGGAAGTGGCCCAGACATCTCCTGGATCCATTTAGAGTATACTGCCAATATAGAAATATGTAATTCCTCCTGCTTTGTTATAAGCCCGGTAAGGAAGGCTGAGGGCAGTAAGTTGCCATCTCATAGTTTAAAAGAGTGGGGATGTTGTATGGATGTAGAAAAGTGATCCACACTTGCACAAGGTCATATTCGTATATACATCATTTTCCTTGTTAAGCAAGAAAAGAAAAATCTGTCCTATTCTTCTTGAATTTTCTGAGGAAAATTCCAATTTCCTTTCTAAGTTGGAATCTCTTGCACAGTCCCATCAGCATCTTTGGCATGCGAAACGCAGTTGAAGGAGACCACAATTGGCCAAAAAGGATGGTGGTTTGACGGTGCTGCACAGTCTGCCAGAAAGGACATTTATCAGTACTATCAATTTTTGTTAATTCTCTGCATTCACTAGTATTTGCTGTAATCGCGGTTCATTCTTCACTTTCCTGAGAAAAATACTCACACTTGGAGGTGCCAAGATGCAAAGAAAAAGGAAGGACAGCTGCACAGTGCCCACAAAGAGGAAGTCTTCCTTCTGGAGTGAGAGATGGCACAGGAAGCACCAAATCTTGTGACTTGATGAGGAGGTGTGGCCACTTAAAAGGAGAAGAGGCATGTGCCAATTTGCATCTGCTTTCAATATCATTTAATATTTTATTTATTCATAAAATGTGTATGCCGTTCAATTACTTATGTCTCTGGGCGGCTAACAACATAGGTAATTTGACAACCCACTCAGGCTGCAAGTTAATAAAATGCAACAATGAAATTCAATATTAAAATATATTAAAATATTGGTGAAATAAAAAGGTCTTAACCTGGCACCGAATAATATCCGATTGTTAAATATGCAGCTAAAGCTGATGGCTTTCCAGATGTTCTCTAGTTGCATTTTGTAGTTCGGCAGTAGCAGAGTCATCCTCAATTTACTCTTTACAAATTTTAAGTCAAGTTGCTCTACCTGAAGGTACACATTGCATTGCAAAAAAGAGCATTAGGAATCCATTGTGTACGTTTGTGTTTTATTTGGGTCAGTATTCTCACCCCTGTTTCCTTATTATGTGTGAACATTCTGCATTTTCTAGTAGCTAAAGCACTCAAATGCAATAATGTGATGTTTTGGAGCTGAATATATTAAAACATTGTAATATTATAAAGGGGTGGGTTCATACATTTTTGTGGAGCCATGTTGAATTCCTGGATGTCTCCTGTCCTACCCACATAAGGAATCATCAGTCAGAAGAAGTACTAATTTGTTCCCAGGAAGGAAAAGGGCTCATATTTCCTTTAAGACTTCATGCAGTGGCCAAGAGCCAAAAAAATCATGGCTCTCTGAGATGACACTGCAGGACAGGCTCATGCATGTAGGTTCTCTCTGCTTCGTGACACTGTGGGTCTTTTCCCACTGCTGTTCTCTGGTGAGGTCAAACATATACGGAAAGGAACCCAGAAGAACTGCACCACTGTGGCTCAGCTTCCAATGGACAGATTAATCCCAGTTCAGCACCCGCTAAATCCTCTCCTGCTGTGCTTGGTCCCCACCAGTGAATCACTGGATTCTGCTATGCTCTGCTGGTGGAGTGAGCCCTGGCCGACCATTCAGTTGCTGTGCTCACACACAAGGAAGATATCCAGAGGCAGGCGTGTGGACCATGAAGCAGCCTTTAACCTTGGTTTAGAAGGAGGATCTACAGAGAATGCCAGGGAATTGGAGGAATCTGCAATGCTCTGCTGGTGGAGTGTGTCCTGGCCATCCATTCAGTTGCTGTGCCCAGGCATCTGGAAGATCTATAGGAGAAGGCAGCTGGATCAAGAAGCAGCCCTCAACCTTAGTTTGGAAGCAGGTTCGACAGTGAATATCAAAGACAAGTCTTCATCAATTAAACCTTGGTTGGTGCTGAGTGCACTGAGTGGCCTCCTCAGAGTTCCTGTGCACAGCCTGAGTAGTCCGAGAACAACAGTGGTGCAGCTGGGAACCTCCTGTGCTCCTGGTACTGTCTCTTCCTTTCCAGCTGACAGAAGAGGAAATCCTCAGCCTTGCTGTTGAAACCACATTCTCACATCCCCCTCTTATTTCCCCGAAGGCAGCAATGGTTTGCAAGCCATTGCTGCCCTCTTCTGTACAGCTGATAGAGAGACCCGCTCCATTTCCCTAAAGAGGAGCTTCTGCTGCAGTGAGCAAAGAGATGCCGAAGGGAAGAGTGTGGGTGAGGTGGGGGAATCGCAGACTGGCAGCCAGATAGAGCAGCCCCCAACATCTCCTGCATCAGTTCAGGCTATGCTATAACATGGACATATATAATGCCTCTTTTTGGTTGCTCTCAGTATATGAATGTAT
>NW_025335672.1:20239-22992 GCF_004798865.1 Varanus komodoensis | reverse complement strand
AAAAAAAAAAAAAAGGCTAGCTAATATGGTATTGGTGTACCAGGAAAGATCTACACGTGTGAGTATAGGTTTGCACTGGGGTTTTGTGTAAAGTTTTATGTTGACTGTGAAAGTCTTGTGTTCATTGTGGCTGTCTGTGTTTTCTGTCTCGTCTGTTAGTATTTTAAAGTGTTCCCCTTTCTGGGAGGTAAGCATAGCCCAGAGTGGGTTTTGGGGGTTCCTCAGGAAATAGAAGCTCCCCACGCAGCCGCACCAATCCGTCCTCTTCAGGGCATGGTTGAAAGCAAGGGCATGGATGGGTGTTCTTGCCCCTGAGATGAGAATGTGTGAACCTGGCTTTGTTTGAGATACAGATTCATGAGGTCATTGGTCTGAGCCCAAGCATGGCTGAGTCCGGCTGGGAAAAAGGTGATGATCAGGGAAATGTGTGAGATTTTTCCTTCCCCCATTCCTTCTATATGAGCCAGAACTGGGAAGTAAGGAAATATGTGGCCCTTGAATTGGGCTAACACAGGTCCTACCCAGTCTTCTGGACATCCTTAATAAGCTTATCCTGTGTGAAAGCCCTGTATGAAAGAGGGGTTATATAGAAACATTTTTTATGCAGGTCCTTTCCTTGTCAGAAACCGGGAACACTGTTTTAATGTCTTTCATGCAAGTTTTTCTGCCTCTTGCATTAAATGCAAGTTTTTCTGCCTTACAGCCCTCCTAGGTAGGAAGATTTTCTTGTTAGATTAAATAATGGTATTTGAAATTCCAGGAGGAGATGCTGATGGGCAGATGAAAGAAAAAAAATGCTTTCTTTGCAAGTTCCTGGGGAGAATTTTATGGTTCTAGGATAGGTTTTGGGTTGTACTTTGGAGTGTGTTTGTGAAGGAAGGCATGGCAAGAAAGGAAGAGGATTTGTTCAGGAGGAAAAACGTGCAAAAAGAAAGCAGTGTGGTGTGGTTGTAATCTCATGGGGTTTGGATTGGAATTTTGTAGACGTTGTAAGTAGAAAGTAAAGGCAAGTGAGCAGATGGATTGTGGAAATGAAAGAAAAGGAAGGAAAAGTGAAGCAAAGATGCAGAAAGGAAGGGTTTTCTTTTATGTGATGAGGAGGTTTTGGAGAAATAGTGGAAATTGGTTGTTTTTTCCCCATGTGATTTGTGTCAGCCATTAAGAGTTTTCCTTCTCCAATGACTTGTATTTTTCTATGCAACATTGATCTGGGTCTTATATATATGTGTGTGGGTATAAGTTCTGAATTCTGAGTATACCATTTTATTTGCTATGTTACAACTGAAGGATTGGGAGGGAATAGATGAAACTCTGGGGCTGTGTGTGTGTGTGCATGCATGTTAACCCAAGTTAACACAGGCGCCAACCGGCCCTCCACTGCTCAGGGCACCCGACGGCGGGGGCAGCAGCCAGGTGACCACTCACTGGGAACTTGACTTCACCAAAATAAAACCAAACCGAGGCAATTACCGATACCTTTTGGTTTTCGTGGACACCCATCCTGGGTGAGTAGAAGCCTTCCCCACTGAGGGGGAGACGGCAATAATTGTTGCCCAGACTCTACTACACCAGGTAATACCCCGATTTGGCCTCCCCCTAGCTCTGGGACCGACAATGACCCGGCGTTTATTGCCCAGACTTCCAAACTCGTAGCTAAGGCATTAGGAATTGATTGGAAACTGCATTGTGTCTATCGACCACAAAGTTCAGGACAGGTAGAAAGGATGAATAGGACTTTAAAAGAGACTCTGACAAAATATTCTATTGAAGTTGGTGGTTACTGGATAAATCTTCTTCCCTTTGTTCTTTTGCGAACGCGGTGTTCCCCCTACCGAAAAAGGCTTTACTCCCTTTGAGATAATGATTGGGCATCTTTCCCCTTTGATTCCCACCTCACAGAGGAGGTACGGAACGAGGTATCTAACGGAAAACTTGCTTGAGTCCTTACAGGCCCTTGACCGAGGCCGGGGGGAAATCCGTCAGGAGGTTCGGCCCAGCAGTGGAAACGCTGATGGGGACGCCATCCGTGCCCCCAGTCCTCCCCCTTCTGTACTCTAGGCGCCCAGTGGCAGGGGCCATACCTAGTGATCCTCTCTACTCCCACGGCGGTAAGATTGGCTGTAAAACTCCATTGCTTCCACGCGACGCAGATCAAGCCCACCTCGCCAGAACATTCAGAAAAATGGAAGAATCCGCACCAGCCGATGCAGGTGAAGTGGACTTTGCGGAAAGACCTCTCCTCTTATGGCATCCTCCGCCGGTGGCGACCATTCTGGCTCCAGAACAGGAGGGGTCTGAACTTACTCTTGCTTAAACAAGGAGGGTTATGAGCTACCTCGAACGAAAAATGCTGCTTCTATGTTAAATGATCAACACTCATTTCACATGCTAGCAAATTATGCTCAAAATCCTACAAGCTAAGCTCCAGCAGTATGTGGATCGAGAACTACCAGAAGTACAGGCAGGATTTCAAAGAGGGAGAGGAACTAGAGATCAAATTACCAACATACGCTGGATCATGCAGAAAGGTAGATTGTTCCAGAAAAACATCTACTTCTGCTTCATTGACTATGCTAAAGCCTTTGATTGTGTGGATCACAACAAATTGTGGAAAGTTCTTAAAGAGATGGGAGTACCAGACCATCTTATTTGTCTCTTGAGAAACCTATATGCAGGTCAAGAAGCAATAGTGAGAACAGGACACGAAACCATTGATTGGTTCAAAATTGAGACAGGAGTTCGGCAAGGCTGTA
>NW_025335672.1:18195-19739 GCF_004798865.1 Varanus komodoensis | reverse complement strand
GTCACAGCAATTTCCCAGTGGAATGTCATGACCCAGACCTTCCTAAACGGGGTCCAGGTTTCTTTTCATAGTCATTTAAGATGGTGCTCCGTAGTTTCATAGCACTGGCCTCTCCAAAAACAATAATGACTTGGGGATTGAGCCAAGAATGAGGCACAGAGCCCCTTATCACTTGCCACAATAGTTCCAGGTTTGTTGGCGTAAGCATTGCCGTGAAGGCCACACAGATGTCTTTCAGCACAAGTGTGACAGTCTTTCACAAAATTTTCACCACTTTCATTCTCAGGAGCAATGAGCCCAACCCAGTTCCAGTGGAAATGCAGGAGCAGCTGTACTAAGCACACATATTGATCCATTTCATTGGGATCAATCCGGAAAAAGGAAGGAAATACCATAGTCTCTTCCGGAAAAGGGTCAAAAAACCCATAACCGAGCTGAAAGAAGGACAATGATGTTAGTCTTTGGCAATAGAATTTTGTGGCACTTTAAAGACAAGCATGGTTTGATGGCATTAACTGCACAGACTATTGTAATGAATGATTAAAATAGATATCTCTAAATAAAATGAAGCTCTGTGAGGTCTTTAAGTCTCCCTCCAGCGTGAATAGCACTGAAACTCAAGGCTTTCCATGGAGAGAACTGGGATTAGAAAGGAAACGTCACCCAGAGATTCCTCGCTACCAGTGAGGTTACTTCTTAACAAGTCCCCAACTTCTTCCATCTGTCAAGGCAGCAGACCCATTGCATGGGTGGTTCTGTTTTCAGAGACTGCCTGGTCCACTTGGGTGATCCTGAACATTACAAATCCCCATATCTGTTCCCAAATGAATCCTCTTACCTGTGGGATGTTGAAGATGCTCGTTAAGGATGTGATCTCTCTTGAGGATGGGGAGTCAAGACCTCCGACAATGGAGAGCAGTTCATTGTGCCTGTCACATTTATAATTAGGAAATGTACGCCCCTGTGTGGAGAAGAGAGACAGACTGTTAAGGTAGATCCATCTGGCAGAGTTGCTGTGATCACAAATGCGGAAGCCGAGTGTTGTATTAGGAAGGAGACTTGGATCCTTGTTTAGTTCAGTGATGGCAAACGCCAAAGCCAGGAAGGGTTGGTAGTTGTTGACCATTGTCCTGCAGTGATGACAGTGACATTGGGATGAGTGAGGATTCTAGCAGAAGTGCCAAGAAGTGGAAGGTTAACAGGATCAGCTAGCTGAACAAAGACCAGATCTTCTAGACCAAATGTGTCTACACGAAGGTTTCACAGACTAATTCGGATCATTCTATTTAGTATTTATAATTTTTGTATGTTGTCCCTTATGCATGGCATCTCAGAATGGCTCACAATCCTTAAATCAAAATACAATACAACCACCACATCTATAAATTAATAACATAGTAACAATAAAAATCAAACTCAAAGCAACTGTTAAAACGTCAAAATACTAAGTTTTAAAATGACAACTAAATAAAAAGGTTGACACAAGGAGACACATAGTCTTGCTAGGTATGTTTCATAGGATCCTCCTTCATCAAAGGTGGCTC
>NW_025335672.1:13488-17283 GCF_004798865.1 Varanus komodoensis | reverse complement strand
TTTTCAGCCGTACGACATGGGGAAGGATGGATTTTGTTGCAATTAATTCTCCCTCTCTGGGAGGGAGAAATGTACGCTCTTTCACTGCCTATCACTGAGAGATCTACTTTCTGCCCACTCCATCTTAGCTAAAACTGGCAGCTGAATGGGGGTCATTCCTTACCAAAATCCTCACATTCTCATCATGGAGCCAAATCTTAGCTTAGCTCTGCCTACCTTCCTTTTACCCAGCTGCCTCTGCAGACAGATCAATTCTTCTCCTACTTGACAAGGAGACTGACATGTAATGGCACACTGCCTGATCAAGCCAGCCTCCAGGTTTTGTCTCAAAAAGCTGGTTCTAGTTCAATCCAACCTGAATTACGAGATGAGAAACTTCCGGATGATTTTCTTGGGGCTGTGATGATGTGTAATGCCTCTTGCCATAGTCCTGGCTGAGCATCCCAACCCCAGCCTCCACATTTCCATACCTTTCACACACAGTCATGAAGTGCACACGCTACTTTCCATGTATCTTGCCTTGAAGCAAGAGTTGCAAGAACTCTTCTAGGCTCCTCACTCCCTGGAAGCTACCTTCACAGGGTTCTTGGAAAATGTCCACACCACCACTAATCATGCCAAGAAAGTGAAGTGGCAATTATCCTCTAGCTCAGGATGGAGCCATGGCTTAGTGTAATAGGCGGTATGTTTCACATGGAGAAGGTGCCAGGTGTGACCTTCATGTTCTCCAGGTACAATAGGATTGAATCCTGCCTGTAATGATGGAGACGCTTGGCTAGTAGTCAGTTTCTCCAATGCTGGGCTAGACAGACCTGATTCAGTGAAGCCCTCAAGCATCTGGCTCTGATTATGGGCTAGCTGAGATCAGTTGGAGTAGCTCTCTGATGTGACCCAAAGCCCACAAACGTTCATACCAGATCCCTTTCTTGGAAACTTACAAATCAAGAGGCAAGAAGTCCAGTGGGGGTAAACTACGAAAGTCAGGCGCCCATTTATAAAAATATATGCCAAGAGGTAAATTCCCACCAACAATGAGATCTCCTGGCCTGCGATAGTCCGGCAGTTCATCAGGCCTGCTCAAGAGGCAGTTGGTCATCAACTTGCTCTGGGTGGCCCAAGGCAGAAGCCAAAAGATGACCAGCAGCAAAATGGTCCACGGCATACAGGTAGCTCCTTCCTGAGTCAGCGAGCAGAACGAATCTGAGAAAGACAACCAGCATGGGAGGCCGAGGGGAGCAAGAAAGGAGCAGACACAAGGGTTCAGGACACGCCTATATCTGGCATGTTTTCTCCTGGATCTCTTTGTAATTGACTCACTAGGAAGAAATCAGTGGGGATTCCTTGGGAATTGCTCGCATTATGATAATTCCAGGGTGGCCATATAACCAGAGCACTGTGGCATTGGACTGGTTTGTAATTCAGAGGAAGCACAGCGTCTCTCAATTTGCTCTGCTCTGCTCTGATTACCAACAGAGCAGACTGGTTCAAATTTGCTGTCGGGTTGTGCTCTTCAGCTTCGGTGAAACAAAGCACTGTAATCCAAGATTCAAATCTGGGAATGAGCCCAGTGCCCAGCACCTTAGCCCAAACACATGGCCAGAAAAGCAAGGAGTTGGTGCCAGATTGCAGAAATCCAGGGTTGGCTGAAGGAACACTGCTGGATGAAATGACAGGCTTTTCCACACCTACAGCATCTTATGAGAGCAGAAGTCCTGTTGGAATGGTCTACCCTTGATGAGCAATGCATCCTGAGGGGTTGTGTGTGTGTGTGTGTTTATGTTTTGATAGGACAAGGCTTGTGGTGGTTCAGTCAAAAGTCATGTCCATCTCTTCATGACCCCAAGAACAACAGTGCTCCAGGCTGTTCTGCCTTAACCATCCCCTGCAGTCCAGCCAGACCCACACCCATGTCTCCACTGACCCCATCCAGCCACCTCAGCCTCTGCCATCCACTTCCCCTTTTGCCTTCAATTGTTCCCAGCATCAGGGTCTTTTCCAATGAGCTTTTGTTTATTCATTTGATTTATATCCCGCTTTTTTCTTCAGCTCGCTTCAATGTCTTCCTCAACTTTATCTGCATAATAACAACCAGTGAGGTAGGTTGGCCTAAGAGTATGTGACTGGCCCAAATTCACCAGGTTGGTTCCGTGGCTGAGCAGGGACTAGAACCCAGGTCTCCAGTGTCCCAGACCCGCACTCTTGATCACTACAAACACACTGGCTCTCAGAATCTGTCCCTCTAGAAGCTGCAGTTTTTCTCTAATGCTTGCCCCAGTCCTGTAATAAGAGGAAGTCAAGAGGAAGTCCATGTATGCTTGAGGACTCCTGACTGTGCAACCAGCAAACTTCACTGCCAGGAGAAGCAGCAGGATGTGAAAGACAGGAACTGGGAGCAGGGGCGCCAGTGGCCATTCCCACCAGTCAACTATGATGTTGACTGGCAGCAGCCATTGTGGGAGAATAGCATTGTTTGCACAGTGCATGGGTGTCAGTTCCTGGTGAGTGCCTGTGAATGCCTACTAAGTGCCTACTGACTAAACTGTCCAGAAACTTCTATTCTAGGTTCAGGAAGCTAAAATCAGGTTTCCAATGGATTTTCTGCACTAAGCAGATTCCTTGCACATCCCTAGACAAGGCCCATCAAGGCTTTCCTCTCAGTGCCAAATCATGGAATCAAAGAATATGATTGACCTTCCTCTTTGTGACAGCCCTTGAGGGGCTCACAGAGGGATATCATTTCTCCCTTCAGTCTTCTCGTCTCAAGACTATACATGCCCAGTTCTCTCAGTTTTCCCTCATGGGGCAGTGTTTCCAAACCCTGGATCACTTTTGTTGCCCTCCCCTGGACCCTTTCCAATTTCCCTGCATCTTTCTTAAATCTTGGTGCCCAGAAGATGACACAGTATTCTGGGTGAGGTCTGACAAGTGAGGAGTAGAGAGGAACTACTACTTCTCGTGATTTGGAAGTGATACTTTTGTTAATGCATTCCAAAATTGCATTTGCCATTTTGGTGGCTAGATCGTATTGATGGCTCATGTTTAGCTTATTGAGTGCAGTGTTCAAGTTTACCATTCCACCCAATTTCTTATCATCTGCCAACTTGATTGCCTTTCCTTTACTTCCTCATCTAAATCATTAATAAATATGTTGAAGGGCACTGGGCCCAGGACTGATCCCTGTGGCACCCCACTAGTTACCTCCATCCAATCTGAGAAGTTGAAATTGATGAGCATGCTTTGTGTCTGATTCAGCAGCCAGGTTTGGATCCACCTAAAGGCTTTCCCATTGAGTCTAGTTTTGGCTACTTTGCTTACCAAAATGTGGTAGAGAATTATGTTGAAAGCTTTGCTAAAATTCAAAGGTCCCTCATAGGGATTTTAGCTCCTTTGTGATGGCGGCCCACTTAGAGGAGGACAGAAGTGAATCTCGGGAGAGTTGGGTGAGAAATCCCAGCTAGGCAAGGGTCTGTTTTACTGAAATGACTGGCTGAGAGAAAGAACAGGCATTCCTGGGAAATCTTATAGAGCCAGAAACAAATAAGGTGCTCCTAAACACGTGTAATTCTTCCTGACATCAACGAAGTGCTGCCCACATGAAAACCCTTCCACAGCCCACTGCTGCCCTGCTGCTACACATCCAAAGGCAACCTGCCTATCTTTCTCATGTCAGGAGACAAGTGCCATCCAATTCTGGGAGGGTCCAAACTTGGGTCCAGGCATAGTTACACCTAGTGAGTTCTCTTGTTGGCTGCCCAGGCAGCCTTAGCTAATGAGCAGCATAGAGGTGAAATTAAT
>NW_025335672.1:10492-11640 GCF_004798865.1 Varanus komodoensis | reverse complement strand
ACGTGTTCCCTTCAGGTCACTTTTGATTTTTGGGAACAAGTGAAACTGATAGGGAGCTTGATCGGGTGAATAAGAAGGATGATCAAGGAAAGGAGTATTTTTTCCACTCAAAAACTGCTTTATGGAAAAAGCATTGTGCCTGGAGTATGATGTTGATTCACTGTTCTATTCCCCCTCCTCCACCAATACTACCACAGCAATTCGTGTAGCGAGTGTAGTTATAATGCTGCCCAGGCTATTCATAGGATATACCTAACAGTGGTTTTAAAGGGTGTGTAGGAGGAGATATGGTTCTATGATGTATGTCTAGTGACCTCCAGATGATTTTCAGGGAAAGCCCTAAAGGCAATCCGGTTATTTCTGGGTTTCACCTCGTATAGTCTAGAAAACTCCTCTGTAGAAACTTGGAAATGAATGTGAAGAACATAAGGAATGGCAGCCAGAGAGCTTTCCTCTTTGCAGGGAGAACTTCAGTCCATCTAGTTCAGCCTTTTCTGCTATGGGTGTCAGGAGATCACCTTTCTTGGATAGCAAATTGTTTGAAGCGCGTTCTTCCTTAGTCCTGAAGCACAAACAAAAGCATGTTGCTAGTCTTCCTGGCCTTGCATCAAGATTTGATTAAACAAACATCACCTGGGATGGGTTAGATAGTCAGTCCTCACAAGCTCAGTATCTAGCATGATTCTCTGGGAATGTGTTGAGATCTTTCTCTCTGTCCCCCTGTCACTCTCCTTCACTCACTTGTTTTCTCTCAGGATTACTAAAACATGCTAACGTATGAATGTGGAAGAAATTTTCTTTGAAAGCGTTGCTTCGTCATTCTCGGAAAGAGAACAGAACTAGGGCTTCTAGCATACGAGGTTTGATCTAAGTTTGTTTCACATCATCTCATTGCTTCGGTTCACTCGAATTCACCATGAGAGGGCTGAGAGGGAGCCTCATCCAATGATGTGAGGGTTGTTCTTCCAACTCCACCTGGGTTTCTCAGGACTGATCCTGGCACCTTCATCATACAAAGGAGGGCCCGAAGGCTGTCCAGTGGTCCTTTCCTTGATGAGCAAATCATTGAACAAAAGCTCAAGGTGCTTTACAAAGAGTTTTGAGATGCCCTGATAACTCCTGGATTAAAGATTCATGAGCAAGGCTCA
>NW_025335672.1:4795-9712 GCF_004798865.1 Varanus komodoensis | reverse complement strand
ATCAGCGAATGAGCTACCTCATGGGGATGCTGCAATGACAATTCCATGCAGCATCTCACAATGGAAGTTTTGAAGCCAGGAATGGCTGCATGCCCTCAAGAGGCAGGGTGGGGCCATGGTTAGGAGGGTTAGGAGGGTGGGATTGGGACCCCAGCAGGATGGGGAGTCATCCCCCCTCAGCCCTGATGTTCTCTGGATCATTTGGTCCAGTCACAGACTCTCAGGCAAATATACAACACAGGGTTGTTGTTAGGAGTATGTGACTAATAGCAGGAGGAGAATTAGAGAAGTTGCCTTGAGTAGCTTGGAAGGAAAAAGATGGGATGTAAATGCAAGATTAAATAACAAGAATATTTCTTTTATGCACAAATAACACCGGTCATTCACCATCCAAACTGGGTACCAGTTGAAGTCTGAGCCCAATTTAAGCTGATGGTGATGACCTATATAGCCCTAAATGGCCTCAGACCTGAATATCTGAAGGAGTGTCACCTTCCGTCTGAGCCTTCCTGCCCCTTGGGATCTAGCGTGGACCTCCATCTTCGGGAGCCCTCCCTGAAGGAGCCTGGGAGGGCGGCTACCTGGAGAAGAGCCACTTAACAGTGGTGCCCCAGTTATGGGATACATTCCTCACAGATGTTCGCATGGAAACAAATACATATTCTTTTCGGCGCCAGGCTGAAACCTTTTAATTTACCCAGTATTTTAAAAGTTGTTTAGTTTACTATGGTTTTATTATTGGATGCTATGCTTCCTTTCTATTCTGTTTCTAATGTCAGACCATCCTGAGACAGAAGTAGTCAGAGAATATACAAACTTTTTAAGTAAATAAATACTAAATAAAAGGAATGATCAAAAGTTACCTTTGTTAAAATCAAAATTGGCATGCTAGGGGAGAGCAAAGCTATGGCACACATGCTCTGGCAAATGCCCTCCACATGGCTTAACCAGGAGCAATGATGTGGGCTGCATGGAAAAAGGTTCTCAGTGGACCTGGGATGTCTCCTGCAGGGATCACCCCAAGCTCTCATTTAGATTCCTCAGCCGCAACCTTTAGGGCTGAGCACAAATTTTTGAAGCGAGGCACTTTCTGGCTCTAAGGAAGCCTCAGTTGCCTTTTTTCCTTACTTTATGTGCCCTGCTTTCTTTGTACACCAAATGGGACAATATCCACTAGGTTTTGCCTTTCGAGAGCAGCCCAAAGTCCCACAGCTGTACTTGTGCATACAGGAATCTCCTTGCTGCCATGGGTAGTCCTTCTGCCAGGTCTAAACCCTTCTCAGGCCTGAGCTTGGTAGACACATCTGCAGTCGGGGTGGGTATTTGTGTTGCTGGGTGAAGAGACTCTTGGTGTGTGTGGCCAAGAGGGGGGAAACTGCGAAATTCTGTTCATACTCACTGAACAGAAATAGGAATGCCTTTGTTGGGATAGCACTCTATGCATTTAAAGTCATGGGTATTGATGCATTGAAGCATTTCCCCCCAAAAAGCTTCCTTCTCTTCAAAATTCAAGGAAAGGGAGAGATTGTCAGGAAATTCCTTGTTCAGCTCTCAGACTGGTTGCTCCATTGCATTCAGGACAAAAGCATTGTATTCCTCTCCTTTTCCAAGATAAATCCCCGGAAAATTCCTCAGTACAAGGGCCTCGTCTGGCTGCTGCTGTATTTCCACTGGAACTGGATCGGGCTGCGTGTTCAGAGCAATGACCATGGCGAGCACTTCCTCCAGGCTCTGACCCCCCTGCTGCAGCAGAAGGACCTCTGTGTGGCCTTCACTGAGAGGTTCTCAACAATTGATCCTGCACACTGGCATGACAATGAAATTGGATACATCCCCCCTGTGTGGTCAGAAGCAGAAGTCATAGTTTTCTTTGGTGACAACAGTGCAGTGATACAATTAATAATCAGGTTACATTATCGTGACGAGAATACAAAGATCCCATTTCAGAAGGTTTGGATCCTGACCTCCCATTCAGAATTTGAGGCAAGCTCAAACTCTGGCTATAGAACATTTGCAAAGTTGCTTCAGGGAACTCTGCACTTCAAAGCCCACACAAGGGATGTTCCAGGATTCCAGGCATTTTTCCTGGCTTTAAATCCATTCCACCCTCAGGGAGATGTCTTCATTCATCAATGGTGGGAAATGTCGTTCAGGTGTCAGTTACTGAGATCAGGAGAACCCCCTCCAGAGTCACATCCAATCTGCACAGGGAGGGAGATGCAGATGGATCCAAGCAACTTACTTTTCGACTTCAGCATGTCCAGCCACAGCTACTGCATCTACAATGCCATCTATTCTGTGGCGCACGCACTGCATGCCCTGTCCTCTTCTGGCCGGAAATATTCATTGACGGGGGAAAGGAAACAGCTTCTGGACATTCAGCCATGGCAGGTAAGTTCTGCATTCAGATGGCAGGAACTTATCCACGGATCTCTTGTGGTTGCTCATTCAATGGTGCTGGAGGGAAAGGATAGACTGGGAGGGTGCCTAATTTAGGGAAACCAGGAGAAACGTTCCCCGTGCAGCTCACTCCTTGGATGAATTTTCTCTCAGTGGACATTTAGAAGAGAGCAAAGCTTAGAAGCGATGAGTGGGGCTCCTGGAAAGCAGGTGCTTTCCAAATTGTGCATATTGTGAGAGGAAGAAGCATTCATGCTCCAGCCAAAGGTATCTAGTTCTGCAGAAAGGGGAGTGGGCTTGTCCCACTCAGAATGTTCCTTCCTGGCAGCGGAGAGGAAGCATGCTGTACTCATGGCTGCTGCAGGCAAATGGTTTCTAGCTTCCCTGCCATGGTACGAATACTTGGTAGGAAGCAGACACTAGGCAAAGATGGCCGAAGAGTGCACAAGCTTACCTGAGCAGATGTCACCAAAAGGGGGAGCATTCAGAGTATAAACTCAGAAGAGAATATTCATGGGGGCCACAATGCATTGGATGGATGAGGGGCAGAGTGAGTCAGAAAAAACTTCCACTTACTGTCACCTGTTCTGTATATGATATGTCTGCATTGTCAGTTCCTGGTGCCACTGAGGAACGTCCGCTTTAACAACAGTGTTGGGGAGGAAGTCTCTTTCACTGAAAAGGACAGGAAATATGACATCTTGAACTGGAGAGTGACTCCAAATGGAACTCTGCACACCGTGAGGATTGGTTGGGTTGATCATGGTGCTTCCGCCGGCCAGGACTTCTCCATCCACTCTGAAGCAATCATATGGTCCACAAAGGTGGGGCTGGAATGAAACTTATGGGTCATGCAAGTATATGAATGGCACAATTTCATTCTTTCAGAAAAGATGCTGTGCTGGGTGCCACTGCCCACAGGAAGTAGACAACCTTTGCTCACCAAAAATCCCAAATCTGGAGGCTTCCAGGAATCTTTCATTCTACATAGATTGTGGACCCCATCTGTCAAGCACTGCAAAAGTCATGATGGTAGAATCTCTCTGAAGTAGCTCTTCAGTGCATTTCTCACTTCAAAAATGTTGAAATGATTCTTTCTTCAACATTTAGACGATGCCCTATGCAAGGTGTGTGGAGAGGTGCACTCCAGGGCACTGGAGAAGAGTTCCAAAGGAGAAGCCGGTTTGTTGCTACAGATGTGAACGTTGTGCAGCTGGGATGTTTTCCACCTCCACAGGTACCACAAGTATTGAGAGCCTTTCATCACCTTGGAAGATCATGAAATAAGAGTGGGGCGGGGGGCAAGGGAAGCTCAACAAAAGGGGAAGAATTCGTAGTTTTGGAATGTTTAATCCCCACTCCATATTGCAAACCTCTGTGATTTTCTTTCTTACAATGTGTTCATTGGAGGGTATGTTCTTTGCAAATAGTACAAAAGCATGCCATGGAGCTCATAAAAGCTCTCATATACAGATTTTTTTTTCCATCTTTGCATTTCCTCATGCTTCCAAAGGTCCCGTTTCTCACTTGGCAGGGTTTAAGTGAGACCGGAAGGTTTTTGGCAAGACTCTGACTGGGGCAGCTGCAGGGTCCCTCTTCCTGCATGGAAGGATGACACTGCAGCCAGAAATAAACTGCCGTTACTTCAGGCATGGTTTCTGAAGCCTGGTTTGCGGCCTCAGCACAAACACATATCAGGGATCACCACATAATATGAAGAGACATTGCACTTAAGAGGCTTCCTTGAGGTATGTACACAGCTACAGTTAACAGTTAATGGGAGAGATTTTAGCCCTTCCCTGTTTTCATTTCTGGACAAGAAAGTCATCCTGGGAAAAGAATGAAGAGGAATCCTATGCAAGTTTGGGAGGAGGGGAAATTCTCTTTATACACACACACTTCTGGACTGCTTTGCAAAGGTTAATATAAAGGTGCAATCTGATTGGTAAAAATGATATTTACACATCTTCCTTTGAGGGTGGGAACTTGAACTTGAGTATCATAGTAGAGATGGTTCCTCAGAGGTTGCTCATTTTAGATGCAGCTCACTGTGCTCCATGCCCACAAGATCAGCACCCAAACAAGAACCACGACCAGTGCATCCCAAAGAAGATCCACTTCCTTTCCCATGAAGAGACACTTGGTATCCTTTTAGTTTCTCTGGTCCTTTTCCTCTGTCTCAGCACAACTGCTGTGTTGGCAACTTTCATTAAATATCACAACACACCCATTGTCAAAGCCAACAACCGAGACCTCACCTATGTCCTTCTGATATCTCTCCTGCTCTGCTTCTTCTGCTCCTTCCTTTTCATCGGTCAACCCACAAAGCTCACCTGTCTTCTACAACAACCTGCTTTTGGCATCACCTTCTCTCTTGCAGTTTCTTGTGTGTTGGCAAAGACTGTCATGGTGGTCCTGGTCTTTATGGCCACCAAGCCAGGAAACATGGCAAGTCGGCTCTTGGGGAGACCACTGACAACCTCCATCATGCTGGTGTGTCCCCTCATCCAAACTGTG
>NW_025335672.1:0-4153 GCF_004798865.1 Varanus komodoensis | reverse complement strand
GGCCCTCCGCTGCACTGACTCTAACCTGGCTATATCCTTCCTGCATCAAGGGGCCTAGAACTGAACACAAGACTCCTGTTGGGGCTGCACCTGAGTCATATAGAGTGGTAGTAACACCTCTCTCGATCTAGAAGCCACTCTTCTGGCTATGCAAAAAAGGGTGATGTTTACCCTCTTGACCACTGCATCACACTGCTGACTCATGTTTAGCCTGCAGTCAACCAGCACCACGAGGTCCCTTTCACAAGTGCTGCTCTCCAGCCACTTGTTCAGTAACCTGTACTCATGAAACCTATTCCTATGCCCCAAGGTCAAGGCCTTGCACTTATCCACATTGAACACCATCCTGTTGTCTCCTGCCTACTTCCATAGTCTGTCCAGATACTTTTGGATCTGGAGTACCTGCTCCTCAGTTGTGGCCACTGCTCCAGTTTTAGTATCATCTGCAAATATGATCGGCAGACTGTTCACCCCTTCTTCCATTTCATTCATGAAAAGATTAAACAGTTTTGGCCCCAGGACAGAGCCCTGGGGGACCCCGCTTGTCACTGGCTGCCATCCAGTTAGTTATGATTCCCCACTAACTGTCGAGATCCGGCTCGACAATCGGTGCGAGAGAGTTCAGAGAAAGAAATAAAACACTGCAGACAAAGAATAAGTTTCAAAGCATGCTTGGTTGAGTGTTCGGGAGAACAAAGAAGATCTTCGCAGAAAAATTAACTGCGTCAACACAAGCAGCCCTTTTTATTATTTCACAGATTGATACATTTATACTTGCGTAATCCAATAGCCATCGAGTAAAGCAGTGAACACCCTAATTGTGCGCAAGCGCAGGACTCAAAAAGCTTACTGATTGCTTATGCGCAGGCGCGGGTAACAGGAAGCGTACTTATTGCTATATATGGTCACAAGCCTTATATGGTTACACAGGAGAAGTACAATGCTATTGGCTGGCTAAGGTGCAATACTACTGGCTGGTAAATCACATTACTATTGGCTGTGCGTAACACCACGTGACCTAATGATTCTGTCAATGCTATTGGCTGACGTAGCGTGCCTAGCTACGGCGTTTACCTAGCAACAGTGTATGTGCTGCGGAGAGGCAGGAATGGATTCCCACACTAACGGTTACCCTCTGCTTTTGGTCAGTCAACCATGCCCTAATCCACTGGAAAGTGCATTGGTCTATTCCAAGACTTTTCAGTTTCTCAACCAGGATATCATGGGGCACTTTGTCAAAGACCTTGCTGAAATCAAGGTAAACCACATCCACTGCATCACCTCCATGTAGCCACCTCGAAACTTTGTCATAGAATTCCACAAGGTTTGTCTGGCAGGACCTGTTTTTGCAGGAGCCATGTTGTGTGGCTGCCAGCCTCCCTTCCCTAGAGCTCCCGCTATTATGAGCCTTTCCATTGTTTTTCCTACAATGGACATAAGGGTAACTGGTCTGTAATTCCTCATGTCCTTTCCACTACCTGTTTTGAAAATTGGGACCACTGATGCCACCCTCCAGTCCTCTAGAAATTTACCACTTCTCCACAAGGCCTCAAACATGGAGGCCAGTGGACATGAGAGAACCCCTGCCAACTGTCTAAGTACTCTCGAGTGTAACCCGTCAGGGCCTGATGCCTTTGTAATATCCAATGCCCTGAGGAGCCCCATGCCTTCTGGGGGGGGGGGTGACTCTAGGCTGTGCCCCTAAGTCCCCGGCCTCATCTAATTTCCCATGCATATCTCCCCTGTCCTGCTTTGGGGAGAACACAAGAGGCAAAATAGTCATTTAACATCTGTGCCTGTTCCCTCATACTAGGAACAGGATCTCCTTTCTTCTTATTTAGTAGTCCCACTATTTGTCTCCCCTTCCTCTTCCTATTTACATGCTGAAAGAAGCCTTTTCTGTTGCTCTTGATATTCTTGGGAAGTCTCAGCTCGTAATCAGCCTTAGCCTTTTGAAGAATCCTTCTGCAATGGGCCTCCTCCCCTTAGTATACCCTTTTGTCTATTTGTCCTAGTACCCATTTCCTACAGAGGTTCCTCTTTCATCTAATCCCTCTAACAACTAGAAAGCTAGGGAGTTCCAGAAAAACATCTACTTCTGCTTCATTGACTATGCTAAAGCCTTTGATTGTGTGGATCACAACAACTTGAGGAAAGTTCTTAAAGAAATGGGAGTACCAGACCATCTTATTTGCCTCTTGAGAAACCTATACGCGGATCAAGAAGCAACAGTGAGTACTGGGCATGGAACCCCTGATTGGTTCAAAATTGAGAAAGGAGTTTGGCAAGGCTGTATACTGTTGCCCTGCCTATTTAACTTATATGCAGAGCATATCATGAGAAAGACGGGGCTAGATGAGTCACCAGTTGGAATTAATTTTGCTGGGAGAAATATTAACAACCTCAGATATGTCGATGATACCATCCAAATGGAAAAAGGGAAGAGGACCTAAAGAGCCTCTTGATGCAGGTGCAGGAGGAGAGCACAAAAGTTGGCTTGAAACTCAGCATTAGGAAAACTAATATCATGGCATCTGGTCCTATCACTTCCTGGCAAATTGATGGGGAAGAAATTTAGCTAGTGACAGATTTTATTTTGCTGGGCTCCAGGATCACCGCAGACGGGGACTGCCGCCAAGAAATTAAAATATTCTTGCTCCTGGGAAGGAACACTCTGGCAAATCTAGACAGCATACTAAAAAGCAGAGACATCACCATGCTGACAAAAGTGCGTATAGTCAAAGCTATGGCTTTCCAGGTTGCAATGTACGGAATACGCTCCCCAGAGAGGTCCGCCTGGTGCAGTCTTTATTTGTTTTTTGGTGCCAGGTGAAGTCCTTTTTATTCACGTCATTTTAACTGTTAATAGTATTTATTTATTTTATTCATTGGCCAGGGCGACTCATTTTATACTGTTAATTTATCTTATTTTAATTGAAGTTATTTATGTTTGTGAGCCGCCCCAAGGCTTCGGCGAATGGGGCAGCATAGAAATTTTCTGAATAAAATAAATAAATAAATAAATAAATAAAGTATGGCTGTGAAAGCTGGACCATAAGGAAGGCTGAGCGCCGAAGGATTGAGGCCTTTGAATTGTGGTGCTGGAGGACACTCCTGCGAGTCCCTTCAACTGCAAGGAGATCAAAGGAGCGCCTGCATCCATATGTGCCCTCCCGCCCCTTGCGATTTGCGGCAGAGGCCCTTCTCTGGGAGCCCTCCGTGAAAGATAGTAGGAGGGTGAGTACCCAGAGGGCTTTCTCTGTGGTGGCACCCAACTTATGGAATGCGCTCCCCAGAAAGGTCGACCTGATGCCATTGTTATTTGTTTTTTGGCACCAGGCCAAGACCTTTTTATTTAAATGTTATTTTAACTGTTGATTTTATTTATTGATTTTAACTCTGCTGCCAGGATGTCTCCAGTATTTTATGTATTTTGTATAGAAATATATTTATGTATTGGAAGCCGCCCCGATCCTTATGCGAATGGGGCAGCATACAAGTTGTCCAAATAAATAAATAAAGAAACCAATCAGTCCTAAAGGAGATCAACCCTGACTGCTCTTTAGATACCAGATACTGACTTCTCTTTGGATAGCAGATCACCCTGACTGCTCTTTAGGCTAGATACTGAAGATGAAACTCAAATATTTTGGCCACCTAATGAGAGGGAAGGACTCACTGGAGAAGATCTTAATGCTGGGAACAATTGACAGGAAAAGAAGGGGACAGCAGAGAATGAGGCGGCTGGATGGGGTCACTGAAGCAGTTGGTGTGACCTTGAGTGGACTCCGGGAGATGGTGGAGGACAGGAAGGCCTGGAGGAATGTTGTCCATGGGGTCATGATGGGTCGGACACGACTTCGCGTCTAACAACAACAAAACTCTGAGTGGGGCAAATGAAGTGTCGCTCTTACAACGATGCAGGTTTTGACTGCAATCAGAATGAGATTGCCCTCTTTTCAGTAGAGGTTTCTGCATTCTGGTCTTCAACCTCCTAAACATCATCGATCAGTGCACAACATGGAGAGAAATGGTCCTTAATTAGCTTGCTTTAGGTTCTGTACAAATTCAGGTAACACTGCACAGAAGATATTTTAAACTTCTTCATTTATTTTCTATATAAATTATAATGTTCCTTATAAAAGACTGAAAA
>NW_025335671.1:0-92272 GCF_004798865.1 Varanus komodoensis | reverse complement strand
CTTTTCTTTTCTTTTCTTTTCTTTTCTTTTCTTTTCATGTGGGGGGGGAAGTAGTTGCTATGTAAGGTATTGGTTTCCTTCTTCACTTTGTAATTATTCAGTGACTAATAATTTAAAGAAGTTAACTGGAAGTAGATGAATGAAAGTATGAGCGAACATGACTAAATAAGCTAAGTGTTTCTAGCTGTTGCATTTATTCTCTGTGCTACTTTATTTGCTGAGAAAACTATAGGGGTGAATGTTGCAAGTGCAGTAGCTGAATGTCCTGAGGATTCTGCTTTAGTTTGAACAACTGGATACAGAGAAGTTCCAGCTTACTTGGAAATATACTGAAATTGATGTTTTATACATGTCTACATTTTAAGGCATGTCTCCATACCTCTAGAAGAGCATTTACTTCTGTAGTGCTGGCAGATCTCAAATGAAGTTCAGTGGTCTGTCATTCATGGTGAGGCTTGTCAAAATTCTTGGTACCTGCTGAATGGAAGGTTGCCACTATGACAATCCAATTACTATCCGTTGTCATAACAGGTTTGGACGAGCTTGATGGCCTTTAATGAAGGTGCAGTAAGAGGCTTCTGCTCTTCTGCGTTGTCTTGGAAATTACAAGTTGCTGCTTGTCTGGAGACTAATTCTCACATTTCTTTTTGTCACAGTAAAGTCTTTACATGGTGAACTTTACCACCACATAAAAGCTACCATTTTACAGAGCCATTTGAGAAATTACCTCCTACTTAAAAACCTGAAAAGTTACTACATGAGAAACACTAGCTTGATTAATTTACAACTGTAGTACTGTTTGGGGAAAGCTTAAATTGTATGTTTGATGTTCTTATCTACCTATGTGTAAGATAAGAAGGGCATCTGGGTTGTTCCCTAAATTATCATAAGCCCCTGAAATTGGAGGTTTATGAATTATAATTATCCTATACAGAGTGAGAGCAGGCGTGAAGCATATCTTCCATGTTACCCTTTTGTCTAGATGAGTTTTATTTTACTGTCTAGCCAGGTCATTTTGGAGGGGAATGGAAGGAAGCAGAAATGGTTTTTGTCCCTTCAGTCTTCTCTACTTTGATGTCCATTTAAATGGCCCTTTCTCAGAGATCAAATTCATTGGCTCTGAGATGGAAAGAAGTTTCAGTCCCTTTTCTAGCTCAAAGTATGAAACATTGTCTCCAACCTCAGATAGGGAAATCTGATACATCATACAACCCATCAGATACTATCTAGGGACATTAGAATTGTTCCCTAATTCCTATATAATTGTTCAATTTTATTAATTGTAATAGAAGGAAAATAAGTCACATGCAGTTATTTATACTAGCCTTCTGTTGGGTCATAACAACTGAATTTATAGTATCACTGAAAACCTCTCTAAATTTTCAGAGTTCATGTTTTATCTTTTGATCCTGTTTAAGTGTGTGTGCTTGCATAATGATAGTCTCATTTAAACATTTGTTTATTTAAAACTCTTCTAGACCGTCTCTTACCAAAGTCTTAGGACATTTTAACAATACAAAATATAAAATAAAACACAGCATCCTAAAAATTCAACTGACAATAAAAACCCAATTAAAACAATCAGATCTTAAAACACTGGGAAAATTAAAAGGTTTTAACTTGGTGCTGAAAAGAATAAAGTGACGGCGCCAGGTGAATTTCTCTGGGCAGCAAATTCCACAGTTAGGGCATCACTGCAGAGTTGGCCCTTCTCCGGTAGTGACCCTTCTAATCTCCTTCAGGGAGGGCACCTGAAGAAGGGCGACTGTCCCAGATCTTAAGGGGTGGGCAGGCACATATGGAAGGAGATGCTCCTTCAGATAACCAGGCCCACAGCTGTTTAGGGCTTTATAGGTCATCACCAGCACCTTAAATTGGGCCCAGGCTTCAACTGGACACCAGTGTAGGTGGAAATGGACCAGTGTTATATGTTCATACCTGCCAGTTCTTGTTAACCTAAAGGCTCTGTTCTGGACCACTTGAAGAACCCAGACCATCTTCAAAGGCAGCCCCACATAGAGCTCATTACAGTAGTCCAATCAGGAAGTTACCAGAGCATGGGTCACTGCTGCCAGGCACTGCTCATGCACATAGGGGCACAGTTGAAAGATCAGCCAAACCTGAAGGAAAGCGCTTCTCACCACGGCCATCACCCAGGTTTCTAGGGACAGCTCTGGGTCAAAGAGCGCACCCAAACTGCACACCCTGTCCTTTAGGGGGAGTGCAAGCCCATCCAGAACAGTGTTGGAAACACCTGCCTGGGAGGATAAACTACCTGCCAGCAGGACCTCGGTCTTGTCTGGATTAAGCTTCAGTTTATTGGCCCTCATCCAGCCCATCACTGGTTCAGAACCTCCACTGCCTCATCTGAATTAGATGTAAAAGACAGGTAGAGCTGGGTGTCATCAGCATACTGATAATTCTGCAGCCCAAACCTCCAGATGACTTTCCCAGCGGTTTCATGTAGATTTTAAAAAGCATGGGGGATAAAATGGAGCCCTGCGGAACTCCATGGCAAAGCTGCCATGGCACAGAGCCATAATCCCCCAGCACCACCTTCTGGAATCAGGCAG
Source organism: Varanus komodoensis (assembly GCF_004798865.1). Classification (NCBI taxonomy): domain Eukaryota; kingdom Metazoa; phylum Chordata; class Lepidosauria; order Squamata; family Varanidae; genus Varanus; species Varanus komodoensis. Next base: position 89,699 of record NW_025335671.1, on the reverse strand, counting down.
CCAACATCCTGGGAGTCTTCAATACCAGGTCCGAAACAATCTCCGTCATATCAGGCAGGGAGGCTGTTGGGCAGAAGGGTGCATGGTACACCAACAGAATTCCCAACCTGTCTCAATCACCCAACACCAAGTACAAACACTCAAGGCCCAGCCTTGAAGGGACTGGAAGCCCAGTGAGGGAGACTGTATCTTAAAAAATTAGGGTGACACCCTCTTCCCTTCCCTCTAGGCGAGTGTCATGTGCATGCATTCAGATGAGATTCCCAGGTGCACACGGGTGAAAGAGGGCTTTGGTGGGGATGGCGGCTGGCAGTAGGAGAAGAGAAGGTGGTTTGTGGTGCCATGGGAGGGAGTCTTGAGAAGACTGGTGCAGTCACCAACAGGGATGGGGAGGTGGTTGACTTGTGCTCCAGTTCACGCTCTTTCAGTTGGCCATCAATTTGCAGGTAAATTTGCATGAGATCTTCCAGGATCTGAGGATGAGGGGTTTGAGCCAGTATGTCCAAGATTTTGCTGTGCAGCCCTGTCGATATTGGGTCATAAGGGCAGCTTCATTCCACTGGAACTGGGTGGTATAATTTGCCACAGACTGTTTGTCTTGTCGGAGATGACATACTTCACGGATTGCCATTTCCTGGCACTGTTCAGCTCCAAAAAATCAGCCCATCGCTGTGAAAAAAGCTTGGCAATCAGTAGTAGAGGATCATCTGCCAGCAGGTGCCCAGTTGTCCATTGGGCTGCAGGCTCCATCAACTTGTTGATCACAATTTCCATGCATACTTGCTCATTAGGAAAATCCTCAGGCTGCAAGTACATGTACAGTCCATATTGAGCCTGGAAAGAGGCAAAGCAGTCCTGATTCCCATCAAACTTCACCAGAGGCTCAGCTGGGCATTTCCTTGGCTACTGGGCTGTTACAGTTGGTGGCGGAGGAGCAGCGACAGCAGCAGCCGCTTGCAGGGCAACATTTTCTGTCGTGAGGCATGCCGCCTCATCCTGTAACCCTTGGATCTGAGCAGCCTATAGGGGCATCCCATTGATCCCCAGGAATTCCCATGTCCACTTAAAAATACAATAAATATGAAAATATAAAATAGGAGGCTGTGCGATTAAAAGGGAGCCTAATGCAGGAACTGCCTCTGGCTCCACTGAGAACCGCCCCCCACCAATAAATACAGTGAAAAACCAACTGCCTTCCCCAACCCCTCCTTGCCCCAGGCTACCATAGTCTGTGGTCAAACCCAACCCTGACCAGCCCCAAAGGGCAATGCCACCCCTGCGAGCACAGTCCCCGCACGAACACAACTCCCCCTGCCTCTGCGTCCTCTCTCACAGGCCCGGGAGTGGTAAGCACACAGTTGTAGAGGCGAGGGGAGCCACAGCAGCAGCGAGGAGAGGAGAGGGGCCGAGTGCAGTCCCAGTCCCTCGTTGTCAATGGCAGCGGTGGTAGCAGCATCCCGGGGTCCTTCTGCAATGCTGCCCAGTGTCGAGCGGGTGCATGGGCAGCAGGCAGTCAGACGGTGAGGTCCAGAGCCCAGTCCATGGCCAACAAGAGAAGGGCCTCAGTGCCAGCCCCCCCACCCCCCTGCAAGCACACCTCCCCACCCTAGCATCCACTCTCACAGGCCTGGGAGCGGTGAGTGCACAGCTGTAGAAGCGAGGGGAGCTGCCACATCAGCAGCAGCAGCAGCAGCAGTGGGGAGGGGAACTGGGTGCAGTCATGGTCCCTTGTTGTTGATGGCAGTGGCAGGAGCGGCATCCTGGGCGCCTTCTGCGGCACTGCCCGGTACTGAGTGGGCGCATGGGCAGCAAGCAGGTAGATGTGTGCAAGCTATCCTATTTAAGTATTATCAAGGTATATGGAATATTAGCTGTCTTCTGAGCATTTTCAAAGAACATTACAAAAATTGTGTTTGTGCAATGCCTTACAACTATAGTTAAAACACTGCTAATTTCTGATTTTGCATAGGCATGGCAATAACTTAGTGTGTCATTGTCCAATGTGGGGCACTTTCAGCAAGGTCAAGGTTATGTCGTGCCCTGTCTTAGTCTTTTTATAAAAAATTCTTTGATGTACAGTGACAGCATGATTAATTAAGGAAAACAAAGCCTAAATGTTTGTTGATGTTGTTGTTTTGTTTTTAATATTGACAAATATGTGTTTGAATGATCAAAACTGTCACAATAAGAAATGCTGATGATGATGTTATGCTGGTGCTGTAGTGGTCTTTTGTCAGTGTTGTGTTGCTCTTACAAACATAACAAATCTGACCAATTTTGATTTGTCAGAATCCAAACACTAAATATTTAGCAACATTGCATTAGAAAGACTAAATGGGTAGTAGTGTTATTAATTACATTGAAGGTACATGTATCATTCCTTAGAAAATATGATCTGTGTTGGTTTACTTACCAGAAGTACCTCTTTTTAGAAGTTTCCAGACCCTGTTGATTTACAACAAGTGTGTATGTGCAAAATGTGTCTTCATTTGCACTTTGGCTCAGTTGCCTATGGGGAACATCCTATCATCTGACTGCACTATTGACACTACTGCTGTACCAATATCATTGGCAACCTTTAATTGGAATGAGTTCTCAGGGGTTGTCAATAAGTGGACTGGCAGTGTGGGAAACTGCTCTATGAGTTATTTTTTACGGGTGCTGCTTTTTTCCATTTTTCTTTTATTCTTTTTTTAAAATATTGTATACTACTTTGACCACAAGAAAGGTGGCGAACTGCTTTCAGCAATTCCTTCAGACAAATTTGGTATGCCTTATAAATTGAATTCTTAATGTTTATATTTAGACACACCCTCATTTTTAGAGTACTGAAAATGCCCAAATGTGGGCAAGGTTAAGATATCTGGATTTGGGCCTATTTATCATGTGTTCCTAAAATTGAACACTTGTAGATGAACTTGTAGATGGGAACCTTTAAGGCTAAGTAAGGCTGCAATTCATATACCATTGATGTAAAGGGGAAAACCACTATTGCTTGTAATAGATGTGGAAAACTCTAAATCTTAGCCCTGAATTAAGAAATAGTATTCTACATGGGACTGGAAGTCAAAAAACAACTGGAATAACAGGCAAGTTTGGCCTTGGAATACAAAATGAAGCAGGAGAAAGGCTAGCAGAGTTTTGTCAAAAGTATGTGCTGGTCATAGCAAACACTTTTTCCACGAAACCAAGAGTCGACTCTACACATGGACATCACCAGATGGTCAACACAGAAATCAGATTGACTATGTGCTCTGCAGCCAAAGATGAAGAAGCTCTATACAGTCAGTAAAAACTAGACCAGGAGCTGACTGTGGCTCAGATCATGAGCTTCTGGTTGCAAAATTTAGGCTTAAATTGAAGAAAGTAGGAAAAAGCACTAGGCTACTCAGGTATGATCTAAATCATATCCCTGATGAATATACAGTAGAAAATCATAAAAATTACATAGAATTTGCAGTGGTTTCTACTCTGAGAAGATACTGATCCATCTAATATTTTATCTAATATTTTATTTGTTAAGGATTTCATTGAATTATTAGTAGTAATTAGATGCATGTATAAATGCATATTTTAGAAACACAGAAACAGAGCAAGTCAGAAGCCATCCAGTATGACCCCTGGCTCCAGCCAGCTGTGCTCACGACATGCCCACCATGTGCATGTCCAGCCTATCTTTGAACACCTGCACCGATGGGGCCTCAACGACCTCTTGTGGAAGCCCATTCCACACCCTCGAGGTCCTAACTGTCAGGAAGTGCTTCCTGGCATCTAAATAGAACCTTGGCTCCCTGAGCTTTGCTCCGTTGGAGCGCGTCCTGCCTGCCTTTGCAGGGGAGAACAGATCTCTACCCATCTCCATGTGACATCCTCTCACATACCTGTATGTCACCAACATATCCCCTCTGACTCTCCTCTTCTCCAGGCTGAAGAGACCCAGTTCCCTCAGTCTTGACTCATACCCAATCCCCTGCAAACCAGCCACCAACCTTGTGGCCCTATGCTGCACTGACTCTAACCTGGCTATATCCTTCCTGTAATGAGGGGCCCAAAACTGAGCACAATACTCCAGTTGTGGGCGCACCAGAGTCATATAGAGTGATAGTAATGCCTCTCTCAATCTAGAAGCCACACTTCTGGCTATGCAACCAATGGTGGCGTTCGCCCTCTTGACCACTGCATCACACTGCTGACTCATGTTTAGCCTGCAGTCAACCAGTAGCCGAGGTCCCTTTCACAAGTGCTGTTCTCCAGCCACTTGTCACCTAACTGTACTTATGACAGCTATTCCTATGCCCCAAGTGCAAGACCTTGCACTTATCCACATTGAACGCCATCCTTTTGTCTCCTGCCCACTTCCATAGTCTGTCCAGATCCTTCTGGATCTGGAGTACCTGCTCCTCAGTTGTGATCACTGCTCCAGTTTTAGTATCATCTGCGGATTTGATCAGCAGACTGTTCACCCCTTCTTCCATGTCATTTATGAAAAGATTAAACAGGACCGGCCCCAGGACAGAGCCCTGGGGGACCCCACTTGTCGGCCGCCATCCCGACGATTCCCCACTAATGTTTATCCTCTGCTTTCAGTCAGTCAACCATGCCCTAATCCACCGGAAAGTGCTTTGGTATATCCCAAAACTCCTCAGTTTCTCCACCAGGATATCATGGGGCACTTTGTCAAAGGCCTTGCTGAAATACAGGTATACCACATCCACTGCATCCCCTCCATCTAGCCATCTCGAAACCTTGTCATAGAATTCCACAAGATTTGTGCAATATTTCATTGCAGATGTGAAGAAATTTTATGTTCAAAGAAAGAAAAAATCTATACACAGCTTTCCATCAACCAACAACATGCATCATATAGAACTTCAACATATTTTATGCTTACTCTATTAAATATAATAGAAATTGTTTAATAATAGTCAATTAAAATTTATGTATTAAAATGTATAAGTAGATTCAGGATGAACTAACATCCTATAACTAGCAACTTCCAAATTCAGATAGGGGAACTTATGCACACCTAGAATCAGGTTTATGAAAGCTAATATAAAAGCTATCAGAAATATAAAAACTAGCAAACATTTTAAAGCGCTTGATTTGAATTAATTAATGTTGGTATTTTTGAATAATGCATTCAAAGTTTAACAGTTTTTTCTCCTTGATCCCTTTTGAATAATAAATGTGGTTAATTTCTGCTCATTATAAATTAGAAGAAAATGGATCTCTCAATACTTGTCCTTCTTTAATGCAACAAGAATAGGAAGTTGCTAAAGATGCTAAGATAACCTAAAAACCAAAGAATTTAAGGGAAAATTATTGCTGGATAGACCAGGATTAGAAAAGAGCTAGTTTCTATTTTTCCTCGACAGTACTTATCCTCACTGAAGGCAGAATGATAAAGTAGTTGTGGCAGACCAAACAAAACTCCCCAATGGCCATGCAGTTTATAGAAACAAGAAGCTAAGTTTCCCCTTGCAGGAGCTTTGCTCCACTTCACTAGACAAAGACAGCACAAAGATGTCATCATCTTTTAGAAAAATAGTCTTCGTTTTTCTTCAGAAGAAGGTGCCTAAAAGCCTTTTCTTGAATCACAGCAGACATAGAATTAAATTCATTTTCCTACACATTTCAAGAGACAACCTGAAGCACAGCCTGCCTTCTTTCACAACTTCAACGTAAATGAGAAAGGGATTGGAGTTGTACACTTTGCCATTTGTCAAGCTGCTTACAATCTCCTCAGAAACATAAACTGAAATCTAATGAAATGTGTTTTCCAGTCACTCCCTTCATCTGATTGTGTTCACTCATTAGATGTTGGAGAACCAGCGCTACTTTTGTGTAAGTGATGGTAGCTATTAAACAGATCATTTCCCTCTTTCTCTCTCCAGCAGACACAAATGAAACCCTAGAAGTGCACTTCTAAAGCTTGACAGGGTACAGAACAATAGAAATCAGTCTAGTATTATGTTTGAGACATGGAAGAGGTATCTGCCTGTGTAAGAAGTTAGATCCAAAATTCAAACTTCCGCTTCTTACAGTAACACATCCAACCTCAGGGTGACTCCAGCTGCTTGAGGTCTTAATAGCCAAAATGCCAGATATTTCTTAACTGAACTGTTCATTTCATTTGTTATCTCCTGACCGGGTCAAGAGGGTCTCCTTGTTTCCCCTCCTTTTCCAGCCCTGTAGAGTCTTTGTCCCTTTCCAGGGTGGTCTTGCTCTCATATTCTGCCTGAGAAACTTCACTAGGTACTCTTTAAACTGACAAGTTCTCTGCTACCCTTCCTTCTCCACCTCCTCTTCAGAATGGATGAGTCCTCTTGAGCTGACTGCAATGTGTGAGAGATGGACACCCTCTTTAAAATGGAGATTTCAGGCACTTCCATGGGAGAGTAAATTTAAAGAAATCGTGTTCCACCCCACATTTTTTGTAGCAAACTTAGATGAATTTTTCCAGTTTAGCTACTTCTAAGACAGACATATTTCAAATAAATAAGTGCAGGAAGCAGACCAGCCTTTACAGTTTGGGAGTTTGTACAAGAGCAGGCATTATAGTTTAGGCATTTTCTAAAAAGGGTGTACTTATTCTTTCTTGTTTGTTTTGGAGTTTTTTTTTGGGGGGGAGGGGCAGGGTAGGGAGACAATTGCTGTGAAAATGATCTACAGCATAGGGGTCATTTAATTTAAAAACCCCTAAATATTTGGAAGGATAAGTTCCATGTTTTTATCCAAGAGAAATGCCTAAATTCAGAGTGAGGAGTGATTCACTTCCTGTTGTGAGCTGGTTTCTCTTCCCATCTCCTTTTTTCTTCAAGCAGATCAAGATGAGAGCCTTCTAAGTATAGACTTTATTTAATGTTAAAGCAGGCCAGCCAAAGCCAAGAAGTTGGTTCCGAGCTGAATTCTTCCTTCCCAACCAAACAGAATTAGCTCCCCGCTCAAGGAGGTTTCCTGTGTTTGTGGGTTATATGGTTTGTAATACCAGACATTACTCAATTGGTCAGGTCTCTTGAGCTAGCATATGATGGGACTTACAAAATAACATCCCTTCTTCTTGGTTCCTGCCTGTTCAAGTGTCTTCACCTGAACAAGAAATGATCCGGTTGTCACCAATCTGCTTGCTTTATGTCAGGGCTTGTTAGCTTTGGTATGTCAGCCAAGAAATACACCTTCCTCCTCTTTCAGTTCAGTTTCAGAATCTGAAGTACCTGTATTTTAGGATAAGTGATCCAAGTCCCCACAGTTCCATGCACTCAATCTATTTTGTTTGTTGTGGTAATCTATATAATAGAATATATCATAGGGGTATGTGTAGAAGGATGAATGCAGTGGTTATGGAGTTATGATAAATGAAAACCAATGTGTAGCCTTTTTTCCTGCTTAGTTGGTCCCACAGTTATAGGAAGTGCAATAGAAGCAAGGAAGATGGTGGATGTGGAGCATACAGTGGAAAGGCAGAAGAACAATCAACATTTTCATGCAAGCACCCAAGGCAGCATGCTCGATTACTGGATGAGTCCTGCAATGCTTTATTTCAGCATCCTTCCCCTGAAGCACTGGGATTAGAGCCCTGGTAAAAAGGATTCATTGTAATTAGAACCTAGAGCTGCCAATTACAAACAATCCTCCAATCTCCCTCCTCCATCTTAGCTATTTCCTCTTCCCTTTTCGGGATATTTGGGGATAAATGTATAAAATGTTTGAGCTGCAGTCTTTGTGTCTCTGTGTTCCCCTGAATCTGCAGAAGTGTTTTGATTCCTTCTGTTTCGCTTTAGAGGAACCCTGCTTTGATTTAGATATTGCCTGCAGCTGTCCAAATCTGTCTATTTCATTTCATTTGGCCAGATCTGAAGCAGGAGTTTATATTTTTGGTTGTATATATCTTATTTTTCTCTGTCTCATTTAGTAAATAACCAGTACATTGTTTAATTGCTTTTAATAACTTTTAAAATTGTTTTTTATTTTTAATTTAGTTACCTTTAACTTTTTAAAAACTATCTTAATTTGTTGATTTTAATATTTGCATTGTGCTATTTTTCATGAATTTTTTGAGCCACATTAAAGAGCACACTTAGCAAAAAGACACCATGAAAATAGCTGTTTCTGTTTTAACACGTTCCTCTTATCCTGGGTGAGCAACATGTGCCATAACACACACACACAAGTCTTCAAAAAGTTTCTGCACTTTTATAGATTTTGCTGATGGCATAAAAAGTTTGGTATGACGCTAGGAAAAATGCATCACAAAGAAGGGCGACTGTGTAGAAAAGTGATGTGATTTGTTTTTGAAATTCTTTAATAGAGTTTTTAAAAGTGTGGAAACTTTCTGAAGAACCTTTTGTATGTGTATATATAAGATTGCTATTATTATATTGCATTTATATGTCATTCCTTTTCCTCTTGCAAGAACCCCAAAGCAGCTTATATGGTTGTCCTCCATTTTATCCTCATGACAACAACCCAAAAAGGTCAGGCTAAAAGTGAATTACTGCCCCAAATTCACTCTGAACTTCATGGATGAGAGAGGCATTAGAACCATGTTCTTATCACCATATGATGTTGCTTAATTTTGTTGTACAGAGACAGCAAGAGAAAGAATCCCACAAACATTAAAATGAACCCAAATTCTATACACATTTATGTAGCAGTCAGTTTCCTTGATTATACTCACATCCCAAAATTATGTTACTGAAGATGTTAATTCAAGTCATTTGAATTAGACTTATTCCAAAACAAACATTGCAGCTTAAAAGTGCTATTACTTTGAACCAGATCTCAAAGTATTTGATTTTTAAAATATTGAAATCGTTTAATTTAGCCATCTTTACACAGACAACTGTAATTTTATTTGATTTATAATTATATATTAATGGCTTATCTATATATCTGAACTATCCATGAGCTTATAATCATGTTGCTATCATCTGAAGGAACAAGATATCCTTACTTCATTAATTGTAAATTTACAGTACATCCATCAGCTAACTGAAGGCATTTGAGGGGGAGAGAGAGATGAATAGATTCTAAGATGATAAATGGAAAGAAATATTTTAATGAGGTAGTTATGAATTTCACTCACTGTGTTGTACTCAGTTAACCTTTTTTCTCTTCTGATATCCCCATACAAGTTATAAAAGTATAAATCTTTGTGATCTCAATACTTCAGCATCAGATTTTACTTTGTTATTTTTCAAGGTAAATAAGATATTTTCCCTACTCATACTGGTTTTGAATTGCATTAGGAAAAATGTATTAGTCTTCTATATTAAATCACTGCAATGTTGTATGAAAGATATGCGAACTTTGATATAGTCCAATATAAGAAGTCACATACTCCCATTTTGTTTGAATAGCATATTAAATGGGCGTATTCTATCTAATCTTAAATTGAAAGATCACTTCCTATATTCATTTCAGTTACAGTTACGTTGTAGAGGAACAATTCTTTCAAGTCTGGCCACTTTTACAATCCTCCTTTCTTCCTGCACTTATGCAACTGACATGCTAGCCTGTCTGTAAAGGCTCTTCTTGTATGTTAGCTTAGAAGCTTTGATTATCAAGTGTGCTGATGTTTGCATGCTAGCATATCCATTTTCACAGGAAGACTTCCATCCACACATTTCCAAAAACATCTAGATTCTCCTGTTTTACTTTTATTTATTTTAAGTAGCAAGATATATATGCCAAGCGTTGATTAAATAAGAACATCAAATAAATCACTACTTTCTCAGAGCAAAGGAAGCTCATGATTTATGGCTTGTTTCCTTTAATATTAGCAAACAATGTTAGCAGTCAGTCTTTTGTGATGTATATAAATCACAAGCCTAGTTCACATAGTCAGTTTTGTCTCCTGGAGATACCCTCCAAATGTCCCCAGAAATGCTTTGGGCAGAGAAGAGATTGCACAGTCAGGATCTGTAGGGATATGGCTGCTCCCTCGCTGCTGCATTTTTATTTTTATTTTTGCTATCACGGCAGCATATTTTCCCTGCCATGGCAATCACAATAAGCTGTGGCTGTAACTGCAGAGAGCCTAATTAATATGAGCTTGATGAAATGCATTCCTGGATCAATTAAACTGTATTTTGAGGGACCGAATAGCTGCTCAAACCAGTTTGTGTTTGTTCTGGATAAAGCAAGTGCCACACACAAGCTGTCTGTCCCTGCAGTTTTTATGAAGCTTCCAATACACATCGCTAAATCGGATCACTTCGCGAACGCTTTAGACACCATATGGTGTAAGCAGCTCCTCTGTCATGATAGTGTTCCTACCTCCTGCTTCTGGAAGGTATTGTATTGGCCCCTTCTGTGACTTTCTTTACTTTGCAATACATGCTCTTCAGTTGAGGACTTAAACATTTAAGCTGTAACATTTAGGTTGATATTTAAGTTTATAACTTATTTTAAATTGTGTGTCCCAAAGATTCTTCATGGGGTGGGCCACAGCAACTAAAATGTTTCACAGGGGTCTTGGTGAAGCAGTGCTGTCCTTTGCAGTGCTTTCTTGTGTTTTGCTTGAAGTGTTAATTTGCTGTTATAAGTCACTGAAGATGTTACATCTAGGGTATTATCTCTCTGAGAAAATATTTTCTGCTGTGCAGTAGCTAACTATTCAGAAACATTTTTCTTTCTATAGTATTGTTTCAATTCAGAAGTCCATCAAGGAATAGATGTCCTCCATGTATGTCAACCATGACTCATCCTAAAGGGAGGAAGTAAAGAGAAAAAATGGTTTAGAACACGCAGTTACAAATCCACTCCCTTACTCATATCAATATTTTATTTCACATCAGTATTTGAACATGCTAAAGTCATTGAGTATAATACAAACCTTGGGGATCAGTTTCCAAAATTGTATTGCCCCCTACTCACCTCTGACAGAAATTCTAGTGAGACAAACTAAATACAAATAGTGAAATTCGAAGACTAGTCAACTCAAGTTATTTATCAAGAAACTGCTCAATTTATCCCCAAAAGACTTCATGAGGCCAACTTTAAATACAATACACTGACAATTAAATTAAATTAAATATGCCTTTAACTGGTAGAGCGATGGGGAACCTTGACCAGCCTGAAGGCTGAAGGTACATTTACAGACTAAACTGTGGGTGCTCTTCCAGTAGTATACAGGTCTAATAGCAAAAGGAATAGTCTCTCTCCACCCCTCTCTCTCTATATATAGAGTATTGTTCTCTATACAGTGTCTAGCATGTGCACACTCTGAGTGTACATATACACATAGAGAGATGTGTAGAGAGTGCATAGCTCTCTATATAGTGTATAGCTAGCACTCTGTGTGTGTGCGCATCCATATAGGTAGATATGGAGAGAGATTGTGCATGACTCTCTAGTCATGCACACTGCTCTCTCTCTCTCTCTCTATATATATATATATATAGAGAGAGAGAGAGAGAGAGAGAGAGTATAGCTCTCTATATAGTGTATAGCATTTTCTATAGATGGAGAAAGAGTGCACAGCTCTCTATATAGTATATAGCATATTTTACCTTAAAATATCTCACTGCCAGAAACAAAGTTTCAAACCAATAAATGATTGACAAATAAGGAAAAGAGTTTTGCCAGGAAAACAGGACAATGCCAACTGGGCAACCTTGGCAGGCCAAGCTGAGACCCCTAGAGGGAGAGCTTTGGCTCATGAACCTGAGATTTACAGCCCTGATCCTGTAAAGGTGAAAAAAGATTACTAACATGTTAACTCCAAACACAATTTGCTTTACATGGGCTAATTTATCTTGCCAGAAAGTGTGTCCTTAAATACAGGAAGGAAGTAGGTAAAAAGATGAACACGGTGTGGGGGAGAAGGAAGGAGAGTTTGGAGAGCAGCAACAGCAAGTTTACAGCCATCCAAAAACCCCCAACTCCCAGGCCTTGTTGGTCCACTCAGACATAAAATAGCAAAGCTCAGCCTAACCTCAGCTATACACTCAAATACTCTACCAGCTTCAGGCACAGGCAGTGCAGGGTAACACATCTATCAGCATGGAGTATGGCAGCAAATACAAACCCTTACCTTGAAGGGGAACTCCAACACTGGGCTTTATTCCCCATCCTTCCCAGGCTGTGTTCCTTCCCAAGCCAGGTCAGCTGATCCATGAGGTGATTCCAGTTGTAGCCCATTGGCCCCTCATATCTCCTGTGTCCTTGGGGTGTAATTTACTTATACCAGCAAAAGCTGAGATGACCTTGGGCACCAGCTTCCACAAGGCTGGCACCTGAGCTTTCCAGCATTTTACCCTTTAAGTCAATTAACCCTTCCCAGTCTCTCAGAGGTATGAACCGGTCATTTTACAACAGTTAACTTGGATGCTTGTACAGCACAACTAATTTCAGCAAAAATAAACAATAGCATTAGGAATTATAAAGGTCATTTGTATTTTTATTTTTAAGCAGAGTCTGATTCCAGAGAAAAGCAACAGTCAATATGTGTTATATATTTTGATAGAGGAGTTTTCATTTGGCCTTATATCAGCACTGGCATTTCAATAGCCTTCCAGCTTAACTGCCCATTGTCAAATTTAAGTGTATTACTGTCATATAAGATTTGTGAATATGACTTCTCATGACTAAGGCATATTATTGAGCATGACTGCTAGTTTATCCATGAAACTAAGCAATCTTTATTACAAAATTGAAGTCTGTATGAAATTGAAGATCCCTCCTCCTGACTCGCCCTTCTCAAAAAAAAAGGGGGGGCTTATAGGTAAATCTAAAAATGCCCACACCCAATTCTATTCATTTACCACATGCCTATAGCCATAACATAATGTTCTTGCCTGATTACCACAGTGGGGAGGCTGAAATCTTTATCACAGGCTAATAGGTAAGCTTTGTTAAAGTGACACTCGTATGTAATATATAGACTTGGTGTGTATTCGGCTTTATTTCCCCCTTAAGTCCATCTTGATTTACTACTTAGACACACAGACTGTGTGAATCCCAGATGCAGGAAGAATTCATTTTCCACCTTTCCTGCAATCACAGTGTATAATAAAACACAATTATAATTTTGCTCTTATATATATTCAGACTTAATAGCTACACCGAAAGCTGTAGTATGTAACAAAAAACAAACTTTAAAAAAAGTTTCCAGGCATTTTAAAAGTTAAATTTGTAGTTTTAATATGGTTTTATTATAAGCTACTGTACCTATGAGCCAATTTTGTCAGTTGCCTTGGAGTTGTTTTTATTATCATTGATTATCAACTATTGTTATTGTTCTCACTGTGATATTGATACTTTTGTTTTTATTTACAAGTTCTACCTTTGTAAACCACACAGAAAACCTTTCTGGCTATTGTGAAGTATAAAAATGAAATAAATAAATGAGTCCTTGAATGCATACCTCTGTGGTTCAAATAAAGCTGTTTTCAGCAAGCTGAGGTCAAGGGAGCGACATGTGCATGCTTGTAAATGTAGACAGAGGCCCATATCTGGCACAAATTGTCACGAAATTTTACTAAAGAAAGTAGAGAGGTGAATTTCCTGGTTTGTGCTTAGCCAACTATACAGCAAAAGATAAAGGGGTTTCAGTAGGACCAGAGATATTTCCCAGAAGGCTTTCATATATCCCCTGTTCCTATGAATTGTAATCAGTAGGCTTAGTTGCACTAGCTTTTCTATGTGAACGTATTAGTTTCCCAATAAGTTATAAGTTATATTGGCTCAATATAAGTTAAGACTTTATATTATGAAGAGCAGTATTTTTAAATTAACAGTGGGTGCAAGATCATTCCCCCATATGATATTTGGCTTTTTTTTTTTAAGCAAAAGAATGTTTTAAATCAAGCAGTAAAAACTTCATTTTATTTATTTATTTTTGTATCCCGCCCTTTGCAATGTCTCAGGGCAGCAGTGACATATTAACTCTGACCTCTGCACAGCTACATTACCATAATATCCTGTTATTCTCAGGTGATATCTTGTTATTAATAGTTTGAGCAGGATTGTTGAGACATCTATTAACACAATATGTAGATTTGGGGTCATTGATGTAACTCACAATGGCCAATGGTGTTTTTCCCTCTACAATCCCAAATACTAAAAGTTCTTATCTATATTACTAAAGACCACAAATGCTAGGGCTTTCTGACCATGGAAAATAAGCTGGAGAGCAGGTGGGCTATTTGTAGGCATCACTCTTGCAAATACGAAATATAAATAATTGGATTGTTGCAGCTTCAGCTTGCTAATTTAATTGAGGTGCTTGCATGAAAAAAAGAAACTGCAGAAATGTATTTTCCATGTTTCAAGAATGTTGCAAAATAACATTAAACCATTGTGCTCTTAGGATTTTTTTGTGAGGACTTTAAAAGCCATCATAGTTAGATGATCATTTTCAAAGGTCAATAATATGTTCCATATGTCTATTGAACAGAATAACTGGTTTGACTCTGTTACATGCTTTCTTTATTAGAAATGTTTGGGAAATCATAAAGCATAAATATGTGGTTTCAAAGGGATTTTGTAGACAGTGTGACTCTTACAGGTCTTTTTAAGGGCTGCAATGACATGAAAGCGAAATATAAAGCAAAATAACTACCCACCATTCTATTTATCACTGTTTTCCAAGAAAAAAAAAGGTTCCTATGGAGATAAATGACTTAACATCAAAGAAGTATGACACTGTTACACAATGGGAAATATCAACCCTTTCAAGGCAGTGTGCATCCAGTTATCAGAGAATGTACTCAAGTGGGGCCTTTAATATTTTTTAGGAACTGAGGTTCAATCAAATATTTCTAACCATGTCTACAGTGGATTCTACTTCATGATATCATATGCTACCATGTGCTAGATTTTAAAGGGCCGTAGGATGTTCAATTGTTTTTGCCTTTTGAAGACATTGCTCCATATCATTGTTTCCATACAGTAAAGGAACAATAATTAACTTTTGTCCTATAATTAGTTGAGCTGCACAATGCATAGTTTGGTACTGTGCCTGAGGCACAGGCTCATCGGACCTGCAGTCAGTCATCCCATTCTCTCTAGCAGCATTCCAGAAGGCAGTAGAGAATAGTTTTGTTTTGTAAACAGAGAACAGAGGGAGTCAGAAGGGGCCTCCTGGGCCATCTAGTATGACCTCTGGCTCCAGCCAGCTCCATTCACGACATGCCCACCATGTGCATGTCCAGCCTATTCTTAAACACCCTCCCCAATGGGGCTTCAACCACTTCCCGTGGAAGCCCATTCCATATCCTAGGGGTCCTAACTGTCAGGAAGTACTTCCTGGCATCCACCTTAAATCTTGCTTCCCTGAGCTTTACTCCATTGAGACAATTTTGTTTTGTTTTCTCTTTTTATTTATTTTCAGAAAGTACAATAAAAGAAGACAATATATAGGAAAAGAGGTGTCAAGGATTGTTCCAGAAATTTGGCATGTTCCAGACATTTTAAAGCATCCTCATTTAAACACATTTATACTAAATGAAAGTCTCTATCAGCTTCCCATTCAATCCATTCAATTCTCAACCAGAAATTTATCCATTCTATAAAACTAGTTATAAATTATAACATTGTTTTGGTTTAAAATGGTCATCACTGTCATCAGTAAAATGATAGCTTTCCCTCTTTGAATAAATTATTTAACTGGTCTTCTGTTGATATAGTTAGTTAACTTTGCCATTGTTGCACACTGAGCAAGTTTGTTTTGCCAATCAACAATTGACCAATCTTCAGTTTTCCACTTTGAAGCTGTCATCATAGATGTAAATAAGTCTGCCATAATATTTGGAATAGTCGCTGGCACAATACTCATTAACATGTTCTTAGCATTCGTTGGAAAGTCAATTTTCTGAATCTCGGCATGTTTCTGCTTCCAAAACCTTTAATTCCAAGACATATCCACCGCATATGATAAAATGTCCTATCTATTTCTTTACATATCCAACCTTTTCTCTTAGGATTCTTGTCCGTTTTCAGTATAACTTTTGGGTCAATATACCAGCCAGTAGAAAATTGTTGAGGAGCCACCAGCTGTAACAGCAAATAATGAAACTGCTCCCCTCCATTCTCTTAATCCAGACCACTCCTTGGTGCGGGAGTGAGTAGTTTAGTAAGTGAGAACTATTACCTGCTGATATATTCACATAAATTCTAATGCTGGAGCCAAATTCAATGTTAAAAGTCAATGTTAAATTGACTTCTAACAATTTAAAATTAATTAGTGTTAATTAAAAAGGCATGTGGTGGCTTTACTTCAACCAGGTAGTCACATATATCCCTAAGTACACACACATACTAAGCCATCCAGGCACTCAGCATGGCTTTTTTTTCCCCTCCAGGCAAAATTAATGTAAATAATCATTAAAATGGCATATAAATAAATCATATGTTCAAAGAAGTTTCCAATGGGAGAAAAATGAGCAACATACAGGAAGAAGGAAGAAAGGCAGCAAAGATATGGGTCAATGTAAGAGCAGGATTGCTTCATCACAATCACTGCCACTAAAGGAACCATGTGCTGCTGTCAACTTTAGACTTGCAATTTTCATCATGCCCTGCTTAGTAGCCTGTGTTCACATATGCAAGCATTTACAAATCCCTTAACACATAATACCTGAAGTGTAGAAGGCAGGCCTAAACAGAAACCTATCTTCTTTCCTAGATGTGCATGTAACTGTACTCTGTGATGTCCCAGTTGCAACTTGGCGAATTGCTCAAGTGATGCCTTACAATCCATAACCCAACAGGCTAAATCCCAGGGAACTAGATGAATATATTACTTTTGATTAGCACTGCGGAATCATGCTTTTTTAGTTCAGGAAAGTTCCTTTAAGGTATATCTCCTGGGATGCTCCCTTTAAAAATCTCTGCATTTTTCACAGCCAGAGGGAGGAAAACCAAGGCTTCTTTGTTCATAATCAGCCATGATTTCAAGCCAAATGCAAGTGTATGAAGAAGTAACATAAGAATTTTTAAATCACAGTTTGTGTTTGTCAAAGGAGTTTTAAAGGTGATATTTTGAAGTAAATTTATTTTTAATGTTACTGTCAAGAATTTGCAATTAGGTTATTACACTGGCTAGGAGTAGCAAATACTTACAAGTATTACCAAAATGTTCAGGATTACCTGGTTGTGAACATTAATTTGCCAATTTTATTGTGTTAGGTTATGCTACAAATGGAGTGTAATTTACCCCATACGTTTATTTCTGCTTAGAAATGTACAGCATTCAGGCTGACTAGCTTGCTTTGTAGCCCATATACAGAAATAATCTAATCTTAACCCTTCAGTGAAATTCCTGTTGACTGCTGTGAGTTAAGTTACCAGAGTAATAGATCCAACAATCTTTTATTGGAGCAATATCTTCTATCTGGATAAGAGTCTTGACTGCTTCTTGCAAATATTGAATATTGCTGCCACACACCATCTAGATCAGGGGTCTCAAACTCAACTTACCTGGGGGCCGCTGGAAGTAGAGTCTGGGTGAGGCTGGGCCGCATCAAGGATTCCACCACCGCGGTGGGGGTGGGCTGCTCATCCCGCGTGGCTCCTGGAGGCCGGCCCGGGGGCCACTGACGCTTTGAAGGCCGCAGGGCCCCTCCCCCGTGCCCCGCCTGTCCTGGCGCGCAGCTTAGAGGGAACATTGCGCCCAGGGTAACAACTCACGCAGGTGCGTGTGAGAAAAACGCGCAGGCCCCCACTTGATATCAACTAAACGTTGATATCAAGTGGGGGCCACAAACTGTTGTCCCACGGGCCGCAATTGGCCTGCGGGCCATGAGTTTGAGACCCCTGATCTAGATCTATATCTTTCTATTATTCCTACTGTGGTGCATTTGGATGTGGAAGAGTCAATTCCATTTCCAGGCAACTTTTCATTGTGGCTTGTGATGGGCAGTACAACATATGTGTAGCAACATCTTGAGGAGAGAAATATCAATAATAAATGTGTGTGTGGGCTGGTTCACCCATATGGTCTCTATTAACGGTCATAAATACCATGCCAGTTCCAACTGAGCCAGTACAAATTCCTCCATCACTACAAATAGCTTTCTGTGTGTGGGTCAGTATGTTTTTATGCTTTCATACAGATGCTTCAGTGCCCGCAAATGCACACTTCTCCTCTGCCGTGCCTCCATCTAGAACCAACCATCATCCTGGGCATTTGTGACCAAGCAATATGTTTGTACAGCCCACCCTGCAGGCAAACACCTTCACCTGTTTTCCTCAGTGAGCTGCCACCACACACATTTAATAGCTCATCCTTAATAGTAACTCATAACCTGAACACCTCAAAGGACCTGAACATCCATCCGTGACTTAATCCCAGTGGTACATATTTAACATATCAAAGAGATATGAGGGGAGGCAAACCTGGAGAGTTAGCAAATGAGGAGAAGCACCCTATAATGGAAGGATATTTAGGTTGGTGTCTATAGCTACCTGTCAATGTCTTTTGTTTAGATGCATTTTCAGAAAAAGAAAGGTGTGGATTAATCATACCTCCAATTTATTTTATTGTGGCTCTGGTCTATTAAGCCATTGGTCTAATGCATTGCAAAAGATTCCTTTCCTAACAATATATTAATGGGTTGACTAATGGACCAATTGTAATTATGAATGTATTAACAGCTCATCGTTTTTACATTTCTACATTATTTCCCTTGCTAATTCTGTTTCAGATAAAATCCAATAATATACTCTGCAAACCTAACACATGAATCTAAGGGGTTGTAGTGGAATTTCAACATATATGCAATGTGATATTCTAGACACAGCCCATTTGCTGTTAAAAGTGGAATGGCATACATACAGAGATCTGGGGAACTGGACGTCCAATCCACTAAGACTTAAACACATAATCCCTTGAGATTTTCACATTTCCTTGATAAGAATACCAGACAACTGACAGTATCTAGCAGTGCCAAAGAATGTTTGTCTGATGCTTTTAACATCTGTTAAATGTTCATTTGTTTGAAACAAAAAAGGCTAGCAATTACCACATTATGGCATGATGACAGCTTTCCCAGTGCATAGAGGATATTTTAAATGCCATTTTAGTAGAAATAAACAGTATCACCACAATTATAAATCAAAACAAATTCAATGTAGCAATATACTGTATTTCTCAATTATGTAATGTTATTGTCCTGAAGCATCTTCCTTTTTGTAGGTCCTTTGGTGTGTTGAGTACATGAAAATAAATGAAAAATTAATTTAAAATCCATGAAGATGAATGCAATATTAATGACCCTATCCTTGCTATGAAAAAGAAAACTGGATTGTAAATCTTGATTACCAACCTGTTTCTAATTTGCAAAGAATTCTACATAAATTGAACATATTCACTGAAGAGTAGCTTAGGTTGTTTTATCATGAAGTAGAAAACTAAACTCTTGATGTTGAAGTCCTGGATAGTGCAAATTGTATGTGGTGTTTGTGAAGTACTCAGAAAATCCACCCATATTACTGTGATCACAGATCAGGAGTAAGAATTTGTTGCAGATTTCTTTGAGTCAAACAGAAAGAGATGTGATGACTGGGCCCAGGACAAATACAACGTGTAGGTTAATGAATAACCTGATTCTATGAGGATGAATGGAAGTACACTTAAGAATAACCCATCAGCAAATGAGGTGAAACTTCACAGTTTTACTGAGCAGGAATATAGCCAAAGCTGTCATTTTGCTATTTCCACAACGCTCAGACTGATGTCATATTGTTGGGCCTATTTATTAACCTGTATTAAATATTGGTATTTCTGCTCATATCAGAATTTACCTCCTGTTCATTTCTGGAATATTCTGGCAGTGAGAGGGGTATGGAACATACTATCATGTCATTTAACTTGGATCCATTTTCACATACAAATGTTATAGGGAGGAACAGATTTTAAAAGCATTTGATTAGAAAGCATTTGTTTGGTGGACTTGGATTGTTAATTTGATTTTCACAGTGGATTAGTTAGTTGGTCGTGATGATAATTTTCTGCTATTTTCTGCTAAATATCCTTTGTCGGTTTCAGCCAAATGGCAATACAAGCAACTGAAACATTTGTTTGAATCTAGGATTGACCCTGTCACTTTTACAGATTCAGAGCTCCGCCCCCTCCATTATTGGAAATATTGATTAAGGCTGAACAGCTATATTAACCCATGATCCAGGATTCTCAATGTTTATCATCAGTACATAAATATGACACACGGTATCTTTAATAAAACTGGAATGATGAATTTAATTGTCTTATCCTGCTTGATTAATGGATTGCTGCTTTGGCATCTAGTTCAGAAGGACTGATTATGTCTAATTTAGTTAAAATACCTTTTAAATAAAGGGTTATTTAATTAGTCAATTGTTGGGGATGTTCCACAAATAATGCTTTTCTTACCCATATGTTTTGGAAATGCCAAGCAGCCTTTTCTTTTCCATAAAAAGTAACAACATGGATAAACTTTGGTTAACACATGTTCATGCTCTCTATTATCTATCTGCTGCTTGGAACTTAATGCAAGATCAACATAAATGGATTCTCCAACCCTTTTTGACAGCTAAAAGACTAATATTACAACATTGGAAGGAAAAATAGCTACTTTGGACATGAGCTGAGGACTTAATGATGCTTTCAATTTTTGAATGGTTAGTCTTTACACCTAATTTAGAAATGTAAAATATATGTATGTTTGGTTTTCCTTTGTTGAAATCAATGCACAAGAGTGATAGTATACCCTGTCATATATGTGTAAAGAAGGTGGTGCATTGAAGGCCTAAATTCCCTGTACTCATTTCTTCTGTTAGTATGCATTTTGGCTGTTGTTATTTGATATGCAATGAATACACATTTTATAGTATTTCTTTAGACATTGGGAATTTGAATATTTCATATGCATTTTTCAAATTATCTGCATTTTTGTACATAATTTTACCTAAGTACATTCTTCTAAGCAAATTTTCTTTACATAATGCTTTTTATAAGATACACATTATATTATATGTACTATTTCTCACACATTTTACACATTTTTTAAAAATTGTAGAACTACATTACAAAATCCAGTAAACTGCAAATATAAAAAGTTTTATCTATTGAGTCATAAAAGACTATTTATGCCAACAAATGTTTGCATCAAAATGCAGACTGAATTAAATTCTTCTCCATTCCTCAATGCTAAAGCATCTTCTTTATTCCTTAGTTCAAACTTCATTTGAGTAACAGTATGTAATCAAATAAAGAGAATTAGTATGAAAGTTATGTTGTTATGTGAGCATTGCACAATGTAGAGAGTGATACATAGTAGGCAATTGTATTTGTGGTGATGCAGACAAGTACTTCTGCAGTATAAAATAGGCCAGTACTTCAGAGACCTTTTAGTGAGTGAAGTATCTATCAACATTACAGCTGAGATTGTAATAGGAATGGACTGTCAAGCAAGGACAACCTGTGCAGCAGAACTGAAAATTGCTATCTTGCCTTATAACTTGTTTCCAGTATCTTATGTTCTATCTGGAGCACGCAAGTGTGCTCCAATAGACCTATTGCACTCATTTGCAAGCTGCTGGATTGTATTTACATTTTTATGTGCATATTCCTACTCATGTTTAGACAAAAAAGGCCTACAGCTTTCAGCATGCCCCTATCAGCATAGCTGATTGCTAGGGACTTTACATATGAAAAGCCATTTTAAGGATTTCTAAAAAGTGCCTTAAAATTCAGCATGATTTATGGAAGTACTCACATACTGTATGTTTGCAAGAAGTATATACTACAGAGTATGGCAATAACAGAATTGTTTCACCTTTCCATAATCATGGGTATATGTGTGTGTGCATGTGTGTGTGTTCACATGATTAGAATCTTCCAAGATTGCTTGAATGTTTCATTTCCTCCCCCTTCCATAAAATTTCCTAAACAGTTTTCAATGATGGATAACACTTTCCGAAAAAATGAACACAATAGCCATTTGATATCTTTTTACTCAAAGACTAGTTTTCTGTAATTAGAATGCCTTTAAAAACTGCTTAAGAAAGGAATCAGAAAATATTTCCAAGAGTTCAGTGCACTGGGCTTCCAAATATTAGATGGCTTGATTCCATGCAGGAAGCCACAGCTTTTAATTCAGAAGAGCTGAGCAGGGCTGCCATGGGCAGGACATGCTGGAAGGTTTCATAAGTTGGCAAGATCATAGGAAGATCACTGGTCTTCCTATGATGCACTGACAGCAAGAAAAAGCAGGCATATTGCTGCACTTTGACTTTATAAAAGAAGCACGGTCAATTTGGTCAAACCCTTTATTGAATCACCAAAGTTAAATTGATAGAACTAAAATAATAAGCAATATCTCACATTTTTGCCCAAGATGGAATTAAAAGCAGTATGCTTAAGATTCTCAGAAGCTTCTCAGGGCCCTGAAAGTGAAGGCAGAGAGCATGAGAGCCTTCCTACTATTGCCAAGAATCCAGCATCTGATTTGCTTTACCTTGTGAGCAGAGCTTTGCTTCTAAGGAGGAATACTAATACTGATCCATCTCGCTGAATTGTAATGATTACAAAAGTATATGCAAAGATCCCTAAACAGTCCGAGTCACTGCGTAAATACAAAGTCATTGTTGTTGGAGATAATGATGAAGGCATACTGTCAAAATGTGTTGTAAACTGCCCAGAAAGCTTTGGCTATTGGACAGTATAGAAAATAAGTAAGTAAGTAAGTAAATCTCTAGGTAGGGATGTGCCATAGTTTTCCTTAGTAAGTGTATCAGAGCCACATTCTATAATAAGAATTGAAGCATTTCCAGAGTTGGAATTTTCACCTTGCATTCCTACTTTTCGGTTAAGATAGAGCTCCACTTCATAGTTAGTATTAAATGAGATACCAGGGGAACAAACCTATATATAGTCTCTAAATGCAATCACAAATACGTTTTTGAACAGGTTATTTAGAGTCATATAAATACACAGGCTAATGTGGAATTAAGGTGGTAGTTTAGACCATGCACAAATGCCCAGGTGTTTGGAATAATGCTACTTCATGGTGTATGACTAAGACAGAATAGGCAACACACACTCTAAGGATTGCCAAAGTTGGCCAGCTTTCTACCTCAGACAGGTTTATAGGAATCATGTGGTATTTGAAAAAATAGTACTGTGTGCTGAATACAGCCATCCTTGTCCCCTCCAAAAATGCTGCTGATGGCTGCCTATGGAGCACTTTGTTTAAAATTACAAAAGGAACATTGCTGAGCTATGGGGAATAGCCAAACAACCCACTGAAATGGTGGCATTTTTAATAGATTAAAAAACAACACTTAATCTTTTGTCGCCTCATTTTTAAGGTTCTTCAAACTCACCTAGCCTCCAGCACCCTAGGTTAACCGATTATTTGTTAAGTATCTATATGTCATAGCTCTGTAGATAGTGAAAACATCTGGGCTGAATGCTTAGAACTGTAAAATAATAATTATGTCTCATGTATTTATTTTTTTCAGGGACAACATTAACAGTAGAAGTTGTGTCTCTTGGCAAACTTTGCTTTCATAATTCTAGAGAGCAAGTATTCTGCCCATATCTATTCTCATATGCTTCTTTTTTGGTGGATGTAAGATCAGAAGTCATGCCTCTTTAGAAACATCTTTTATTGGAAAAATATAACCAATTAAGCATGTTAAGTAGGCTAATTATCTCTGGGTTACATTTAAGTGCTAATGTGATTGCATCTGTTATAATTTTGCATGTAAAATCTTGCACTTGCTTGTCTCCTAACTTCAATGCTCATTTTATTTAGCCTGCCTGGTTGCAAAAGCTTCTCTGGTCATTGTTGTTAGTTGCGAAGTGGCATCTAACCCATCTCTGGTCATAGCAAACCTCGATTGTAGTTGCATGAAAATGTCAAAGCCAACTTTCTCCAGCCACACACCCCTCTTTGGTGTTCTACTCAATGAAAGAGTGCTTCATGCTTTCATTTCTTTACTGTAACATGGTGGCTATAACTGTCACTTAACCTCTATGCAGATAAACACAGGGGTATTTGCATTGTTCCTGCTTCTATGCCTCATGTTCGAGATTCCATCTTTACAAGGACATATATATGCACATCAAATGTTAGTTGCTGGCATTCAAACCTGCAAGCTAAAACAGGCTGGTATAATTGGCATTTTGGTTCTGTCCCTTTTGCTTTGGTTTTGTCCCTTTCCCTTTTGCACATCCCTCAAAGATTCTCTGAAATTAAATTTAGCTATCAGGCAGAATGTGGTTCTACTGTACATCCCTGATGTAGGTCCTTAGATGCAGTTTGTAGGAAAAATACAACTGTTGGGGGCTTTATGGAAAGTGGTAGCATCCATTGCTGACTTAGGATGCTATTTCCAACATGGTACTAATTAATTGGCATATAACAGTTCTGTGATTAATTGTACTCTTCAGTGACACTGGGGGAAGTGTATTTGTACTCACAATTTCTAGGAATTGTATTTGTTCCCAAGATATTTAGATTTTGCAAACTCTATATGGGAAAACACATGTAATATGAGCTTATCATTCTGTACGCTGATGCAAGTAGTTTATGAAACTGCTGAGTGAGGTTATCTAGAGTTTTGGAGTGTGTTGTCATCAGCATGTTGATGACACACAATTCTATTTCTCCTTTTCAGCTTCAACAGGTTTGGTTGTGGATGTGCTAAACCGGTGCCTGACTGTGACAGTGGACTGGATAAAGCTAATAAACTGAATTTAATTCCATACAACACTGAAATACTGTTCATGGATGATTCGTCTGATAAGATAGAGGAAATTAAACCCTTTCTAGATGGGATTGTATTCTCCTTAAAGGAGTACACTCACAGCTTAGGGGGTGCTTCCTGAATTATCTTTGTCATTTGAGGCCCAGGTGGTATTATATTCTATAATTGACAGTATATTCTGGAAAGTGGACCAGAATATGTCAATTTGGGCTCACTTGCACTGACTGCCTCTATACTTTTGAGCCCAAGTTAAGGTGCTGCATTTGACCTAGAAAGTCCTACACAGCTTTGGACTGTTACATCTGACATAACACCTCTCCCAGCCTTCATCTACCCAGGCACTATGATCAAGATCTGGGGTCTGCCTCTGATATTCTCACTTTCAAGGGAGGTTTGGTTGGTGGCAACAGGGAGAAATTTTTTTCAGTGGTGTCCTCTTCCCTGCTGAAGTCCACCTGTTGCCAGTCTTAATATTTTTTCAGTGCCAGGTTGAAACAGTCCTTTATTGCAGGACATTTAATCCATTTACTAAGACTTTGTTAGTTGCTTAATCAGATACAAAGTTGTATCTTGTTTAAGTTATTGGAATTTTATGTGTGTTTCAAATTTCATTTTATTTTTTAATATATGGCAACTTTTTATATATAATGCTTGATAATGTGATGCATATATATATAATGGATTACTGTAAACTTCCCAAATAACTTTGGCTATAACGTAGTATAGAAGCTTTTTTTAAAAGCATCCATTCCTCCTTAGTATTGTGCAAATATTCAAAGCCTTGGCAATGTTCCTTTTAAATCTCTTATAATCATGTGTAAAACCTTTCATACAAAGATGCATCCTTAGACAATTTCCTGGTTACAGACAACTGAATTGTATTTTGTCATAAATTGCTAAACACAGTTAGTGGCTAATTATTATGGACTTCGTTTGCATATTAGCATTGGATTCCTCCCCACCATGAATATATTCATTAAATCCAAATCTATTTTCCATGATTTTTTTAGCTAACATGCTACAACAAAGAACCAACATTTTATAATGGTATTATGAGCCATAGAAGTTGCTAGATCAGGTTGCTGTCCTGTCAAATATTGAATTCTTAAGCAGGATACATAGCCATGGTCAGATGTGCCTGAGAAATAATCTAGATCTTTGCAATTCCTTTCAGTACCGTGAGTAGGTCACCCTGCAAAAGCACAGCATTCCACTTTTGTGTCAAGAGAACATCAAATAAATTTCCCTACTGGCTCTGGAATAGGGAATCAGGAGCCATGGCATGTAGGGACAGAATGGTGTTAGTAATTAAATGAATACATGTTGTTTTCTTGATGAAAGTGTGAACAACAAATCACCATATTTGTTAAATGGTTTCTGTTGCTGTTCTTGTGGATGTTGTTGAGATTACAGTTAAATATTCGGGATCAAATAGATTTCCTTGTGGCAAATAAAAAAAAAATTCATCGCAAAATTGTTTTGGTAAATTAAACTTCTGGAAATGAATAACCTTTGTAGTTGTAGCTCATTTATCTCTGTTTCACTTGCGCTTTAGTATGCATGCTCTGTCTTCTGAGTCATGAGAGCTAGTTATTAAAGCAAAAGGCAGCAATACATATTGGGCAAGTTCCCATTTTCTTTTAAGGAATCATTTTAATGAATGAATAATAAAGGCTTTCCGGACTTCACATTCAGTAAGATATTTCCTTCTTTCTATTGACTCATATGACTCTTTATCCTTTTATTACACATGGCCTTTTAATTAAAAGATAGTCATAGAAGCTGTTCATTCTAGTGCAGTTGGTTCCATTTTCAAGTGCACTTCATGAACATATATCTTTTCTTTCTCTTCGTGTACACATAAATTTCATACTAATGCTATTGTTTCTTTTAATACCATTTGAAGAACTTCATAAATATTATCTTGAGTACTGAAGCTGTGTATCTTACACATATTTTTGTAAGATTCTTTTATTTTAGGTGGCCATATTTGCTGCAGAATTTTCTGTTGAAGTGTTTATACTATAATTCAGCATTGCAATCATGCCAGAGTTTTCAATTAACTTGAGCCAAGATTCAGTAAGGAAATAAGGCATCTTTAAAAGGTAGCTTGTGCCCAGTAGGACTTCAATGCTTTGTTTCAGCATTTTGTATTTAATAATATTAATTACAATGTGAATTATATTAATTGAGAATTGCCTCAATATAAGAGAGAGCTTCAGCTACTAGACAGTATAGAAATGAGTTGTTATGGTTGCCATAGGATCATCTCATTTCCCCTTTTTATCTAAGCAGGATATGCACAAAAATAGATTTATGCAATTGAAAAATACCCCTAACTCCACACATCTGCACTCATGCATACAAGTGCGCACAAACACACACACCTAATCAGGGATACAGCAGACTATAATAGGTTTTGGGATTCTTGTCTAGCTATAGAGTTCGAACATGAAGGAGCTCTGAATGCAGAAACATTTCATCTCCTTGACTGAGAATTCCTTCTTGCTGACTCTTGTTGGGAGTTTCCGCTAGTGACTGGATGTTCCCTGGCCTACCCCTCTAGTTTTTGTATGTGTGAATCTTATTTTAGCTCATGAATCTGAAGGGAGGGTATATTGTTGTGATTTTAAACATGTACACAATACCAGTCAACTTTACCTGTACTATTAATGATAGGGTGACAGAATGTGAAAACTTCCAGGTGTTTGGTCCAAATAATGATTATTTTTGCCAGCTGCTTGAACACTGCTGACTCCCTTTCTGAAATCTGGTTCTCCTTCCAGCTCTGTGTCATCTTTGGTACTTTCTCTACCTTTGTCTACATCTCAAAATAAAAAAGTAAAAAACTTCCTCCTGCTTGCCTTCACCATAAGGCACATTCTTCTGTTAAAGAACATAGCTTGTCCCTGATGCCAACAACAGATGCATCCTAGATATAATCAGGGTTTTGGATCCCATGGAGGACTGCAACCATATCCCTTCATTTACAGCCTCATTTAGGAAGATTGGAAGATTGGAGGGAGTCCGGGAGGAGAACATGTTCCTCATCTCACTTCTGAAATCAGATGTATTTCTGAACACCTGAAGAAGTCCTCTCTCTCTTTGAGAAGCTTCACATACTATGTTACCACTTTAAACCTTAGGCAGTCCTAATTCCTTAATGTGAGTACCTGAACCTGAGTCAAATATGGTGTTTGTTTGTGCACCAGTTACACTTTTTCAAGTGTACTTTACATGTTATGTAGATACCATTTTTAAAAAGTATGAAGCAATCTCACACACACCAGTTCAGAACTAGATATACTGTACATGTATCTTTCACAAATACTGGCTTCACAAATACTGCTTGCAAACACATACATGCATAGCCTGTAATGAAATCTTAGAAGTTTGCATCCTCTTGTATATTTACTCACAACAAATAGTACCAACAGGAAATTCTATCTGGTCAAAAGCTAACGACTTTAGTGTGCAAGGAATTTAGTCAGCACTTTTTACCCCAAGCCAACTGCTACCTGATCTCATCCAGAATTCCAACTAGCAAGTGCATATGATATTTTGATGAACCTTATCAAAAACTGTGGTAATGACTTTCAGCAACTGACTCTCAAAATCAATAGCTCATCCTACAAATTGCTTCAGTAGCTTGCTTTCTTTTCTTTAAAAATCATTGTGCAACTATTATTGCTCACTTTTTTTCTTTATTTTGATTTGCTACTTCTTTCATAATTTAACAGTTATACAGTCCATCTTCTTGACCACAGATCATATGGCAGATTATAATGCATGTTGTTCTCAAGTCTAAGTTCATAAACGTTAACTAGTGTGCCTAAAACACTGGGCAGAAGGCAGATCTTCAAATGTTTTACATTTAACTCCAAACATTCCTGACCATTAGCCATACTGGAATCATCTATAGAATTTGAAGTCTAAAACACTAGGCTATATACCTTCTGTCCACCACTGCCCTATAGTATTTCTTTAGATTTCGTTATTGACATGCTTAAATTTTGAATACAGGAACATGTTCCTGGGCTGAGTTTTTTCACCTTTATATTTTGCTTGTCAACTGGTTGACTGATGAGACTGTTTCATCAGCTGGTGAGCTTTTGGGGCTGTGGGGTCATTTGGCAGCTTGGAGAAAAAAAGAAAAACCTGCCATGGACTCCATCCATGGGAGGCATAGCAAAGGACAAATGATACCAGGTACAAGGCAGAGCTGAGGTCTGAGACCCAACCCCTTTGAACTCACAGTGTTCAGTATATTTTTTAGCAGAGCAGCTCCAGCATCTACTTAGAAAATGTGCTGATTTAAACACATATACACACACAGGTATATAAGGGTACCTTGGTGGACACTAAGAAAGGCAGTAATGGAGAATGGATTAGGCCCTTTAGGACTATGTAAGTCAAAACTAGCACTCTGAAGTAGCCTTGGTAACAAACAGTATAATACTTTTAGTATTAGTGTTATCTGATCTCTTATAGTCAAACCCTTTGGCACCCATGGTCCCACAGTTTATACAAGATACAGTCTCTGGACCATCTTCAAGGGCAACTCCACACAGAGGACATAGTTTAGTGTTTACTAGGGCATGAATCATTGTGTCCAGTAGGAATGGCTAGTGAAGGTTATATTGGGCCTGGGCTGTAAAATCCAGGCTTTGGTTTTTGGCTGCAAAAGTATAGCCTTTCTCAGTATCATGCTGCCCTATAGTTACCTTGTTCAATTTACTAGGTATTGTTTTCCAGAAGGCCGTGGGAAAGATGCCTGATATGCAGCTGTTTTGAGAAAGCAGTACCTTATCAAACCCATGCATAAGCTTATGTGTGGTTGTATGCTTAGCTTAATTATGATACTGCTTCCTATTATGTTGACAAATGGAGTGGGAATGTTTGGCATGGCCAGGGTGGGAAATCTCCACTGTTACGGCTTGAGATAGGCTAACAAGGATGGAAAACTTCATGAGCTATGGAGTCCAGCCATGGGAAGCTGCTTATGGTATACATTTCAAGTTGCTAGCAAAGTAAACAAGTAGGTTCATACCGCTTAGTCAATGCACCTGTGTAACAGCCAGCTCCCTTCCCATTAGTAGTCTGTATAAGCTAGTCCATTTCCGTTGTGTCTTGTTCAGACTACTATCTTGGAAGGAGCTTCACTGACCATCCATTCCAGATGATTGAAGCATGCCTTCTAAGTTCATCCATGCAGAGTGTTGTAAGTGATATGCTTGCTAGACCCTTTGCAAAGCTAGCAGGTAATTTGCTTGTTAGAACAATAATGCTTCCTTGTAGGTAAACCTGGATCTGACATACCAATTTCTTGAGATTACTCAACCCTGTAGCCTGCAGTAGGGGTGAGAGACAGGTGAACCAGCCAGAGCCAGGGAAAGCCACTGATGCTGCTAAGGCAGCAGTTACAAACTAGAATCAAAGAATGCCAACAGCTCAGCCACCTGCTCCATCCAGTGCAGGCTACTCTTCTAATTCCCAGAGCAGAGAACCATCAATCCAGAGTACCTCTGTCTTGTTGGGATTCAACTGCAGTTTATTGCTTCTCATCAAATCCATCACTGTCTTTGGGCACTCACTGAGCACCTGCACAGGTTCACCTGATTACAAGGGACAGGATAGATAAAGCTGAGTTTCATCAGCATACTGATGGCATCCTTCCCCCAAATCTCCCACTGATGGCATCTTTCCCCAAATCTTTCCCCTAACCCTAACTCTGATGCTAAGTACTATTTGGGACAAAATGAAACCTGTGGGATGCCACACTATGCATCCTCATGCTGTTGGATAGCACACTGTAACTGCCAAGGGGATAAACAGAAGACCCCCATTTCTGCTTTCTGAAATCAACACTGGAAGAAGGGACAGAACCCCTCCTCTGTACTTCTGCCAATGCAAGTGATTAGTTAGGGTGACCAAAGCCCCTTTAGTTCCAAAAACACGGCTAAAGGCAGACTGAGGCATCTTCACAAATTCCTTTGTACTTCACCTTTAATTAATACTGCATATAGGATCATCATAAGCAATAGAGCCAGTTGTTCATTTTTGTTTGCTAATTACTGTGCTACTTTGGCAGTATTCCAATGTACTAATTATTAGCACATTATTAGAGTGTTAGAAATTGTGGGATCTGGTTAAAGTAAAGAAAATATTAGCTTATTTGGGGGGGGGGGTTTAAGAATTAGAATGCAATGCATAAGAAAGGAAAAAAGTTGGAGGATCTGCATATTGATTAAGGGTATATTTTGGAGTTTTGATAGCAGGAAGACCAAAGTTCCATTTTTTTTAGACTCCAAGCAATTCTACATTGAAGTCTAGCAATCCCTTAAATAGGTTTTTTATAGAATTAAAGCATAGGCAAAACCCATAGTGCCAGAAAATACTATTTTCATTACACTAGAAATAAGTATTTATGTTAATGCTAGTGCCAAATAAGATGCTGTCTATTGCTGTGTGTTTATTTTACACTGGATTATGTTGTTGTTGTTGTTGTTGTTTTACTTCTGTGTCATGGTTAAGATGCTTCTTATGCTACAGACTGAAGCTTGGGAATGTTCAAAGTAATTTAAATAAGTTCTTGGATTTTGCCCAGGAACTGGTGAGCTGCCAAATATTGCATGTTGATCTTTTGTTACCAGAAACCATTATCTATCTTCTGATTCAAGTCATCTCTTAACCAAGCTGTCATGCCTTCTGTCTGTTTGTCCAGAGGATACATGAGTTATTATCTGGAAATATTTTCATGAAAATAAATATGAGAAAAAATAAGTTTCTCCTTAAATGTAATGAAATTATGGTTATTATGGGAGTTCTTTCCTCAGAATTGCTAAGGATGTTTCTTTTACAGTTCTCCAGGATAGTGAATTCCATTTGTCGTAGTAGAAAATTCTGCCTGGTAGAAATATTGTCATTGAACCTTAAGCTTTTTTTGTCCATATCATATAATAGTAGAGCTGGAAGGGGCCAATAATGGCTTTGGATCCAACGTTCTGCTCAGAGCAGGACTCCAAGTTAAACAGTACCTCTCAGGTGGTTGATCAACTGCATCTTGAATGCCTTCAGTTTGGGAAAGCCCACAATATCCATAGGTAATTGGTTCCATTGCTGTATTGCTTTAATCGTCAGTAAGCTTTTCCTGATGTTCAGCCAGAATCTGGCTCCCTATAACTTGAGTCCATTATTCCATGTCCTGCACTCTGCAGTGATTGGGAAGGTATGAACATATTCAGCTGCATAAATGTACTTTTAGTGTGTATAGAAGAAAAAACCATGATTATCTGGTACTTTCCCCACATATTTCAATGTGATCCTATATATACATATGATGTTCGTCCATCATTTTCGATGAGGACCTTGACATCTAACGGGTTGTGAGTTGTCCACGGTGTGTCTGCAGGTGGCTGATAGACCGATACGGGCACAGAGTGTTCTGCCACATGTCAGGCAGACATGTGTGGGCACCATTGCAACATTTACAACTCTGGCTTTATGGAGTGCTCGCTTCTCTTGTGCTATGGTTGTACTTCTGGCTTCAGAAGTTTGGCAGCCTTGGTGGATCAGCGTGCACCATGTTGATGGGTCTTGTGCCAGGGTCTCCCAGGAGGTGGTGTCGATAACCAGGGACTTGACGGAGGCTTTCAGCGTGTCTTTGTATTGTTTCTTTTGTCCCCCATGCGATTGCTTTCCTTGAGACAGCTCACCATAGAAGAACTGTTTGGGGATGCGGTGGTCTGGCATCCTTGCAGCATGGCCTGCCCAGTGTGTCTGGGCTTTCATCAGCAGGGTGTGAACTGATGGCAGGCCTGCTCTGGAGAGGGACCTCTGTGTCTGGCACCTTGTCCTGCCACTGAATCCTCAAAAGTTTGCGGAGGCAAGTCGTGTGGAAGTGGTTCAGTTGCCTAGCGTGCCTCCTGTATACTGTCCAAGTCTCACTGGCATGCATCAGGGTAGTTAGCACTACTGCTTGGTAGACTTTAAGCTTTGTAGCAAGGCTTATTCCATGGCGGTCCCACACTTTGGTCAGCAGTCTGCCAAATGCAGAGCTTGCCTTGGCGATTCTGCAGTTGACCTCAATGTCAATTGTCACTGCGCGGGAAAGGGTGCTGCCAAGATATGTAAATTGGTCCACAGCTTGCAGCTTTTGTCCCTACACTGTGATGCTGGGCTCTTTGTGTTGGGCTTTCGGAGCTGGCTGAGGCATCATTTTGATTTTCTCTGTGTTGATAAGGAGGCCGAAGTTGTCACATGCTACTGCAAATTTGTCCACGCTGGCTTGCATTTCCTGCTCTGATCCAGCATTCAGGGCACAGTCATCAGCAAAAAAGAGGTCTTGTAGCACAGTCTCCTTTATCTTGGTGACAGCCTGGAGTCTTCACAGGCTGAAGAGTTTCCCATTGGTCCTGTATTTCAGGCTGACTCCCAAGGAGTTGTTCTGAAAGGCGTCTATCAGCATGGCTGAAAACATTATGCTGAACAGGGTCAGTGCCAGCTTACACCCTTGTTTGACCCCATTTGTGATGGGAAAGGCCTCTGAAGCTCTTCCATCGTCCAAAACACGAGCTGTCATGCCATCGTGGAACTGACGTACCATCAGGATGAATCTGTCAGGGCACCCAAACTTCGACATGATGCACCACAGAACTTCGCGACTCACAGTGTCAAAAGCCTTGGTGAGGTCCACAAAGATGGTGTACAGTTCACAATTCTGCTCTTGACACTTCTCTTGGAGCTGTCCGGCTGCGAAGATCATGTCCATAGTGCCACGCTCTTTGCGGAAGCCGCACTGTGTCTCAGGTAGTAAACCCTGTTCCAGGTGGTCAGTCAGGCGATTCAGCAACACACGTGCAAGGATCTTGCCTGCGATGAGAGAGCAGTGATATTTCTCTATAGTGATATAGCAGTGATATTCCTCTATATATGTACATATATATATGAATAATTAAGTTAATCCTGTTGCTTTTAATGGGCCTTTCCCCCAAATAAGGCTTACTGCCTCATAATTTTGTGAAACCTTCCACTGGAATTTCTAAATAAGTATGGAATGGATTGTAGCCCTAGGGTTGCAGCTGTATTCTAAAGAGAATTTTGGAATCATAGCTTCTGCCATCAGTGGTTTTTTAATAATGCTGCTGTGACTATTTCATGCTTCTTGCTGCTGCTGACACTGGTTGCACAAAGAATTTTACACTGTGTACTTTCTAACATAGCTGCTAAGTCATTCTGCTTCAATTCTGTGAAAGAAAGTTTCACAGTTCTTTCCCCCAAATGCATTTTTGTCAGCATTTGCTAGAATTACTACAAGTCCACTTTGATTTTTATTAGTTTGCTTACTGTATTAAGGGAAGCAGAAGTAGGGTTAAACATTTTACCTAAGAAATTGGAATTTTCCATATGGTAGTCAGGAATATCTAAAGACATTTTGGTGTTATCAGTTATATCACTGATGCCTGTAAATATACTTCTCTGAAACATCCACTTGGATAATTGGGGCACATGTTTTAGTCCTGAATAAAGTAAATTTACAGCTGATAATATAAAATTTTACACTTTGCAGCAGACATTCAACCATTCTGAATACTACTCCAAATCCAAGAAGCTGCCTTTTCTCTATCTTATACATGAATGTACCATTCCATGATATCTGCAACAATATCTCAACACTAGTAGGATGAATTCTGGGGCCTAAAAATATCCGGACAATATTCTATGATATTACCCAGCAGTTTTTAAGGTCTAGCAATAATTGCTTATCTTAATACCAGCGTAACCTGTCTACTTCCCATGTGATAGAAGTGCTTTCTATGTGTCCTCTGATTATGACATGTGCACACATTTATGTTTTTAAGTGATGATTGTGGCTAGAGAAGGCTGCACATGTCACCTCTGAAGGGACCTAGTGACACTAAGAAGTTGGCAGCCATAGCTTTGTAATTCTCAATCAAATTAACTCCTCATAGTGGATGGGGTATAAGAATTGGTATCTGGAACAAAGTCTTGACTTGAAAAGATTTTATGGCATTTGAAAGACTTTCCTAAAAGAGGATGAAGGTTGGGCATTTGCCATATTTTAACCCACATGATAACATGCAATTATGCATTCTCCCCCTTAATGTCTGTTTTCACTCATTATGCCATCAGTTTCTTTTATCTGGTATGTGGTGGCTGGTAAAGTACTTCTGTGCAGACAT
The DNA here is from genome assembly GCF_004798865.1 of Varanus komodoensis. Taxonomy (NCBI): domain Eukaryota; kingdom Metazoa; phylum Chordata; class Lepidosauria; order Squamata; family Varanidae; genus Varanus; species Varanus komodoensis. The sequence goes on along the minus strand of NW_025335671.1, from coordinate 54,798 downwards.
TTTGAATTCTAATTGAACCTATGACACAAGACAGGTTTCCGGAGTGTACTTTGCCCGTCCTTTCCTTAACAATGGAAAGGAAATATGAACAAGGGAATAGGTGGTGTTGAACTGAAGTGCTTTCTGGTAAAGTAATTGTTTTACTCTGTATTCTGAAATTACTGAAAAAAAGTTGGGTAACACCACTGGATTCCATTATTAAATAACCAACTGTTCTGCTTCAATTTCATCTAAACATATTGGATGGATCTTTTTCTCAAAACATGTTTTATTGCAATTAATGACTCCAGGCAACTTCAGATCATGGGTTATATGATTATTACAATAACTCCACAGAGCTGAACCTAGAGTTTTTAACAAATGTTAAATGTGTGCACCGTCTTCACTGAATATTCGGCTGTCTTGTCCCTTTCAAAAATGCAATTTAATTTTAATTTGATGTCATGAATAAAACAGTGGATTGCCTCAAATCTGAGTAGATAGGGCAAGTTTATATCTTGGGTTGTCTAAGCATGCTTTTGACATCTTGCACCAGCAAGTAGAAGGCCTTCCTTTTCTACCTGCTTGTCCTCCCATGCCTACATCAGTCTAGCCTTAGTATACCAGGTGATGTGCCACAGTGTGCATTGCAGGAAAAGTTAACACAAACCAATATCACACACCCAGAAAAGAGTATTATTGGTGGTATTAGTAAGACAGGTCAGCTGCTATGTGGTTGCTTTGAATTAAACTTCATAATGTGGTTACACTTAAAGCAGATATAGTGATGGGATGACAACATGAATATAACTCACTTTGCAATAGTTAGTAGCAAGGTAATGTTGTATTGAGATCTGTAACCTAAAAGAGAAATCCTGCATAGATCTTTATACTCTCATTATGAGCAACTTGATGCAAAGTTGTGTTCCAGTTTTTAAGAAAGTTAGATTATATTTTATTATAAAGAGGAAGAGGAGGAGGAGGAGAAAGTGGAGTTTCTCTAGTGTTCCAAAAATAGAAATTATTGCCGTAGTTTGTCTGCAATGGTAGAACATGTTCCTTTGATTTTGTATCAATATGGTTTCCAGCCACATGTTTTGACAGTCATGTGAACATGAGTGCCACACACACCAACCCCATGGTTTTTGCCAGTCCATTGTGAATGCAAGAAAAAGATGCAAAAACCTGATCATTGTTGAGTTCTTCATGGCGTACTGGTATTCACATTATTCCCTTAGCATACGGAAAGTGCAGCTGGAAGTCAATTAGACTAATGCAAAACTGTGGCTACCAAGGACTGAAAGGACTCATGAGAATTGACCGGCAATCTAAACTAGATTGGCAAATGTCCCAGCAAATCTATTTCCTTCTGTTAAAGGCTGCCACCTCACAATGAAACTGATCCTGTGTCTTAATATGCTGCCAGAAGGAAACACACTTTCACTTCTCATTTTAATCAATAGAAAATGTAGCCCAGTGCTAATCAAAGTGGAACACCCTCTCTTGTTTTTCTTATACAAGAGCAGGTGGACATTCCTATTATCTAGCATCCTCAGAATCCAGAAAAGGGGGAAAGCATTTCTTCATTCTTCTCATTCCATCCCATTTTTGCTTCTGCTGAGACCATAGTGTTGTTTCATAGTGTCATTTCAACCTGTTCCCAACTTTTATGGCTGGCAATTTGCCCCTACAAATGTAAAAGCCTTTTTCAGTCAGTATTTCGAAGAAGGGAGTAAAAAGCAATACATTCCTGGAGAACAGCAAGCAATTAAAAAACAACAACAACAACAACAACCTTTTCTCTCTCCTTTTATGTCAAGTGCTGCACCCTTGAAAATGAAAAGCCTTCACTCCATGAAAATATTGTGCCCTTTTCTGGAAGCCCTTTTTGTCCCATGCACCACAATAATCACAAAAGTATCTGACAAATATTTTGGCACAGCACTAATCTTTCAGCAGTTCTGTTGCATTCTGCATTTTGCTGCAGTTTTTGTTTTCATTCCCCTCTATCCATATTTCCCCTTCTCAGTAGCTTGGAAATCAGTAGACCTTGGAAGCTGCATTCACTTGCTGGAATAACTTATTTCATAAAGCAGCTTTGACCTATGGCATAGCTGTGTTTGAGTCTAACAATCCAGTAAAGAACACCAGCCAGAAACTCCTTCCCATCTCTTTGTAATCGGGAAGACAATTATCCTGATGCAAAAGTGTGACTGCTGAGCACTGAGAGGACTCATGAGAACTAATCTTCAGCCTAACTAGATTGTATCCTTTGTAAGGCACCACAAGCATAGCAGATGGAGATAGAACCAACTTTCAGAAATAAAATACGAGGGCAAAATGTCCTCTTAAGCTTGGACTGGAAGCAGAGAGCATAGCAATGATCTGGTCTGCATGATATGAGAACCCAAGTGGGTTGGAAGCCTGCCTTGTTTCAATGAGGAGTATCACATGGTGCAAACCCAGCATGCTGTTTTAAGCAGTGATTGTTAATCATGGACAGAACACACCAAGAAGAACCAATGGTTTCTTGTTGGGTCACTCACAATGGCTTATTTTCAGTGTGGTTTGTCATGCCATATGAACCTGGATAAATGAGTGGTGTATGGCTTTACTCAAAAAAGCAGCAGAAACACCTGACAAGAGCAGTGAAAAGCCTGACCACCCTCACAATCTTAACTGCTGAGCTCTGTATCAGAGCATAGTATTCGATTATACATAACTTTAAATTATCATATACTTGAAGTTACAGTGGTACCTTGGCTCACAAACACCTCAGTTCACAACCAAATCGGGTCACAAACAGAAATTTCAGAAAAAAATGTCCTCAGGTCGCTAAGTTCACATTGGGTGACGATCACAAATGTGCCAGTCTTCCCTGCACGGGTGCGATTGCGGTTGTGCTGGGGGTGGGGGAGATGGCCGTGATCGTGTTCAGGGGGTGGGGGAGATGGCCATGATTGTGCTTGGGGGGGGGTGGATATGACCGCGATCATGCTCGGGGCGTGGAGGAGATGGCAGCAATTGCACCTGTCTTCCCCACCCAAATGCAACCACGATCACACCTGTCTATGGCCTGATGTGCTGGGTGGGGGGAGATGCCATGATCGTGGTCACATTCATGCAGGGAAGACGGGCAAAATCGCAGTTGTTCTGGGTGGGGGTGGGGAGATGGCCGTGATTGCACCCGTCTTGCCTGTGATTAAAAAAAAATATTTACAGAAAGGATTAACCTTATTTACATTGAACCTTATGGGGAAATTTGACTTGGCTCACGACCAATTTGGGTCATGACCAGAGTTGTGGAATGAATTAAGTTCATGAACCAAGGTACCACTGTACATAGGGCTGCAGAGAATATCATGACTACCTCTATGAAATTGTGTCAGTTTGCACAAATCACAGTGGCTTTTTCAGTTAGTTTTTGCAGTGACTTGAAGTGGTTTTGTATTCATGCCCCCAAAATATTACATAAGACTCAAATCAATCGTATTTGACATATGACTGACTGCCTCCTGAGGATCTTCATTAGATCTGGTTCCATGTGGCCCCACAACATGGGAAGAAGTGGTTATCTTAGAGGGAATAACAGTTGTAAGAATCTACCCAAAGCTAAAGATAAATGCCTTTCTAATGGAAGATTAGATTAATATGGTCAACATAACCAATTAAATATAATCAATATATAACCTATTTCACTTCATGAAAAATAAATCTAATTCTACAAAGCAAAACATGCAAATGTATTTATTTTCCTTTAAACTTTTAGTATCTTGTTGAATCTATCTTGTTAAGACACTGCTTTTGGTTTTAAGTCTGGCAAAATATACATACTTATATGCATGACCAGAAACTAATCAGTACATGGTATAAAGGCATGATTTAATCAGGGGCTATTCTTTTAAGCAACATAGATTTTACCATTCATACAATATTGCTTACACCATAATAATGTCCATATTGGTATTTTTTCAGTTAGCGATCACATACTTTCTTCTTTTTTGACCAATAAATATGTGATCCAGATAAAATGCATTCATTTCTTTGTCATATTTACAGCTACTTAGCAAAGTAATGATGACTACCTTGAAAGAAATGACAAATTTTTGAGACAGGGAAGAGAATCTGCAAGTTCATTTTCTTAAGCAAGATTAGTTATGCAAATTGGTGGAGAGCATATTGGCTTCACTGGTTATTTAAATTCCACAAAGATTAATCATATGAATAATTCTTATGTATAAAATTGAGTATATGAATTTTTCTATTCATTGATTCTGTGTGATGATACAGATGACCTGCTTCAGCTAAAAACAGACAATGAATTATTCAATAAAATGGACTTTATTTATATATATATATATATATATATATATACACACACACACACACACACACACACACACACACACACACACACATACTGCCCAATAGCCAAAAGGCTCTCTGGGCAGTTAACAAAGTCAAAAGAACATATAAACAAGAAAAGGAATGCCATATAACAATAAAGCAATGGAACAGTAAAGCCAGTAAAACAACAATAAAAACAAGCCCAGAGCAGCCTTAATCGAGTTGGCACATAGATACAGCAGTACTATGTGATAAAATATAATATTTAAACTAAAAATATGCCATTAAAATATATGGAAAATAAAAAGGAGTTTACCTACTGCCGGGGGTGGGGGAGATCAGGTGCCAGGTGTACTTCTTTGTGGAGCTCATTCCGTAAATGAGGAGTCACACCCTAAAAGGCTGTTCTTCTAGTCTCCACCCTCCTCAGTTCTATAGGAAGATGCTCCCTAAGAAGGATTTAAGAAGATTATCTGAAGGCTTGGCCAGGCACATATGGAATGAGGCATTCCTTCGGATGAGCTGGTCCCAAGCCTGAACTTCATGCAAAGACATAGTAACTAATAGGTAATATTCACAAAAACAAAATAAATTCTATACATACAAACATACATGTGAATTAAAAACCTATACCATCATGGGCATATCAGTTGCAACAACAATGACATTTTAAGCTGGATATCCATATTCTTAGTAGCCAAATTGTTCAAGAAATCAAATGCCCCTTATTCATGTATCTTATTTTACAAAGGGCAGTCTTCTGTTTGAAGAGCTGCCAGAGAACTGCCCTCTGTTTGAAAATGTACTTTATTTGAAGGCCTCACCTGCCTCATTCAACAGCTAGTACCTAGATGACTGACTGATCGTGTAGACACAGGTTACTTTGTCAGTAATCAACACTATATCGGGATTCACTGCATTTCCATTTAAATTGTAATAATTATTTCAAACTGGACATCTAAGCATATACTGTCTCTCTTTCTCTCACTCACACGCACACATACACACAAAGAAGATTATGTCTTCTTTTGTTCTCTTTTTGTGTGTTGGATTTCTTACTTGTTAATTCAGAAGTGTCCATCCTTGTCACAAATCAATCATGGTTGATACTGTGTTGGCTAAAATGCTTAGGCCAGGACATTGCTTGGCCAAGAAAACATTCCTTTTATACCAAAGGCATTGTGCATTAGTCTGCTAACACTTTCCCATAAATGAAGTGTAGCATTATAGATTGATAAACAGTGAATGTTGGGTTCATATTTTAAGGTTTATTTTAAAATATATGAAGCCTAAGTCTGGAAGAGAGTCGTGGTGGACATTTTGGTGGTTTGTAGAAGAAAGGCTGAAATGAGAATGAGAATTATTGCTCTCCCGATAATAAAAATGCTAATAGTCAATCCGATGCATAATGTGAGCAGTAATATGGATTGTTCAGGGGTTTCAAAAGCATCATGATCATTTCAACAACCGTGTAAACAAGGTCAGTATCATAATCACCTTGCTGCACAAGGGCACTGAGCGTGATAAAATAGATTTATGTAAGGCCACAGTGGGGCTATGATTCAGATGCAAAGTGATTTGAGAATTCCTGATTCAAAACTCTGTCCCTTTAGGATTGGTATGAAACTGAATGGAATCTGTCCCTCTAGCATCCATGGACTTCCCCTAATGTTCACCCCAGACTTAGAAAGCAAGCAGAGAGGAGATGGGCTGAGCTGCAAACATTCATAGAATGAAGGTTGTGCAACCAGCAAATTTCTTCATTGTCAGGTGCAGCAGCATGTTGGGCAGTGCATGAGGACCAGTTCCTGGTGAGCACCTTGTAAATGCTGCACAGTCACCAGTAACTTGAACTCAGGGTTACTACAAAGCAGACCCAAGTTCAGGTAGCAAAAGCCAAGGAATGTAATGGATCTCCAGAACCAAAACAGATTTCTCACACATCCCTACGTCCCTTATCCTCTGCACTACACCACCTTCCTACATGGTACCTCCACACATGTACGGACTATAAAGTTGGGGTTGGAGAGAAAGAGGATACAGATAGCAAAAGAAGTGACAAATACTACAGGGTGGATTGAGGTTCATCTAACTCGCACAAGATTCATAGGAGGTTCTGTATTATTTTGATAGAAAAAAGACTTTCCTGGCCATAAACATTTAGAAGAAAGGTGTTCGAAGCCATGGTATTCCATCTGATTATATCTGATATATGGCCAATACACTATTGCAGTGACGCTAACAGCTGATGTAGAACTGAAGCAAAAACCCAAAAAGTTCTAGCATGTGTCTGGAGCTGACATAGCGCAGTTCTTGGTGTTTATGGCATGAAAGAAAGGAAATAGATTTCCTATGCACAACTAGTTAACATATATGATGGTGCATTTGGGCAGGCAACCTGCGTGGATACAAGATGTGGAAGTAAAAGTTAAAGAGCCATGAATAGATTTCCCATTTCTGTCACTGTAGTGTCTCATTATAAGGCATCTATATATCTACTGGAAGAGGGGAAAATGGCATACAACACTTTACCCCACTCCTGAAAATGATCAAACTAAGGGAATTCAATTATACCAGCAGTTGCAGCCTCTTGCAGTATGGATCTTCTTGTTGGGTTTCCTGCTAAGATGAGCAAACAATTCTTGCAATACATAGTACAGGAAAAAACTTCACCTTTCAGCTGCTCTGTTGACAGCCCAGAAGTGGTGAAATAACAGGCAGAACCTTTCATTAAAGCATCTACAACTGAATAGTGCTTTGGTCCAGTTAGTACAGATCAATCTATGGTCTATTTAAGTCCATCATCTTTATGCTCACTTTTCTTTCCTGTGGTAGTTATTTATCAGTTGCTTTAAACATATGGCATTTGTACATACAGCTTCATTTACTTACTGCTTCATTAAGTCTAACACTGCCCAATTTCTTATCATTTACAAATTTAAATACTAAATGCTGTTCATGTTTACACAAAAAGCCTACTGAGTTTGGAGGAGGCAGTTAGCCCCTATTGTTTTCCTATTGCTGGCCTTTGTTGGACTGTAGGACCTATTCCAGTCCTCTTGTGGCCATGCTTGTTTCTGCCGCAGTGCCCTAAACCAGTGTATTTATAATGGGTGCATGTACTTTCCTCTTTTCAGCCCAGATGTTATTGCTTAATAATATTAGTATTCACTGTTCACAGAAGTACTTTCTGGAATTAGCAGTTGCTTAAGGTTCACACCCTAAAGTACAGCTGCCATTTTCTAACTGAGGCAGGATTTTTAAAAATGCTGTGGGGTCTTCCAAGAGTATATCAGTATTCTTGTGATGGGTAGAGCATACTTCTCAGCACATTACTCTACTTGGGAGTTTTAAGAGGAACTGATTCCTTTTTCAATTGTAACACAAAAACCCACCTTATTTAGGACTTTTGCTTTAGGACCTGTATGTTCCTAGAAGACATCATTAATTGTCTTTGATGGTAATGGACCTCAGTGCCTTCCCATGGGAATTTATATGCATAAATGATTTTGGAGCCATTATTTTTATAGCAGATATTTTGATGCTATAGTTCACAGTAGGTTATTTTATGCAAATATTGATAATTGCTTTTCATTCCCCCCCCCCCATGAATATCATTTTCACAACCCTCCTTTCCTTTAAGTTTGGTGTTTATGTTAAAGGAGGTAAACATTGCTCACTTAAATGCATAATGGCTAGCAGCAAATGCCTTTGATATGTCAAATTCAAATTATACCAAGACATTACTTAAGTGAAGTAATAATTGTAGGCCTTGACCATTTTGACACCGCATGCCTGCTGGGAGCAGAGTCCAATCTGCTGCTAAATAGCTGGGTGCCATCTCATTCACTGACATTTGCACTGCACATGCATTGCTGTTAGGAGGGCCTATTTATTCTGCTTGACTTACAAAGTACCTAACTAATGCTAAATGCAGGAATATTTTGTTCAGCAAGTGGGGAAAAACACAGAGCCCTAGGAGGTACAGTTAATTACACAAAAACCAAATTAACTGGCCATTCATGCCCTACATTTTGTGTAGATCTGAATTAGTTATTTTTCACTGATCAAAATAATTACAGCACAACTTTGCATATATTTAAATTCAAGTCCTTTGCTGTCGCACTTTAAAAGAGAAAGCAAAAGAGAGAGAGCCCAAGATCCCATGATATTTTCAATGCTAATCCTCTTCTTTAAAGTAAATGAAACAGTCTCTTTACTGTCAGTTGCAGTCCTTTTAGGACAAATAATCTATGTACTTTGTGGAGGAAAAAGTAATCAAAATGCCTGCATGATGAAATGTGCTTCTTTGAAAATATATATATATATATATATATATATATATATATATATATATTTTCAAAGAAGCACATTTCATCATGCAGGCATTTTGATTACTTTTTCCTCCACAAAGTACATAGATTATTTGTCCTAAAAGGACTGCAACTGACAGTAAAGAGACTGTTTCATTTACTTTAAAGAAGAGGATTAGCATTGAAAATATCATGGGATCTTGGGCTCTCTCTCTTTTGCTTTCTCTTTTAAAGTGCGACAGCAAAGGACTTGAATTTAAATATATGCAAAGTTGTGCTGTAATTATTTTGATCAGTGAAAAATAACTAATTCAGATCTACACAAAATGTAGGGCATGAATGGCCAGTTAATTTGGTTTTTGTGTAATTAACTGTACCTCCTAGGGCTCTGTGTTTTTCCCCACTTGCTGAACAAAATATTCCTGCATTTAGCATTAGTTAGGTACTTTGTAAGTCAAGCAGAATAAATAGGCCCTCCTAACAGCAATGCATGTGCAGTGCAAATGTCAGTGAATGAGATGGCACCCAGCTATTTAGCAGCAGATTGGACTCTGCTCCCAGCAGGCATGCGGTGTCAAAATGGTCAAGGCCTACAATTATTACTTCACTTAAGTAATGTCTTGGTATAATTTGAATTTGACATATCAAAGGCATTTGCTGCTAGCCATTATGCATTTAAGTGAGCAATGTTTACCTCCTTTAACATAAACACCAAACTTAAAGGAAAGGAGGGTTGTGAAAATGATATTCATGGGGGGGGGGGAATGAAAAGCAATTATCAATATTTGCATAAAATAACCTACTGTGAACTATAGCATCAAAATATCTGCTATAAAAATAATGGCTCCAAAATCATTTATGCATATAAATTCCCATGGGAAGGCACTGAGGTCCATTACCATCAAAGACAATTAATGATGTCTTCTAGGAACATACAGGTCCTAAAGCAAAAGTCCTAAATAAGGTGGGTTTTTGTGTTACAATTGAAAAAGGAATCAGTTCCTCTTAAAACTCCCAAGTAGAGTAATGTGCTGAGAAGTATGCTCTACCCATCACAAGAATACTGATATACTCTTGGAAGACCCCACAGCATTTTTAAAAATCCTGCCTCAGTTAGAAAATGGCAGCTGTACTTTAGGGTGTGAACCTTAAGCAACTGCTAATTCCAGAAAGTACTTCTGTGAACAGTGAATACTAATATTATTAAGCAATAACATCTGGGCTGAAAAGAGGAAAGTACATGCACCCATTATAAATACACTGGTTTAGGGCACTGCGGCAGAAACAAGCATGGCCACAAGAGGACTGGAATAGGTCCTACAGTCCAACAAAGGCCAGCAATAGGAAAACAATAGGGGCTAACTGCCTCCTCCAAACTCAGTAGGCTTTTTGTGTAAACATGAACAGCATTTAGTATTTAAATTTGTAAATGATAAGAAATTGGGCAGTGTTAGACTTAATGAAGCAGTAAGTAAATGAAGCTGTATGTACAAATGCCATATGTTTAAAGCAACTGATAAATAACTACCACAGGAAAGAAAAGTGAGCATAAAGATGATGGACTTAAATAGACCATAGATTGATCTGTACTAACTGGACCAAAGCACTATTCAGTTGTAGATGCTTTAATGAAAGGTTCTGCCTGTTATTTCACCACTTCTGGGCTGTCAACAGAGCAGCTGAAAGGTGAAGTTTTTTCCTGTACTATGTATTGCAAGAATTGTTTGCTCATCTTAGCAGGAAACCCAACAAGAAGATCCATACTGCAAGAGGCTGCAACTGCTGGTATAATTGAATTCCCTTAGTTTGATCATTTTCAGGAGTGGGGTAAAGTGTTGTATGCCATTTTCCCCTCTTCCAGTAGATATATAGATGCCTTATAATGAGACACTACAGTGACAGAAATGGGAAATCTATTCATGGCTCTTTAACTTTTACTTCCACATCTTGTATCCACGCAGGTTGCCTGCCCAAATGCACCATCATATATGTTAACTAGTTGTGCATAGGAAATCTATTTCCTTTCTTTCATGCCATAAACACCAAGAACTGCGCTATGTCAGCTCCAGACACATGCTAGAACTTTTTGGGTTTTTGCTTCAGTTCTACATCAGCTGTTAGCGTCACTGCAATAGTGTATTGGCCATATATCAGATATAATCAGATGGAATACCATGGCTTCGAACACCTTTCTTCTAAATGTTTATGGCCAGGAAAGTCTTTTTTCTATCAAAATAATACAGAACCTCCTATGAATCTTGTGCGAGTTAGATGAACCTCAATCCACCCTGTAGTATTTGTCACTTCTTTTGCTATCTGTATCCTCTTTCTCTCCAACCCCAACTTTATAGTCCGTACATGTGTGGAGGTACCATGTAGGAAGGTGGTGTAGTGCAGAGGATAAGGGACGTAGGGATGTGTGAGAAATCTGTTTTGGTTCTGGAGATCCATTACATTCCTTGGCTTTTGCTACCTGAACTTGGGTCTGCTTTGTAGTAACCCTGAGTTCAAGTTACTGGTGACTGTGCAGCATTTACAAGGTGCTCACCAGGAACTGGTCCTCATGCACTGCCCAACATGCTGCTGCACCTGACAATGAAGAAATTTGCTGGTTGCACAACCTTCATTCTATGAATGTTTGCAGCTCAGCCCATCTCCTCTCTGCTTGCTTTCTAAGTCTGGGGTGAACATTAGGGGAAGTCCATGGATGCTAGAGGGACAGATTCCATTCAGTTTCATACCAATCCTAAAGGGACAGAGTTTTGAATCAGGAATTCTCAAATCACTTTGCATCTGAATCATAGCCCCACTGTGGCCTTACATAAATCTATTTTATCACGCTCAGTGCCCTTGTGCAGCAAGGTGATTATGATACTGACCTTGTTTACACGGTTGTTGAAATGATCATGATGCTTTTGAAACCCCTGAACAATCCATATTACTGCTCACATTATGCATCGGATTGACTATTAGCATTTTTATTATCGGGAGAGCAATAATTCTCATTCTCATTTCAGCCTTTCTTCTACAAACCACCAAAATGTCCACCACGACTCTCTTCCAGACTTAGGCTTCATATATTTTAAAATAAACCTTAAAATATGAACCCAACATTCACTGTTTATCAATCTATAATGCTACACTTCATTTATGGGAAAGTGTTAGCAGACTAATGCACAATGCCTTTGGTATAAAAGGAATGTTTTCTTGGCCAAGCAATGTCCTGGCCTAAGCATTTTAGCCAACACAGTATCAACCATGATTGATTTGTGACAAGGATGGACACTTCTGAATTAACAAGTAAGAAATCCAACACACAAAAAGAGAACAAAAGAAGACATAATCTTCTTTGTGTGTATGTGTGCGTGTGAGTGAGAGAAAGAGAGACAGTATATGCTTAGATGTCCAGTTTGAAATAATTATTACAATTTAAATGGAAATGCAGTGAATCCCGATATAGTGTTGATTACTGACAAAGTAACCTGTGTCTACACGATCAGTCAGTCATCTAGGTACTAGCTGTTGAATGAGGCAGGTGAGGCCTTCAAATAAAGTACATTTTCAAACAGAGGGCAGTTCTCTGGCAGCTCTTCAAACAGAAGACTGCCCTTTGTAAAATAAGATACATGAATAAGGGGCATTTGATTTCTTGAACAATTTGGCTACTAAGAATATGGATATCCAGCTTAAAATGTCATTGTTGTTGCAACTGATATGCCCATGATGGTATAGGTTTTTAATTCACATGTATGTTTGTATGTATAGAATTTATTTTGTTTTTGTGAATATTACCTATTAGTTACTATGTCTTTGCATGAAGTTCAGGCTTGGGACCAGCTCATCCGAAGGAATGCCTCATTCCATATGTGCCTGGCCAAGCCTTCAGATAATCTTCTTAAATCCTTCTTAGGGAGCATCTTCCTATAGAACTGAGGAGGGTGGAGACTAGAAGAACAGCCTTTTAGGGTGTGACTCCTCATTTACGGAATGAGCTCCACAAAGAAGTACACCTGGCACCTGATCTCCCCCACCCCCGGCAGTAGGTAAACTCCTTTTTATTTTCCATATATTTTAATGGCATATTTTTAGTTTAAATATTATATTTTATCACATAGTACTGCTGTATCTATGTGCCAACTCGATTAAGGCTGCTCTGGGCTTGTTTTTATTGTTGTTTTACTGGCTTTACTGTTCCATTGCTTTATTGTTATATGGCATTCCTTTTCTTGTTTATATGTTCTTTTGACTTTGTTAACTGCCCAGAGAGCCTTTTGGCTATTGGGCAGTATGTGTGTGTGTGTGTGTGTGTGTGTGTGTGTGTGTGTGTGTGTGTATATATATATATATATATATATATATAAATAAAGTCCATTTTATTGAATAATTCATTGTCTGTTTTTAGCTGAAGCAGGTCATCTGTATCATCACACAGAATCAATGAATAGAAAAATTCATATACTCAATTTTATACATAAGAATTATTCATATGATTAATCTTTGTGGAATTTAAATAACCAGTGAAGCCAATATGCTCTCCACCAATTTGCATAACTAATCTTGCTTAAGAAAATGAACTTGCAGATTCTCTTCCCTGTCTCAAAAATTTGTCATTTCTTTCAAGGTAGTCATCATTACTTTGCTAAGTAGCTGTAAATATGACAAAGAAATGAATGCATTTTATCTGGATCACATATTTATTGGTCAAAAAAGAAGAAAGTATGTGATCGCTAACTGAAAAAATACCAATATGGACATTATTATGGTGTAAGCAATATTGTATGAATGGTAAAATCTATGTTGCTTAAAAGAATAGCCCCTGATTAAATCATGCCTTTATACCATGTACTGATTAGTTTCTGGTCATGCATATAAGTATGTATATTTTGCCAGACTTAAAACCAAAAGCAGTGTCTTAACAAGATAGATTCAACAAGATACTAAAAGTTTAAAGGAAAATAAATACATTTGCATGTTTTGCTTTGTAGAATTAGATTTATTTTTCATGAAGTGAAATAGGTTATATATTGATTATATTTAATTGGTTATGTTGACCATATTAATCTAATCTTCCATTAGAAAGGCATTTATCTTTAGCTTTGGGTAGATTCTTACAACTGTTATTCCCTCTAAGATAACCACTTCTTCCCATGTTGTGGGGCCACATGGAACCAGATCTAATGAAGATCCTCAGGAGGCAGTCAGTCATATGTCAAATACGATTGATTTGAGTCTTATGTAATATTTTGGGGGCATGAATACAAAACCACTTCAAGTCACTGCAAAAACTAACTGAAAAAGCCACTGTGATTTGTGCAAACTGACACAATTTCATAGAGGTAGTCATGATATTCTCTGCAGCCCTATGTACAGTGGTACCTTGGTTCATGAACTTAATTCATTCCACAACTCTGGTCATGACCCAAATTGGTCGTGAGCCAAGTCAAATTTCCCCATAAGGTTCAATGTAAATAAGGTTAATCCTTTCTGTAAATATTTTTTTTTAATCACAGGCAAGACGGGTGCAATCACGGCCATCTCCCCACCCCCACCCAGAACAACTGCGATTTTGCCCGTCTTCCCTGCATGAATGTGACCACGATCATGGCATCTCCCCCCACCCAGCACATCAGGCCATAGACAGGTGTGATCGTGGTTGCATTTGGGTGGGGAAGACAGGTGCAATTGCTGCCATCTCCTCCACGCCCCGAGCATGATCGCGGTCATATCCACCCCCCCCCAAGCACAATCATGGCCATCTCCCCCACCCCCTGAACACGATCACGGCCATCTCCCCCACCCCCAGCACAACCGCAATCGCACCCGTGCAGGGAAGACTGGCACATTTGTGATCGTCACCCAATGTGAACTTAGCGACCTGAGGACATTTTTTTCTGAAATTTCTGTTTGTGACCCGATTTGGTTGTGAACTGAGGTGTTTGTGAGCCAAGGTACCACTGTAACTTCAAGTATATGATAATTTAAAGTTATGTATAATCGAATACTATGCTCTGATACAGAGCTCAGCAGTTAAGATTGTGAGGGTGGTCAGGCTTTTCACTGCTCTTGTCAGGTGTTTCTGCTGCTTTTTTGAGTAAAGCCATACACCACTCATTTATCCAGGTTCATATGGCATGACAAACCACACTGAAAATAAGCCATTGTGAGTGACCCAACAAGAAACCATTGGTTCTTCTTGGTGTGTTCTGTCCATGATTAACAATCACTGCTTAAAACAGCATGCTGGGTTTGCACCATGTGATACTCCTCATTGAAACAAGGCAGGCTTCCAACCCACTTGGGTTCTCATATCATGCAGACCAGATCATTGCTATGCTCTCTGCTTCCAGTCCAAGCTTAAGAGGACATTTTGCCCTCGTATTTTATTTCTGAAAGTTGGTTCTATCTCCATCTGCTATGCTTGTGGTGCCTTACAAAGGATACAATCTAGTTAGGCTGAAGATTAGTTCTCATGAGTCCTCTCAGTGCTCAGCAGTCACACTTTTGCATCAGGATAATTGTCTTCCCGATTACAAAGAGATGGGAAGGAGTTTCTGGCTGGTGTTCTTTACTGGATTGTTAGACTCAAACACAGCTATGCCATAGGTCAAAGCTGCTTTATGAAATAAGTTATTCCAGCAAGTGAATGCAGCTTCCAAGGTCTACTGATTTCCAAGCTACTGAGAAGGGGAAATATGGATAGAGGGGAATGAAAACAAAAACTGCAGCAAAATGCAGAATGCAACAGAACTGCTGAAAGATTAGTGCTGTGCCAAAATATTTGTCAGATACTTTTGTGATTATTGTGGTGCATGGGACAAAAAGGGCTTCCAGAAAAGGGCACAATATTTTCATGGAGTGAAGGCTTTTCATTTTCAAGGGTGCAGCACTTGACATAAAAGGAGAGAGAAAAGGTTGTTGTTGTTGTTGTTGTTTTTTAATTGCTTGCTGTTCTCCAGGAATGTATTGCTTTTTACTCCCTTCTTCGAAATACTGACTGAAAAAGGCTTTTACATTTGTAGGGGCAAATTGCCAGCCATAAAAGTTGGGAACAGGTTGAAATGACACTATGAAACAACACTATGGTCTCAGCAGAAGCAAAAATGGGATGGAATGAGAAGAATGAAGAAATGCTTTCCCCCTTTTCTGGATTCTGAGGATGCTAGATAATAGGAATGTCCACCTGCTCTTGTATAAGAAAAACAAGAGAGGGTGTTCCACTTTGATTAGCACTGGGCTACATTTTCTATTGATTAAAATGAGAAGTGAAAGTGTGTTTCCTTCTGGCAGCATATTAAGACACAGGATCAGTTTCATTGTGAGGTGGCAGCCTTTAACAGAAGGAAATAGATTTGCTGGGACATTTGCCAATCTAGTTTAGATTGCCGGTCAATTCTCATGAGTCCTTTCAGTCCTTGGTAGCCACAGTTTTGCATTAGTCTAATTGACTTCCAGCTGCACTTTCCGTATGCTAAGGGAATAATGTGAATACCAGTACGCCATGAAGAACTCAACAATGATCAGGTTTTTGCATCTTTTTCTTGCATTCACAATGGACTGGCAAAAACCATGGGGTTGGTGTGTGTGGCACTCATGTTCACATGACTGTCAAAACATGTGGCTGGAAACCATATTGATACAAAATCAAAGGAACATGTTCTACCATTGCAGACAAACTACGGCAATAATTTCTATTTTTGGAACACTAGAGAAACTCCACTTTCTCCTCCTCCTCCTCTTCCTCTTTATAATAAAATATAATCTAACTTTCTTAAAAACTGGAACACAACTTTGCATCAAGTTGCTCATAATGAGAGTATAAAGATCTATGCAGGATTTCTCTTTTAGGTTACAGATCTCAATACAACATTACCTTGCTACTAACTATTGCAAAGTGAGTTATATTCATGTTGTCATCCCATCACTATATCTGCTTTAAGTGTAACCACATTATGAAGTTTAATTCAAAGCAACCACATAGCAGCTGACCTGTCTTACTAATACCACCAATAATACTCTTTTCTGGGTGTGTGATATTGGTTTGTGTTAACTTTTCCTGCAATGCACACTGTGGCACATCACCTGGTATACTAAGGCTAGACTGATGTAGGCATGGGAGGACAAGCAGGTAGAAAAGGAAGGCCTTCTACTTGCTGGTGCAAGATGTCAAAAGCATGCTTAGACAACCCAAGATATAAACTTGCCCTATCTACTCAGATTTGAGGCAATCCACTGTTTTATTCATGACATCAAATTAAAATTAAATTGCATTTTTGAAAGGGACAAGACAGCCGAATATTCAGTGAAGACGGTGCACACATTTAACATTTGTTAAAAACTCTAGGTTCAGCTCTGTGGAGTTATTGTAATAATCATATAACCCATGATCTGAAGTTGCCTGGAGTCATTAATTGCAATAAAACATGTTTTGAGAAAAAGATCCATCCAATATGTTTAGATGAAATTGAAGCAGAACAGTTGGTTATTTAATAATGGAATCCAGTGGTGTTACCCAACTTTTTTTCAGTAATTTCAGAATACAGAGTAAAACAATTACTTTACCAGAAAGCACTTCAGTTCAACACCACCTATTCCCTTGTTCATATTTCCTTTCCATTGTTAAGGAAAGGACGGGCAAAGTACACTCCGGAAACCTGTCTTGTGTCATAGGTTCAATTAGAATTCAAAATGTCTGCACAGAAGTACTTTACCAGCCACCACATACCAGATAAAAGAAACTGATGGCATAATGAGTGAAAACAGACATTAAGGGGGAGAATGCATAATTGCATGTTATCATGTGGGTTAAAATATGGCAAATGCCCAACCTTCATCCTCTTTTAGGAAAGTCTTTCAAATGCCATAAAATCTTTTCAAGTCAAGACTTTGTTCCAGATACCAATTCTTATACCCCATCCACTATGAGGAGTTAATTTGATTGAGAATTACAAAGCTATGGCTGCCAACTTCTTAGTGTCACTAGGTCCCTTCAGAGGTGACATGTGCAGCCTTCTCTAGCCACAATCATCACTTAAAAACATAAATGTGTGCACATGTCATAATCAGAGGACACATAGAAAGCACTTCTATCACATGGGAAGTAGACAGGTTACGCTGGTATTAAGATAAGCAATTATTGCTAGACCTTAAAAACTGCTGGGTAATATCATAGAATATTGTCCGGATATTTTTAGGCCCCAGAATTCATCCTACTAGTGTTGAGATATTGTTGCAGATATCATGGAATGGTACATTCATGTATAAGATAGAGAAAAGGCAGCTTCTTGGATTTGGAGTAGTATTCAGAATGGTTGAATGTCTGCTGCAAAGTGTAAAATTTTATATTATCAGCTGTAAATTTACTTTATTCAGGACTAAAACATGTGCCCCAATTATCCAAGTGGATGTTTCAGAGAAGTATATTTACAGGCATCAGTGATATAACTGATAACACCAAAATGTCTTTAGATATTCCTGACTACCATATGGAAAATTCCAATTTCTTAGGTAAAATGTTTAACCCTACTTCTGCTTCCCTTAATACAGTAAGCAAACTAATAAAAATCAAAGTGGACTTGTAGTAATTCTAGCAAATGCTGACAAAAATGCATTTGGGGGAAAGAACTGTGAAACTTTCTTTCACAGAATTGAAGCAGAATGACTTAGCAGCTATGTTAGAAAGTACACAGTGTAAAATTCTTTGTGCAACCAGTGTCAGCAGCAGCAAGAAGCATGAAATAGTCACAGCAGCATTATTAAAAAACCACTGATGGCAGAAGCTATGATTCCAAAATTCTCTTTAGAATACAGCTGCAACCCTAGGGCTACAATCCATTCCATACTTATTTAGAAATTCCAGTGGAAGGTTTCACAAAATTATGAGGCAGTAAGCCTTATTTGGGGGAAAGGCCCATTAAAAGCAACAGGATTAACTTAATTATTCATATATATATGTACATATATAGAGGAATATCACTGCTATATCACTATAGAGAAATATCACTGCTCTCTCATCGCAGGCAAGATCCTTGCACGTGTGTTGCTGAATCGCCTGACTGACCACCTGGAACAGGGTTTACTACCTGAGACACAGTGCGGCTTCCGCAAAGAGCGTGGCACTATGGACATGATCTTCGCAGCCGGACAGCTCCAAGAGAAGTGTCAAGAGCAGAATTGTGAACTGTACACCATCTTTGTGGACCTCACCAAGGCTTTTGACACTGTGAGTCGCGAAGTTCTGTGGTGCATCATGTCGAAGTTTGGGTGCCCTGACAGATTCATCCTGATGGTACGTCAGTTCCACGATGGCATGACAGCTCGTGTTTTGGACGATGGAAGAGCTTCAGAGGCCTTTCCCATCACAAATGGGGTCAAACAAGGGTGTAAGCTGGCACTGACCCTGTTCAGCATAATGTTTTCAGCCATGCTGATAGACGCCTTTCAGAACAACTCCTTGGGAGTCAGCCTGAAATACAGGACCAATGGGAAACTCTTCAGCCTGTGAAGACTCCAGGCTGTCACCAAGATAAAGGAGACTGTGCTACAAGACCTCTTTTTTGCTGATGACTGTGCCCTGAATGCTGGATCAGAGCAGGAAATGCAAGCCAGCGTGGACAAATTTGCAGTAGCATGTGACAACTTCGGCCTCCTTATCAACACAGAGAAAATCAAAATGATGCCTCAGCCAGCTCCGAAAGCCCAACACAAAGAGCCCAGCATCACAGTGTAGGGACAAAAGCTGCAAGCTGTGGACCAATTTACATATCTTGGCAGCACCCTTTCCCGCGCAGTGACAATTGACATTGAGGTCAACTGCAGAATCGCCAAGGCAAGCTCTGCATTTGGCAGACTGCTGACCAAAGTGTGGGACCGCCATGGAATAAGCCTTGCTACAAAGCTTAAAGTCTACCAAGCAGTAGTGCTAACTACCCTGATGCATGCCAGTGAGACTTGGACAGTATACAGGAGGCACGCTAGGCAACTGAACCACTTCCACACGACTTGCCTCCGCAAACTTTTGAGGATTCAGTGGCAGGACAAGGTGCCAGACACAGAGGTCCCTCTCCAGAGCAGGCCTGCCATCAGTTCACACCCTGCTGATGAAAGCCCAGACACACTGGGCAGGCCATGCTGCAAGGATGCCAGACCACCGCATCCCCAAACAGTTCTTCTATGGTGAGCTGTCTCAAGGAAAGCAATCGCATGGGGGACAAAAGAAACAATACAAAGACACGCTGAAAGCCTCCGTCAAGTCCCTGGTTATCGACACCACCTCCTGGGAGACCCTGGCACAAGACCCATCAACATGGTGCACGCTGATCCACCAAGGCTGCCAAACTTCTGAAGCCAGAAGTACAACCATAGCACAAGAGAAGCGAGCACTCCATAAAGCCAGAGTTGTAAATGTTGCAATGGTGCCCACACATGTCTGCCTGACATGTGGCAGAACACTCTGTGCCCGTATCGGTCTATCAGCCACCTGCAGACACACCGTGGACAACTCACAACCCGTTAGATGTCAAGGTCCTCATCGAAAATGATGGACGAACATCATATGTATATATAGGATCACATTGAAATATGTGGGGAAAGTACCAGATAATCATGGTTTTTTCTTCTATACACACTAAAAGTACATTTATGCAGCTGAATATGTTCATACCTTCCCAATCACTGCAGAGTGCAGGACATGGAATAATGGACTCAAGTTATAGGGAGCCAGATTCTGGCTGAACATCAGGAAAAGCTTACTGACGATTAAAGCAATACAGCAATGGAACCAATTACCTATGGATATTGTGGGCTTTCCCAAACTGAAGGCATTCAAGATGCAGTTGATCAACCACCTGAGAGGTACTGTTTAACTTGGAGTCCTGCTCTGAGCAGAACGTTGGATCCAAAGCCATTATTGGCCCCTTCCAGCTCTACTATTATATGATATGGACAAAAAAAGCTTAAGGTTCAATGACAATATTTCTACCAGGCAGAATTTTCTACTACGACAAATGGAATTCACTATCCTGGAGAACTGTAAAAGAAACATCCTTAGCAATTCTGAGGAAAGAACTCCCATAATAACCATAATTTCATTACATTTAAGGAGAAACTTATTTTTTCTCATATTTATTTTCATGAAAATATTTCCAGATAATAACTCATGTATCCTCTGGACAAACAGACAGAAGGCATGACAGCTTGGTTAAGAGATGACTTGAATCAGAAGATAGATAATGGTTTCTGGTAACAAAAGATCAACATGCAATATTTGGCAGCTCACCAGTTCCTGGGCAAAATCCAAGAACTTATTTAAATTACTTTGAACATTCCCAAGCTTCAGTCTGTAGCATAAGAAGCATCTTAACCATGACACAGAAGTAAAACAACAACAACAACAACAACATAATCCAGTGTAAAATAAACACACAGCAATAGACAGCATCTTATTTGGCACTAGCATTAACATAAATACTTATTTCTAGTGTAATGAAAATAGTATTTTCTGGCACTATGGGTTTTGCCTATGCTTTAATTCTATAAAAAACCTATTTAAGGGATTGCTAGACTTCAATGTAGAATTGCTTGGAGTCTAAAAAAAATGGAACTTTGGTCTTCCTGCTATCAAAACTCCAAAATATACCCTTAATCAATATGCAGATCCTCCAACTTTTTTCCTTTCTTATGCATTGCATTCTAATTCTTAAACCCCCCCCCCCAAATAAGCTAATATTTTCTTTACTTTAACCAGATCCCACAATTTCTAACACTCTAATAATGTGCTAATAATTAGTACATTGGAATACTGCCAAAGTAGCACAGTAATTAGCAAACAAAAATGAACAACTGGCTCTATTGCTTATGATGATCCTATATGCAGTATTAATTAAAGGTGAAGTACAAAGGAATTTGTGAAGATGCCTCAGTCTGCCTTTAGCCGTGTTTTTGGAACTAAAGGGGCTTTGGTCACCCTAACTAATCACTTGCATTGGCAGAAGTACAGAGGAGGGGTTCTGTCCCTTCTTCCAGTGTTGATTTCAGAAAGCAGAAATGGGGGTCTTCTGTTTATCCCCTTGGCAGTTACAGTGTGCTATCCAACAGCATGAGGATGCATAGTGTGGCATCCCACAGGTTTCATTTTGTCCCAAATAGTACTTAGCATCAGAGTTAGGGTTAGGGGAAAGATTTGGGGAAAGATGCCATCAGTGGGAGATTTGGGGGAAGGATGCCATCAGTATGCTGATGAAACTCAGCTTTATCTATCCTGTCCCTTGTAATCAGGTGAACCTGTGCAGGTGCTCAGTGAGTGCCCAAAGACAGTGATGGATTTGATGAGAAGCAATAAACTGCAGTTGAATCCCAACAAGACAGAGGTACTCTGGATTGATGGTTCTCTGCTCTGGGAATTAGAAGAGTAGCCTGCACTGGATGGAGCAGGTGGCTGAGCTGTTGGCATTCTTTGATTCTAGTTTGTAACTGCTGCCTTAGCAGCATCAGTGGCTTTCCCTGGCTCTGGCTGGTTCACCTGTCTCTCACCCCTACTGCAGGCTACAGGGTTGAGTAATCTCAAGAAATTGGTATGTCAGATCCAGGTTTACCTACAAGGAAGCATTATTGTTCTAACAAGCAAATTACCTGCTAGCTTTGCAAAGGGTCTAGCAAGCATATCACTTACAACACTCTGCATGGATGAACTTAGAAGGCATGCTTCAATCATCTGGAATGGATGGTCAGTGAAGCTCCTTCCAAGATAGTAGTCTGAACAAGACACAACGGAAATGGACTAGCTTATACAGACTACTAATGGGAAGGGAGCTGGCTGTTACACAGGTGCATTGACTAAGCGGTATGAACCTACTTGTTTACTTTGCTAGCAACTTGAAATGTATACCATAAGCAGCTTCCCATGGCTGGACTCCATAGCTCATGAAGTTTTCCATCCTTGTTAGCCTATCTCAAGCCGTAACAGTGGAGATTTCCCACCCTGGCCATGCCAAACATTCCCACTCCATTTGTCAACATAATAGGAAGCAGTATCATAATTAAGCTAAGCATACAACCACACATAAGCTTATGCATGGGTTTGATAAGGTACTGCTTTCTCAAAACAGCTGCATATCAGGCATCTTTCCCACGGCCTTCTGGAAAACAATACCTAGTAAATTGAACAAGGTAACTATAGGGCAGCATGATACTGAGAAAGGCTATACTTTTGCAGCCAAAAACCAAAGCCTGGATTTTACAGCCCAGGCCCAATATAACCTTCACTAGCCATTCCTACTGGACACAATGATTCATGCCCTAGTAAACACTAAACTATGTCCTCTGTGTGGAGTTGCCCTTGAAGATGGTCCAGAGACTGTATCTTGTATAAACTGTGGGACCATGGGTGCCAAAGGGTTTGACTATAAGAGATCAGATAACACTAATACTAAAAGTATTATACTGTTTGTTACCAAGGCTACTTCAGAGTGCTAGTTTTGACTTACATAGTCCTAAAGGGCCTAATCCATTCTCCATTACTGCCTTTCTTAGTGTCCACCAAGGTACCCTTATATACCTGTGTGTGTATATGTGTTTAAATCAGCACATTTTCTAAGTAGATGCTGGAGCTGCTCTGCTAAAAAATATACTGAACACTGTGAGTTCAAAGGGGTTGGGTCTCAGACCTCAGCTCTGCCTTGTACCTGGTATCATTTGTCCTTTGCTATGCCTCCCATGGATGGAGTCCATGGCAGGTTTTTCTTTTTTTCTCCAAGCTGCCAAATGACCCCACAGCCCCAAAAGCTCACCAGCTGATGAAACAGTCTCATCAGTCAACCAGTTGACAAGCAAAATATAAAGGTGAAAAAACTCAGCCCAGGAACATGTTCCTGTATTCAAAATTTAAGCATGTCAATAACGAAATCTAAAGAAATACTATAGGGCAGTGGTGGACAGAAGGTATATAGCCTAGTGTTTTAGACTTCAAATTCTATAGATGATTCCAGTATGGCTAATGGTCAGGAATGTTTGGAGTTAAATGTAAAACATTTGAAGATCTGCCTTCTGCCCAGTGTTTTAGGCACACTAGTTAACGTTTATGAACTTAGACTTGAGAACAACATGCATTATAATCTGCCATATGATCTGTGGTCAAGAAGATGGACTGTATAACTGTTAAATTATGAAAGAAGTAGCAAATCAAAATAAAGAAAAAAAGTGAGCAATAATAGTTGCACAATGATTTTTAAAGAAAAGAAAGCAAGCTACTGAAGCAATTTGTAGGATGAGCTATTGATTTTGAGAGTCAGTTGCTGAAAGTCATTACCACAGTTTTTGATAAGGTTCATCAAAATATCATATGCACTTGCTAGTTGGAATTCTGGATGAGATCAGGTAGCAGTTGGCTTGGGGTAAAAAGTGCTGACTAAATTCCTTGCACACTAAAGTCGTTAGCTTTTGACCAGATAGAATTTCCTGTTGGTACTATTTGTTGTGAGTAAATATACAAGAGGATGCAAACTTCTAAGATTTCATTACAGGCTATGCATGTATGTGTTTGCAAGCAGTATTTGTGAAGCCAGTATTTGTGAAAGATACATGTACAGTATATCTAGTTCTGAACTGGTGTGTGTGAGATTGCTTCATACTTTTTAAAAATGGTATCTACATAACATGTAAAGTACACTTGAAAAAGTGTAACTGGTGCACAAACAAACACCATATTTGACTCAGGTTCAGGTACTCACATTAAGGAATTAGGACTGCCTAAGGTTTAAAGTGGTAACATAGTATGTGAAGCTTCTCAAAGAGAGAGAGGACTTCTTCAGGTGTTCAGAAATACATCTGATTTCAGAAGTGAGATGAGGAACATGTTCTCCTCCCGGACTCCCTCCAATCTTCCAATCTTCCTAAATGAGGCTGTAAATGAAGGGATATGGTTGCAGTCCTCCATGGGATCCAAAACCCTGATTATATCTAGGATGCATCTGTTGTTGGCATCAGGGACAAGCTATGTTCTTTAACAGAAGAATGTGCCTTATGGTGAAGGCAAGCAGGAGGAAGTTTTTTACTTTTTTATTTTGAGATGTAGACAAAGGTAGAGAAAGTACCAAAGATGACACAGAGCTGGAAGGAGAACCAGATTTCAGAAAGGGAGTCAGCAGTGTTCAAGCAGCTGGCAAAAATAATCATTATTTGGACCAAACACCTGGAAGTTTTCACATTCTGTCACCCTATCATTAATAGTACAGGTAAAGTTGACTGGTATTGTGTACATGTTTAAAATCACAACAATATACCCTCCCTTCAGATTCATGAGCTAAAATAAGATTCACACATACAAAAACTAGAGGGGTAGGCCAGGGAACATCCAGTCACTAGCGGAAACTCCCAACAAGAGTCAGCAAGAAGGAATTCTCAGTCAAGGAGATGAAATGTTTCTGCATTCAGAGCTCCTTCATGTTCGAACTCTATAGCTAGACAAGAATCCCAAAACCTATTATAGTCTGCTGTATCCCTGATTAGGTGTGTGTGTTTGTGCGCACTTGTATGCATGAGTGCAGATGTGTGGAGTTAGGGGTATTTTTCAATTGCATAAATCTATTTTTGTGCATATCCTGCTTAGATAAAAAGGGGAAATGAGATGATCCTATGGCAACCATAACAACTCATTTCTATACTGTCTAGTAGCTGAAGCTCTCTCTTATATTGAGGCAATTCTCAATTAATATAATTCACATTGTAATTAATATTATTAAATACAAAATGCTGAAACAAAGCATTGAAGTCCTACTGGGCACAAGCTACCTTTTAAAGATGCCTTATTTCCTTACTGAATCTTGGCTCAAGTTAATTGAAAACTCTGGCATGATTGCAATGCTGAATTATAGTATAAACACTTCAACAGAAAATTCTGCAGCAAATATGGCCACCTAAAATAAAAGAATCTTACAAAAATATGTGTAAGATACACAGCTTCAGTACTCAAGATAATATTTATGAAGTTCTTCAAATGGTATTAAAAGAAACAATAGCATTAGTATGAAATTTATGTGTACACGAAGAGAAAGAAAAGATATATGTTCATGAAGTGCACTTGAAAATGGAACCAACTGCACTAGAATGAACAGCTTCTATGACTATCTTTTAATTAAAAGGCCATGTGTAATAAAAGGATAAAGAGTCATATGAGTCAATAGAAAGAAGGAAATATCTTACTGAATGTGAAGTCCGGAAAGCCTTTATTATTCATTCATTAAAATGATTCCTTAAAAGAAAATGGGAACTTGCCCAATATGTATTGCTGCCTTTTGCTTTAATAACTAGCTCTCATGACTCAGAAGACAGAGCATGCATACTAAAGCGCAAGTGAAACAGAGATAAATGAGCTACAACTACAAAGGTTATTCATTTCCAGAAGTTTAATTTACCAAAACAATTTTGCGATGAATTTTTTTTTTATTTGCCACAAGGAAATCTATTTGATCCCGAATATTTAACTGTAATCTCAACAACATCCACAAGAACAGCAACAGAAACCATTTAACAAATATGGTGATTTGTTGTTCACACTTTCATCAAGAAAACAACATGTATTCATTTAATTACTAACACCATTCTGTCCCTACATGCCATGGCTCCTGATTCCCTATTCCAGAGCCAGTAGGGAAATTTATTTGATGTTCTCTTGACACAAAAGTGGAATGCTGTGCTTTTGCAGGGTGACCTACTCACGGTACTGAAAGGAATTGCAAAGATCTAGATTATTTCTCAGGCACATCTGACCATGGCTATGTATCCTGCTTAAGAATTCAATATTTGACAGGACAGCAACCTGATCTAGCAACTTCTATGGCTCATAATACCATTATAAAATGTTGGTTCTTTGTTGTAGCATGTTAGCTAAAAAAATCATGGAAAATAGATTTGGATTTAATGAATATATTCATGGTGGGGAGGAATCCAATGCTAATATGCAAACGAAGTCCATAATAATTAGCCACTAACTGTGTTTAGCAATTTATGACAAAATACAATTCAGTTGTCTGTAACCAGGAAATTGTCTAAGGATGCATCTTTGTATGAAAGGTTTTACACATGATTATAAGAGATTTAAAAGGAACATTGCCAAGGCTTTGAATATTTGCACAATACTAAGGAGGAATGGATGCTTTTAAAAAAAGCTTCTATACTACGTTATAGCCAAAGTTATTTGGGAAGTTTACAGTAATCCATTATATATATATGCATCACATTATCAAGCATTATATATAAAAAGTTGCCATATATTAAAAAATAAAATGAAATTTGAAACACACATAAAATTCCAATAACTTAAACAAGATACAACTTTGTATCTGATTAAGCAACTAACAAAGTCTTAGTAAATGGATTAAATGTCCTGCAATAAAGGACTGTTTCAACCTGGCACTGAAAAAATATTAAGACTGGCAACAGGTGGACTTCAGCAGGGAAGAGGACACCACTGAAAAAAATTTCTCCCTGTTGCCACCAACCAAACCTCCCTTGAAAGTGAGAATATCAGAGGCAGACCCCAGATCTTGATCATAGTGCCTGGGTAGATGAAGGCTGGGAGAGGTGTTATGTCAGATGTAACAGTCCAAAGCTGTGTAGGACTTTCTAGGTCAAATGCAGCACCTTAACTTGGGCTCAAAAGTATAGAGGCAGTCAGTGCAAGTGAGCCCAAATTGACATATTCTGGTCCACTTTCCAGAATATACTGTCAATTATAGAATATAATACCACCTGGGCCTCAAATGACAAAGATAATTCAGGAAGCACCCCCTAAGCTGTGAGTGTACTCCTTTAAGGAGAATACAATCCCATCTAGAAAGGGTTTAATTTCCTCTATCTTATCAGACGAATCATCCATGAACAGTATTTCAGTGTTGTATGGAATTAAATTCAGTTTATTAGCTTTATCCAGTCCACTGTCACAGTCAGGCACCGGTTTAGCACATCCACAACCAAACCTGTTGAAGCTGAAAAGGAGAAATAGAATTGTGTGTCATCAACATGCTGATGACAACACACTCCAAAACTCTAGATAACCTCACTCAGCAGTTTCATAAACTACTTGCATCAGCGTACAGAATGATAAGCTCATATTACATGTGTTTTCCCATATAGAGTTTGCAAAATCTAAATATCTTGGGAACAAATACAATTCCTAGAAATTGTGAGTACAAATACACTTCCCCCAGTGTCACTGAAGAGTACAATTAATCACAGAACTGTTATATGCCAATTAATTAGTACCATGTTGGAAATAGCATCCTAAGTCAGCAATGGATGCTACCACTTTCCATAAAGCCCCCAACAGTTGTATTTTTCCTACAAACTGCATCTAAGGACCTACATCAGGGATGTACAGTAGAACCACATTCTGCCTGATAGCTAAATTTAATTTCAGAGAATCTTTGAGGGATGTGCAAAAGGGAAAGGGACAAAACCAAAGCAAAAGGGACAGAACCAAAATGCCAATTATACCAGCCTGTTTTAGCTTGCAGGTTTGAATGCCAGCAACTAACATTTGATGTGCATATATATGTCCTTGTAAAGATGGAATCTCGAACATGAGGCATAGAAGCAGGAACAATGCAAATACCCCTGTGTTTATCTGCATAGAGGTTAAGTGACAGTTATAGCCACCATGTTACAGTAAAGAAATGAAAGCATGAAGCACTCTTTCATTGAGTAGAACACCAAAGAGGGGTGTGTGGCTGGAGAAAGTTGGCTTTGACATTTTCATGCAACTACAATCGAGGTTTGCTATGACCAGAGATGGGTTAGATGCCACTTCGCAACTAACAACAATGACCAGAGAAGCTTTTGCAACCAGGCAGGCTAAATAAAATGAGCATTGAAGTTAGGAGACAAGCAAGTGCAAGATTTTACATGCAAAATTATAACAGATGCAATCACATTAGCACTTAAATGTAACCCAGAGATAATTAGCCTACTTAACATGCTTAATTGGTTATATTTTTCCAATAAAAGATGTTTCTAAAGAGGCATGACTTCTGATCTTACATCCACCAAAAAAGAAGCATATGAGAATAGATATGGGCAGAATACTTGCTCTCTAGAATTATGAAAGCAAAGTTTGCCAAGAGACACAACTTCTACTGTTAATGTTGTCCCTGAAAAAAATAAATACATGAGACATAATTATTATTTTACAGTTCTAAGCATTCAGCCCAGATGTTTTCACTATCTACAGAGCTATGACATATAGATACTTAACAAATAATCGGTTAACCTAGGGTGCTGGAGGCTAGGTGAGTTTGAAGAACCTTAAAAATGAGGCGACAAAAGATTAAGTGTTGTTTTTTAATCTATTAAAAATGCCACCATTTCAGTGGGTTGTTTGGCTATTCCCCATAGCTCAGCAATGTTCCTTTTGTAATTTTAAACAAAGTGCTCCATAGGCAGCCATCAGCAGCATTTTTGGAGGGGACAAGGATGGCTGTATTCAGCACACAGTACTATTTTTTCAAATACCACATGATTCCTATAAACCTGTCTGAGGTAGAAAGCTGGCCAACTTTGGCAATCCTTAGAGTGTGTGTTGCCTATTCTGTCTTAGTCATACACCATGAAGTAGCATTATTCCAAACACCTGGGCATTTGTGCATGGTCTAAACTACCACCTTAATTCCACATTAGCCTGTGTATTTATATGACTCTAAATAACCTGTTCAAAAACGTATTTGTGATTGCATTTAGAGACTATATATAGGTTTGTTCCCCTGGTATCTCATTTAATACTAACTATGAAGTGGAGCTCTATCTTAACCGAAAAGTAGGAATGCAAGGTGAAAATTCCAACTCTGGAAATGCTTCAATTCTTATTATAGAATGTGGCTCTGATACACTTACTAAGGAAAACTATGGCACATCCCTACCTAGAGATTTACTTACTTACTTACTTATTTTCTATACTGTCCAATAGCCAAAGCTTTCTGGGCAGTTTACAACACATTTTGACAGTATGCCTTCATCATTATCTCCAACAACAATGACTTTGTATTTACGCAGTGACTCGGACTGTTTAGGGATCTTTGCATATACTTTTGTAATCATTACAATTCAGCGAGATGGATCAGTATTAGTATTCCTCCTTAGAAGCAAAGCTCTGCTCACAAGGTAAAGCAAATCAGATGCTGGATTCTTGGCAATAGTAGGAAGGCTCTCATGCTCTCTGCCTTCACTTTCAGGGCCCTGAGAAGCTTCTGAGAATCTTAAGCATACTGCTTTTAATTCCATCTTGGGCAAAAATGTGAGATATTGCTTATTATTTTAGTTCTATCAATTTAACTTTGGTGATTCAATAAAGGGTTTGACCAAATTGACCGTGCTTCTTTTATAAAGTCAAAGTGCAGCAATATGCCTGCTTTTTCTTGCTGTCAGTGCATCATAGGAAGACCAGTGATCTTCCTATGATCTTGCCAACTTATGAAACCTTCCAGCATGTCCTGCCCATGGCAGCCCTGCTCAGCTCTTCTGAATTAAAAGCTGTGGCTTCCTGCATGGAATCAAGCCATCTAATATTTGGAAGCCCAGTGCACTGAACTCTTGGAAATATTTTCTGATTCCTTTCTTAAGCAGTTTTTAAAGGCATTCTAATTACAGAAAACTAGTCTTTGAGTAAAAAGATATCAAATGGCTATTGTGTTCATTTTTTCGGAAAGTGTTATCCATCATTGAAAACTGTTTAGGAAATTTTATGGAAGGGGGAGGAAATGAAACATTCAAGCAATCTTGGAAGATTCTAATCATGTGAACACACACACATGCACACACACATATACCCATGATTATGGAAAGGTGAAACAATTCTGTTATTGCCATACTCTGTAGTATATACTTCTTGCAAACATACAGTATGTGAGTACTTCCATAAATCATGCTGAATTTTAAGGCACTTTTTAGAAATCCTTAAAATGGCTTTTCATATGTAAAGTCCCTAGCAATCAGCTATGCTGATAGGGGCATGCTGAAAGCTGTAGGCCTTTTTTGTCTAAACATGAGTAGGAATATGCACATAAAAATGTAAATACAATCCAGCAGCTTGCAAATGAGTGCAATAGGTCTATTGGAGCACACTTGCGTGCTCCAGATAGAACATAAGATACTGGAAACAAGTTATAAGGCAAGATAGCAATTTTCAGTTCTGCTGCACAGGTTGTCCTTGCTTGACAGTCCATTCCTATTACAATCTCAGCTGTAATGTTGATAGATACTTCACTCACTAAAAGGTCTCTGAAGTACTGGCCTATTTTATACTGCAGAAGTACTTGTCTGCATCACCACAAATACAATTGCCTACTATGTATCACTCTCTACATTGTGCAATGCTCACATAACAACATAACTTTCATACTAATTCTCTTTATTTGATTACATACTGTTACTCAAATGAAGTTTGAACTAAGGAATAAAGAAGATGCTTTAGCATTGAGGAATGGAGAAGAATTTAATTCAGTCTGCATTTTGATGCAAACATTTGTTGGCATAAATAGTCTTTTATGACTCAATAGATAAAACTTTTTATATTTGCAGTTTACTGGATTTTGTAATGTAGTTCTACAATTTTTAAAAAATGTGTAAAATGTGTGAGAAATAGTACATATAATATAATGTGTATCTTATAAAAAGCATTATGTAAAGAAAATTTGCTTAGAAGAATGTACTTAGGTAAAATTATGTACAAAAATGCAGATAATTTGAAAAATGCATATGAAATATTCAAATTCCCAATGTCTAAAGAAATACTATAAAATGTGTATTCATTGCATATCAAATAACAACAGCCAAAATGCATACTAACAGAAGAAATGAGTACAGGGAATTTAGGCCTTCAATGCACCACCTTCTTTACACATATATGACAGGGTATACTATCACTCTTGTGCATTGATTTCAACAAAGGAAAACCAAACATACATATATTTTACATTTCTAAATTAGGTGTAAAGACTAACCATTCAAAAATTGAAAGCATCATTAAGTCCTCAGCTCATGTCCAAAGTAGCTATTTTTCCTTCCAATGTTGTAATATTAGTCTTTTAGCTGTCAAAAAGGGTTGGAGAATCCATTTATGTTGATCTTGCATTAAGTTCCAAGCAGCAGATAGATAATAGAGAGCATGAACATGTGTTAACCAAAGTTTATCCATGTTGTTACTTTTTATGGAAAAGAAAAGGCTGCTTGGCATTTCCAAAACATATGGGTAAGAAAAGCATTATTTGTGGAACATCCCCAACAATTGACTAATTAAATAACCCTTTATTTAAAAGGTATTTTAACTAAATTAGACATAATCAGTCCTTCTGAACTAGATGCCAAAGCAGCAATCCATTAATCAAGCAGGATAAGACAATTAAATTCATCATTCCAGTTTTATTAAAGATACCGTGTGTCATATTTATGTACTGATGATAAACATTGAGAATCCTGGATCATGGGTTAATATAGCTGTTCAGCCTTAATCAATATTTCCAATAATGGAGGGGGCGGAGCTCTGAATCTGTAAAAGTGACAGGGTCAATCCTAGATTCAAACAAATGTTTCAGTTGCTTGTATTGCCATTTGGCTGAAACCGACAAAGGATATTTAGCAGAAAATAGCAGAAAATTATCATCACGACCAACTAACTAATCCACTGTGAAAATCAAATTAACAATCCAAGTCCACCAAACAAATGCTTTCTAATCAAATGCTTTTAAAATCTGTTCCTCCCTATAACATTTGTATGTGAAAATGGATCCAAGTTAAATGACATGATAGTATGTTCCATACCCCTCTCACTGCCAGAATATTCCAGAAATGAACAGGAGGTAAATTCTGATATGAGCAGAAATACCAATATTTAATACAGGTTAATAAATAGGCCCAACAATATGACATCAGTCTGAGCGTTGTGGAAATAGCAAAATGACAGCTTTGGCTATATTCCTGCTCAGTAAAACTGTGAAGTTTCACCTCATTTGCTGATGGGTTATTCTTAAGTGTACTTCCATTCATCCTCATAGAATCAGGTTATTCATTAACCTACACGTTGTATTTGTCCTGGGCCCAGTCATCACATCTCTTTCTGTTTGACTCAAAGAAATCTGCAACAAATTCTTACTCCTGATCTGTGATCACAGTAATATGGGTGGATTTTCTGAGTACTTCACAAACACCACATACAATTTGCACTATCCAGGACTTCAACATCAAGAGTTTAGTTTTCTACTTCATGATAAAACAACCTAAGCTACTCTTCAGTGAATATGTTCAATTTATGTAGAATTCTTTGCAAATTAGAAACAGGTTGGTAATCAAGATTTACAATCCAGTTTTCTTTTTCATAGCAAGGATAGGGTCATTAATATTGCATTCATCTTCATGGATTTTAAATTAATTTTTCATTTATTTTCATGTACTCAACACACCAAAGGACCTACAAAAAGGAAGATGCTTCAGGACAATAACATTACATAATTGAGAAATACAGTATATTGCTACATTGAATTTGTTTTGATTTATAATTGTGGTGATACTGTTTATTTCTACTAAAATGGCATTTAAAATATCCTCTATGCACTGGGAAAGCTGTCATCATGCCATAATGTGGTAATTGCTAGCCTTTTTTGTTTCAAACAAATGAACATTTAACAGATGTTAAAAGCATCAGACAAACATTCTTTGGCACTGCTAGATACTGTCAGTTGTCTGGTATTCTTATCAAGGAAATGTGAAAATCTCAAGGGATTATGTGTTTAAGTCTTAGTGGATTGGACGTCCAGTTCCCCAGATCTCTGTATGTATGCCATTCCACTTTTAACAGCAAATGGGCTGTGTCTAGAATATCACATTGCATATATGTTGAAATTCCACTACAACCCCTTAGATTCATGTGTTAGGTTTGCAGAGTATATTATTGGATTTTATCTGAAACAGAATTAGCAAGGGAAATAATGTAGAAATGTAAAAACGATGAGCTGTTAATACATTCATAATTACAATTGGTCCATTAGTCAACCCATTAATATATTGTTAGGAAAGGAATCTTTTGCAATGCATTAGACCAATGGCTTAATAGACCAGAGCCACAATAAAATAAATTGGAGGTATGATTAATCCACACCTTTCTTTTTCTGAAAATGCATCTAAACAAAAGACATTGACAGGTAGCTATAGACACCAACCTAAATATCCTTCCATTATAGGGTGCTTCTCCTCATTTGCTAACTCTCCAGGTTTGCCTCCCCTCATATCTCTTTGATATGTTAAATATGTACCACTGGGATTAAGTCACGGATGGATGTTCAGGTCCTTTGAGGTGTTCAGGTTATGAGTTACTATTAAGGATGAGCTATTAAATGTGTGTGGTGGCAGCTCACTGAGGAAAACAGGTGAAGGTGTTTGCCTGCAGGGTGGGCTGTACAAACATATTGCTTGGTCACAAATGCCCAGGATGATGGTTGGTTCTAGATGGAGGCACGGCAGAGGAGAAGTGTGCATTTGCGGGCACTGAAGCATCTGTATGAAAGCATAAAAACATACTGACCCACACACAGAAAGCTATTTGTAGTGATGGAGGAATTTGTACTGGCTCAGTTGGAACTGGCATGGTATTTATGACCGTTAATAGAGACCATATGGGTGAACCAGCCCACACACACATTTATTATTGATATTTCTCTCCTCAAGATGTTGCTACACATATGTTGTACTGCCCATCACAAGCCACAATGAAAAGTTGCCTGGAAATGGAATTGACTCTTCCACATCCAAATGCACCACAGTAGGAATAATAGAAAGATATAGATCTAGATCAGGGGTCTCAAACTCATGGCCCGCAGGCCAATTGCGGCCCGTGGGACAACAGTTTGTGGCCCCCACTTGATATCAACGTTTAGTTGATATCAAGTGGGGGCCTGCGCGTTTTTCTCACACGCACCTGCGTGAGTTGTTACCCTGGGCGCAATGTTCCCTCTAAGCTGCGCGCCAGGACAGGCGGGGCACGGGGGAGGGGCCCTGCGGCCTTCAAAGCGTCAGTGGCCCCCGGGCCGGCCTCCAGGAGCCACGCGGGATGAGCAGCCCACCCCCACCGCGGTGGTGGAATCCTTGATGCGGCCCAGCCTCACCCAGACTCTACTTCCAGCGGCCCCCAGGTAAGTTGAGTTTGAGACCCCTGATCTAGATGGTGTGTGGCAGCAATATTCAATATTTGCAAGAAGCAGTCAAGACTCTTATCCAGATAGAAGATATTGCTCCAATAAAAGATTGTTGGATCTATTACTCTGGTAACTTAACTCACAGCAGTCAACAGGAATTTCACTGAAGGGTTAAGATTAGATTATTTCTGTATATGGGCTACAAAGCAAGCTAGTCAGCCTGAATGCTGTACATTTCTAAGCAGAAATAAACGTATGGGGTAAATTACACTCCATTTGTAGCATAACCTAACACAATAAAATTGGCAAATTAATGTTCACAACCAGGTAATCCTGAACATTTTGGTAATACTTGTAAGTATTTGCTACTCCTAGCCAGTGTAATAACCTAATTGCAAATTCTTGACAGTAACATTAAAAATAAATTTACTTCAAAATATCACCTTTAAAACTCCTTTGACAAACACAAACTGTGATTTAAAAATTCTTATGTTACTTCTTCATACACTTGCATTTGGCTTGAAATCATGGCTGATTATGAACAAAGAAGCCTTGGTTTTCCTCCCTCTGGCTGTGAAAAATGCAGAGATTTTTAAAGGGAGCATCCCAGGAGATATACCTTAAAGGAACTTTCCTGAACTAAAAAAGCATGATTCCGCAGTGCTAATCAAAAGTAATATATTCATCTAGTTCCCTGGGATTTAGCCTGTTGGGTTATGGATTGTAAGGCATCACTTGAGCAATTCGCCAAGTTGCAACTGGGACATCACAGAGTACAGTTACATGCACATCTAGGAAAGAAGATAGGTTTCTGTTTAGGCCTGCCTTCTACACTTCAGGTATTATGTGTTAAGGGATTTGTAAATGCTTGCATATGTGAACACAGGCTACTAAGCAGGGCATGATGAAAATTGCAAGTCTAAAGTTGACAGCAGCACATGGTTCCTTTAGTGGCAGTGATTGTGATGAAGCAATCCTGCTCTTACATTGACCCATATCTTTGCTGCCTTTCTTCCTTCTTCCTGTATGTTGCTCATTTTTCTCCCATTGGAAACTTCTTTGAACATATGATTTATTTATATGCCATTTTAATGATTATTTACATTAATTTTGCCTGGAGGGGAAAAAAAAGCCATGCTGAGTGCCTGGATGGCTTAGTATGTGTGTGTACTTAGGGATATATGTGACTACCTGGTTGAAGTAAAGCCACCACATGCCTTTTTAATTAACACTAATTAATTTTAAATTGTTAGAAGTCAATTTAACATTGACTTTTAACATTGAATTTGGCTCCAGCATTAGAATTTATGTGAATATATCAGCAGGTAATAGTTCTCACTTACTAAACTACTCACTCCCGCACCAAGGAGTGGTCTGGATTAAGAGAATGGAGGGGAGCAGTTTCATTATTTGCTGTTACAGCTGGTGGCTCCTCAACAATTTTCTACTGGCTGGTATATTGACCCAAAAGTTATACTGAAAACGGACAAGAATCCTAAGAGAAAAGGTTGGATATGTAAAGAAATAGATAGGACATTTTATCATATGCGGTGGATATGTCTTGGAATTAAAGGTTTTGGAAGCAGAAACATGCCGAGATTCAGAAAATTGACTTTCCAACGAATGCTAAGAACATGTTAATGAGTATTGTGCCAGCGACTATTCCAAATATTATGGCAGACTTATTTACATCTATGATGACAGCTTCAAAGTGGAAAACTGAAGATTGGTCAATTGTTGATTGGCAAAACAAACTTGCTCAGTGTGCAACAATGGCAAAGTTAACTAACTATATCAACAGAAGACCAGTTAAATAATTTATTCAAAGAGGGAAAGCTATCATTTTACTGATGACAGTGATGACCATTTTAAACCAAAACAATGTTATAATTTATAACTAGTTTTATAGAATGGATAAATTTCTGGTTGAGAATTGAATGGATTGAATGGGAAGCTGATAGAGACTTTCATTTAGTATAAATGTGTTTAAATGAGGATGCTTTAAAATGTCTGGAACATGCCAAATTTCTGGAACAATCCTTGACACCTCTTTTCCTATATATTGTCTTCTTTTATTGTACTTTCTGAAAATAAATAAAAAGAGAAAACAAAACAAAATTGTCTCAATGGAGTAAAGCTCAGGGAAGCAAGATTTAAGGTGGATGCCAGGAAGTACTTCCTGACAGTTAGGACCCCTAGGATATGGAATGGGCTTCCACGGGAAGTGGTTGAAGCCCCATTGGGGAGGGTGTTTAAGAATAGGCTGGACATGCACATGGTGGGCATGTCGTGAATGGAGCTGGCTGGAGCCAGAGGTCATACTAGATGGCCCAGGAGGCCCCTTCTGACTCCCTCTGTTCTCTGTTTACAAAACAAAACTATTCTCTACTGCCTTCTGGAATGCTGCTAGAGAGAATGGGATGACTGACTGCAGGTCCGATGAGCCTGTGCCTCAGGCACAGTACCAAACTATGCATTGTGCAGCTCAACTAATTATAGGACAAAAGTTAATTATTGTTCCTTTACTGTATGGAAACAATGATATGGAGCAATGTCTTCAAAAGGCAAAAACAATTGAACATCCTACGGCCCTTTAAAATCTAGCACATGGTAGCATATGATATCATGAAGTAGAATCCACTGTAGACATGGTTAGAAATATTTGATTGAACCTCAGTTCCTAAAAAATATTAAAGGCCCCACTTGAGTACATTCTCTGATAACTGGATGCACACTGCCTTGAAAGGGTTGATATTTCCCATTGTGTAACAGTGTCATACTTCTTTGATGTTAAGTCATTTATCTCCATAGGAACCTTTTTTTTTCTTGGAAAACAGTGATAAATAGAATGGTGGGTAGTTATTTTGCTTTATATTTCGCTTTCATGTCATTGCAGCCCTTAAAAAGACCTGTAAGAGTCACACTGTCTACAAAATCCCTTTGAAACCACATATTTATGCTTTATGATTTCCCAAACATTTCTAATAAAGAAAGCATGTAACAGAGTCAAACCAGTTATTCTGTTCAATAGACATATGGAACATATTATTGACCTTTGAAAATGATCATCTAACTATGATGGCTTTTAAAGTCCTCACAAAAAAATCCTAAGAGCACAATGGTTTAATGTTATTTTGCAACATTCTTGAAACATGGAAAATACATTTCTGCAGTTTCTTTTTTTCATGCAAGCACCTCAATTAAATTAGCAAGCTGAAGCTGCAACAATCCAATTATTTATATTTCGTATTTGCAAGAGTGATGCCTACAAATAGCCCACCTGCTCTCCAGCTTATTTTCCATGGTCAGAAAGCCCTAGCATTTGTGGTCTTTAGTAATATAGATAAGAACTTTTAGTATTTGGGATTGTAGAGGGAAAAACACCATTGGCCATTGTGAGTTACATCAATGACCCCAAATCTACATATTGTGTTAATAGATGTCTCAACAATCCTGCTCAAACTATTAATAACAAGATATCACCTGAGAATAACAGGATATTATGGTAATGTAGCTGTGCAGAGGTCAGAGTTAATATGTCACTGCTGCCCTGAGACATTGCAAAGGGCGGGATACAAAAATAAATAAATAAAATGAAGTTTTTACTGCTTGATTTAAAACATTCTTTTGCTTAAAAAAAAAAAGCCAAATATCATATGGGGGAATGATCTTGCACCCACTGTTAATTTAAAAATACTGCTCTTCATAATATAAAGTCTTAACTTATATTGAGCCAATAT
Organism: Varanus komodoensis; assembly: GCF_004798865.1. Taxonomy (NCBI): domain Eukaryota; kingdom Metazoa; phylum Chordata; class Lepidosauria; order Squamata; family Varanidae; genus Varanus; species Varanus komodoensis. The sequence continues at coordinate 16,254 of NW_025335671.1, read as the reverse complement.
AACTTATAACTTATTGGGAAACTAATACGTTCACATAGAAAAGCTAGTGCAACTAAGCCTACTGATTACAATTCATAGGAACAGGGGATATATGAAAGCCTTCTGGGAAATATCTCTGGTCCTACTGAAACCCCTTTATCTTTTGCTGTATAGTTGGCTAAGCACAAACCAGGAAATTCACCTCTCTACTTTCTTTAGTAAAATTTCGTGACAATTTGTGCCAGATATGGGCCTCTGTCTACATTTACAAGCATGCACATGTCGCTCCCTTGACCTCAGCTTGCTGAAAACAGCTTTATTTGAACCACAGAGGTATGCATTCAAGGACTCATTTATTTATTTCATTTTTATACTTCACAATAGCCAGAAAGGTTTTCTGTGTGGTTTACAAAGGTAGAACTTGTAAATAAAAACAAAAGTATCAATATCACAGTGAGAACAATAACAATAGTTGATAATCAATGATAATAAAAACAACTCCAAGGCAACTGACAAAATTGGCTCATAGGTACAGTAGCTTATAATAAAACCATATTAAAACTACAAATTTAACTTTTAAAATGCCTGGAAACTTTTTTTAAAGTTTGTTTTTTGTTACATACTACAGCTTTCGGTGTAGCTATTAAGTCTGAATATATATAAGAGCAAAATTATAATTGTGTTTTATTATACACTGTGATTGCAGGAAAGGTGGAAAATGAATTCTTCCTGCATCTGGGATTCACACAGTCTGTGTGTCTAAGTAGTAAATCAAGATGGACTTAAGGGGGAAATAAAGCCGAATACACACCAAGTCTATATATTACATACGAGTGTCACTTTAACAAAGCTTACCTATTAGCCTGTGATAAAGATTTCAGCCTCCCCACTGTGGTAATCAGGCAAGAACATTATGTTATGGCTATAGGCATGTGGTAAATGAATAGAATTGGGTGTGGGCATTTTTAGATTTACCTATAAGCCCCCCCTTTTTTTTTGAGAAGGGCGAGTCAGGAGGAGGGATCTTCAATTTCATACAGACTTCAATTTTGTAATAAAGATTGCTTAGTTTCATGGATAAACTAGCAGTCATGCTCAATAATATGCCTTAGTCATGAGAAGTCATATTCACAAATCTTATATGACAGTAATACACTTAAATTTGACAATGGGCAGTTAAGCTGGAAGGCTATTGAAATGCCAGTGCTGATATAAGGCCAAATGAAAACTCCTCTATCAAAATATATAACACATATTGACTGTTGCTTTTCTCTGGAATCAGACTCTGCTTAAAAATAAAAATACAAATGACCTTTATAATTCCTAATGCTATTGTTTATTTTTGCTGAAATTAGTTGTGCTGTACAAGCATCCAAGTTAACTGTTGTAAAATGACCGGTTCATACCTCTGAGAGACTGGGAAGGGTTAATTGACTTAAAGGGTAAAATGCTGGAAAGCTCAGGTGCCAGCCTTGTGGAAGCTGGTGCCCAAGGTCATCTCAGCTTTTGCTGGTATAAGTAAATTACACCCCAAGGACACAGGAGATATGAGGGGCCAATGGGCTACAACTGGAATCACCTCATGGATCAGCTGACCTGGCTTGGGAAGGAACACAGCCTGGGAAGGATGGGGAATAAAGCCCAGTGTTGGAGTTCCCCTTCAAGGTAAGGGTTTGTATTTGCTGCCATACTCCATGCTGATAGATGTGTTACCCTGCACTGCCTGTGCCTGAAGCTGGTAGAGTATTTGAGTGTATAGCTGAGGTTAGGCTGAGCTTTGCTATTTTATGTCTGAGTGGACCAACAAGGCCTGGGAGTTGGGGGTTTTTGGATGGCTGTAAACTTGCTGTTGCTGCTCTCCAAACTCTCCTTCCTTCTCCCCCACACCGTGTTCATCTTTTTACCTACTTCCTTCCTGTATTTAAGGACACACTTTCTGGCAAGATAAATTAGCCCATGTAAAGCAAATTGTGTTTGGAGTTAACATGTTAGTAATCTTTTTTCACCTTTACAGGATCAGGGCTGTAAATCTCAGGTTCATGAGCCAAAGCTCTCCCTCTAGGGGTCTCAGCTTGGCCTGCCAAGGTTGCCCAGTTGGCATTGTCCTGTTTTCCTGGCAAAACTCTTTTCCTTATTTGTCAATCATTTATTGGTTTGAAACTTTGTTTCTGGCAGTGAGATATTTTAAGGTAAAATATGCTATATACTATATAGAGAGCTGTGCACTCTTTCTCCATCTATAGAAAATGCTATACACTATATAGAGAGCTATACTCTCTCTCTCTCTCTCTCTCTCTCTATATATATATATATATAGAGAGAGAGAGAGAGAGCAGTGTGCATGACTAGAGAGTCATGCACAATCTCTCTCCATATCTACCTATATGGATGCGCACACACACAGAGTGCTAGCTATACACTATATAGAGAGCTATGCACTCTCTACACATCTCTCTATGTGTATATGTACACTCAGAGTGTGCACATGCTAGACACTGTATAGAGAACAATACTCTATATATAGAGAGAGAGGGGTGGAGAGAGACTATTCCTTTTGCTATTAGACCTGTATACTACTGGAAGAGCACCCACAGTTTAGTCTGTAAATGTACCTTCAGCCTTCAGGCTGGTCAAGGTTCCCCATCGCTCTACCAGTTAAAGGCATATTTAATTTAATTTAATTGTCAGTGTATTGTATTTAAAGTTGGCCTCATGAAGTCTTTTGGGGATAAATTGAGCAGTTTCTTGATAAATAACTTGAGTTGACTAGTCTTCGAATTTCACTATTTGTATTTAGTTTGTCTCACTAGAATTTCTGTCAGAGGTGAGTAGGGGGCAATACAATTTTGGAAACTGATCCCCAAGGTTTGTATTATACTCAATGACTTTAGCATGTTCAAATACTGATGTGAAATAAAATATTGATATGAGTAAGGGAGTGGATTTGTAACTGCGTGTTCTAAACCATTTTTTCTCTTTACTTCCTCCCTTTAGGATGAGTCATGGTTGACATACATGGAGGACATCTATTCCTTGATGGACTTCTGAATTGAAACAATACTATAGAAAGAAAAATGTTTCTGAATAGTTAGCTACTGCACAGCAGAAAATATTTTCTCAGAGAGATAATACCCTAGATGTAACATCTTCAGTGACTTATAACAGCAAATTAACACTTCAAGCAAAACACAAGAAAGCACTGCAAAGGACAGCACTGCTTCACCAAGACCCCTGTGAAACATTTTAGTTGCTGTGGCCCACCCCATGAAGAATCTTTGGGACACACAATTTAAAATAAGTTATAAACTTAAATATCAACCTAAATGTTACAGCTTAAATGTTTAAGTCCTCAACTGAAGAGCATGTATTGCAAAGTAAAGAAAGTCACAGAAGGGGCCAATACAATACCTTCCAGAAGCAGGAGGTAGGAACACTATCATGACAGAGGAGCTGCTTACACCATATGGTGTCTAAAGCGTTCGCGAAGTGATCCGATTTAGCGATGTGTATTGGAAGCTTCATAAAAACTGCAGGGACAGACAGCTTGTGTGTGGCACTTGCTTTATCCAGAACAAACACAAACTGGTTTGAGCAGCTATTCGGTCCCTCAAAATACAGTTTAATTGATCCAGGAATGCATTTCATCAAGCTCATATTAATTAGGCTCTCTGCAGTTACAGCCACAGCTTATTGTGATTGCCATGGCAGGGAAAATATGCTGCCGTGATAGCAAAAATAAAAATAAAAATGCAGCAGCGAGGGAGCAGCCATATCCCTACAGATCCTGACTGTGCAATCTCTTCTCTGCCCAAAGCATTTCTGGGGACATTTGGAGGGTATCTCCAGGAGACAAAACTGACTATGTGAACTAGGCTTGTGATTTATATACATCACAAAAGACTGACTGCTAACATTGTTTGCTAATATTAAAGGAAACAAGCCATAAATCATGAGCTTCCTTTGCTCTGAGAAAGTAGTGATTTATTTGATGTTCTTATTTAATCAACGCTTGGCATATATATCTTGCTACTTAAAATAAATAAAAGTAAAACAGGAGAATCTAGATGTTTTTGGAAATGTGTGGATGGAAGTCTTCCTGTGAAAATGGATATGCTAGCATGCAAACATCAGCACACTTGATAATCAAAGCTTCTAAGCTAACATACAAGAAGAGCCTTTACAGACAGGCTAGCATGTCAGTTGCATAAGTGCAGGAAGAAAGGAGGATTGTAAAAGTGGCCAGACTTGAAAGAATTGTTCCTCTACAACGTAACTGTAACTGAAATGAATATAGGAAGTGATCTTTCAATTTAAGATTAGATAGAATACGCCCATTTAATATGCTATTCAAACAAAATGGGAGTATGTGACTTCTTATATTGGACTATATCAAAGTTCGCATATCTTTCATACAACATTGCAGTGATTTAATATAGAAGACTAATACATTTTTCCTAATGCAATTCAAAACCAGTATGAGTAGGGAAAATATCTTATTTACCTTGAAAAATAACAAAGTAAAATCTGATGCTGAAGTATTGAGATCACAAAGATTTATACTTTTATAACTTGTATGGGGATATCAGAAGAGAAAAAAGGTTAACTGAGTACAACACAGTGAGTGAAATTCATAACTACCTCATTAAAATATTTCTTTCCATTTATCATCTTAGAATCTATTCATCTCTCTCTCCCCCTCAAATGCCTTCAGTTAGCTGATGGATGTACTGTAAATTTACAATTAATGAAGTAAGGATATCTTGTTCCTTCAGATGATAGCAACATGATTATAAGCTCATGGATAGTTCAGATATATAGATAAGCCATTAATATATAATTATAAATCAAATAAAATTACAGTTGTCTGTGTAAAGATGGCTAAATTAAACGATTTCAATATTTTAAAAATCAAATACTTTGAGATCTGGTTCAAAGTAATAGCACTTTTAAGCTGCAATGTTTGTTTTGGAATAAGTCTAATTCAAATGACTTGAATTAACATCTTCAGTAACATAATTTTGGGATGTGAGTATAATCAAGGAAACTGACTGCTACATAAATGTGTATAGAATTTGGGTTCATTTTAATGTTTGTGGGATTCTTTCTCTTGCTGTCTCTGTACAACAAAATTAAGCAACATCATATGGTGATAAGAACATGGTTCTAATGCCTCTCTCATCCATGAAGTTCAGAGTGAATTTGGGGCAGTAATTCACTTTTAGCCTGACCTTTTTGGGTTGTTGTCATGAGGATAAAATGGAGGACAACCATATAAGCTGCTTTGGGGTTCTTGCAAGAGGAAAAGGAATGACATATAAATGCAATATAATAATAGCAATCTTATATATACACATACAAAAGGTTCTTCAGAAAGTTTCCACACTTTTAAAAACTCTATTAAAGAATTTCAAAAACAAATCACATCACTTTTCTACACAGTCGCCCTTCTTTGTGATGCATTTTTCCTAGCGTCATACCAAACTTTTTATGCCATCAGCAAAATCTATAAAAGTGCAGAAACTTTTTGAAGACTTGTGTGTGTGTGTTATGGCACATGTTGCTCACCCAGGATAAGAGGAACGTGTTAAAACAGAAACAGCTATTTTCATGGTGTCTTTTTGCTAAGTGTGCTCTTTAATGTGGCTCAAAAAATTCATGAAAAATAGCACAATGCAAATATTAAAATCAACAAATTAAGATAGTTTTTAAAAAGTTAAAGGTAACTAAATTAAAAATAAAAAACAATTTTAAAAGTTATTAAAAGCAATTAAACAATGTACTGGTTATTTACTAAATGAGACAGAGAAAAATAAGATATATACAACCAAAAATATAAACTCCTGCTTCAGATCTGGCCAAATGAAATGAAATAGACAGATTTGGACAGCTGCAGGCAATATCTAAATCAAAGCAGGGTTCCTCTAAAGCGAAACAGAAGGAATCAAAACACTTCTGCAGATTCAGGGGAACACAGAGACACAAAGACTGCAGCTCAAACATTTTATACATTTATCCCCAAATATCCCGAAAAGGGAAGAGGAAATAGCTAAGATGGAGGAGGGAGATTGGAGGATTGTTTGTAATTGGCAGCTCTAGGTTCTAATTACAATGAATCCTTTTTACCAGGGCTCTAATCCCAGTGCTTCAGGGGAAGGATGCTGAAATAAAGCATTGCAGGACTCATCCAGTAATCGAGCATGCTGCCTTGGGTGCTTGCATGAAAATGTTGATTGTTCTTCTGCCTTTCCACTGTATGCTCCACATCCACCATCTTCCTTGCTTCTATTGCACTTCCTATAACTGTGGGACCAACTAAGCAGGAAAAAAGGCTACACATTGGTTTTCATTTATCATAACTCCATAACCACTGCATTCATCCTTCTACACATACCCCTATGATATATTCTATTATATAGATTACCACAACAAACAAAATAGATTGAGTGCATGGAACTGTGGGGACTTGGATCACTTATCCTAAAATACAGGTACTTCAGATTCTGAAACTGAACTGAAAGAGGAGGAAGGTGTATTTCTTGGCTGACATACCAAAGCTAACAAGCCCTGACATAAAGCAAGCAGATTGGTGACAACCGGATCATTTCTTGTTCAGGTGAAGACACTTGAACAGGCAGGAACCAAGAAGAAGGGATGTTATTTTGTAAGTCCCATCATATGCTAGCTCAAGAGACCTGACCAATTGAGTAATGTCTGGTATTACAAACCATATAACCCACAAACACAGGAAACCTCCTTGAGCGGGGAGCTAATTCTGTTTGGTTGGGAAGGAAGAATTCAGCTCGGAACCAACTTCTTGGCTTTGGCTGGCCTGCTTTAACATTAAATAAAGTCTATACTTAGAAGGCTCTCATCTTGATCTGCTTGAAGAAAAAAGGAGATGGGAAGAGAAACCAGCTCACAACAGGAAGTGAATCACTCCTCACTCTGAATTTAGGCATTTCTCTTGGATAAAAACATGGAACTTATCCTTCCAAATATTTAGGGGTTTTTAAATTAAATGACCCCTATGCTGTAGATCATTTTCACAGCAATTGTCTCCCTACCCTGCCCCTCCCCCCCAAAAAAAAACTCCAAAACAAACAAGAAAGAATAAGTACACCCTTTTTAGAAAATGCCTAAACTATAATGCCTGCTCTTGTACAAACTCCCAAACTGTAAAGGCTGGTCTGCTTCCTGCACTTATTTATTTGAAATATGTCTGTCTTAGAAGTAGCTAAACTGGAAAAATTCATCTAAGTTTGCTACAAAAAATGTGGGGTGGAACACGATTTCTTTAAATTTACTCTCCCATGGAAGTGCCTGAAATCTCCATTTTAAAGAGGGTGTCCATCTCTCACACATTGCAGTCAGCTCAAGAGGACTCATCCATTCTGAAGAGGAGGTGGAGAAGGAAGGGTAGCAGAGAACTTGTCAGTTTAAAGAGTACCTAGTGAAGTTTCTCAGGCAGAATATGAGAGCAAGACCACCCTGGAAAGGGACAAAGACTCTACAGGGCTGGAAAAGGAGGGGAAACAAGGAGACCCTCTTGACCCGGTCAGGAGATAACAAATGAAATGAACAGTTCAGTTAAGAAATATCTGGCATTTTGGCTATTAAGACCTCAAGCAGCTGGAGTCACCCTGAGGTTGGATGTGTTACTGTAAGAAGCGGAAGTTTGAATTTTGGATCTAACTTCTTACACAGGCAGATACCTCTTCCATGTCTCAAACATAATACTAGACTGATTTCTATTGTTCTGTACCCTGTCAAGCTTTAGAAGTGCACTTCTAGGGTTTCATTTGTGTCTGCTGGAGAGAGAAAGAGGGAAATGATCTGTTTAATAGCTACCATCACTTACACAAAAGTAGCGCTGGTTCTCCAACATCTAATGAGTGAACACAATCAGATGAAGGGAGTGACTGGAAAACACATTTCATTAGATTTCAGTTTATGTTTCTGAGGAGATTGTAAGCAGCTTGACAAATGGCAAAGTGTACAACTCCAATCCCTTTCTCATTTACGTTGAAGTTGTGAAAGAAGGCAGGCTGTGCTTCAGGTTGTCTCTTGAAATGTGTAGGAAAATGAATTTAATTCTATGTCTGCTGTGATTCAAGAAAAGGCTTTTAGGCACCTTCTTCTGAAGAAAAACGAAGACTATTTTTCTAAAAGATGATGACATCTTTGTGCTGTCTTTGTCTAGTGAAGTGGAGCAAAGCTCCTGCAAGGGGAAACTTAGCTTCTTGTTTCTATAAACTGCATGGCCATTGGGGAGTTTTGTTTGGTCTGCCACAACTACTTTATCATTCTGCCTTCAGTGAGGATAAGTACTGTCGAGGAAAAATAGAAACTAGCTCTTTTCTAATCCTGGTCTATCCAGCAATAATTTTCCCTTAAATTCTTTGGTTTTTAGGTTATCTTAGCATCTTTAGCAACTTCCTATTCTTGTTGCATTAAAGAAGGACAAGTATTGAGAGATCCATTTTCTTCTAATTTATAATGAGCAGAAATTAACCACATTTATTATTCAAAAGGGATCAAGGAGAAAAAACTGTTAAACTTTGAATGCATTATTCAAAAATACCAACATTAATTAATTCAAATCAAGCGCTTTAAAATGTTTGCTAGTTTTTATATTTCTGATAGCTTTTATATTAGCTTTCATAAACCTGATTCTAGGTGTGCATAAGTTCCCCTATCTGAATTTGGAAGTTGCTAGTTATAGGATGTTAGTTCATCCTGAATCTACTTATACATTTTAATACATAAATTTTAATTGACTATTATTAAACAATTTCTATTATATTTAATAGAGTAAGCATAAAATATGTTGAAGTTCTATATGATGCATGTTGTTGGTTGATGGAAAGCTGTGTATAGATTTTTTCTTTCTTTGAACATAAAATTTCTTCACATCTGCAATGAAATATTGCACAAATCTTGTGGAATTCTATGACAAGGTTTCGAGATGGCTAGATGGAGGGGATGCAGTGGATGTGGTATACCTGTATTTCAGCAAGGCCTTTGACAAAGTGCCCCATGATATCCTGGTGGAGAAACTGAGGAGTTTTGGGATATACCAAAGCACTTTCCGGTGGATTAGGGCATGGTTGACTGACTGAAAGCAGAGGATAAACATTAGTGGGGAATCGTCGGGATGGCGGCCGACAAGTGGGGTCCCCCAGGGCTCTGTCCTGGGGCCGGTCCTGTTTAATCTTTTCATAAATGACATGGAAGAAGGGGTGAACAGTCTGCTGATCAAATCCGCAGATGATACTAAAACTGGAGCAGTGATCACAACTGAGGAGCAGGTACTCCAGATCCAGAAGGATCTGGACAGACTATGGAAGTGGGCAGGAGACAAAAGGATGGCGTTCAATGTGGATAAGTGCAAGGTCTTGCACTTGGGGCATAGGAATAGCTGTCATAAGTACAGTTAGGTGACAAGTGGCTGGAGAACAGCACTTGTGAAAGGGACCTCGGCTACTGGTTGACTGCAGGCTAAACATGAGTCAGCAGTGTGATGCAGTGGTCAAGAGGGCGAACGCCACCATTGGTTGCATAGCCAGAAGTGTGGCTTCTAGATTGAGAGAGGCATTACTATCACTCTATATGACTCTGGTGCGCCCACAACTGGAGTATTGTGCTCAGTTTTGGGCCCCTCATTACAGGAAGGATATAGCCAGGTTAGAGTCAGTGCAGCATAGGGCCACAAGGTTGGTGGCTGGTTTGCAGGGGATTGGGTATGAGTCAAGACTGAGGGAACTGGGTCTCTTCAGCCTGGAGAAGAGGAGAGTCAGAGGGGATATGTTGGTGACATACAGGTATGTGAGAGGATGTCACATGGAGATGGGTAGAGATCTGTTCTCCCCTGCAAAGGCAGGCAGGACGCGCTCCAACGGAGCAAAGCTCAGGGAGCCAAGGTTCTATTTAGATGCCAGGAAGCACTTCCTGACAGTTAGGACCTCGAGGGTGTGGAATGGGCTTCCACAAGAGGTCGTTGAGGCCCCATCGGTGCAGGTGTTCAAAGATAGGCTGGACATGCACATGGTGGGCATGTCGTGAGCACAGCTGGCTGGAGCCAGGGGTCATACTGGATGGCTTCTGACTTGCTCTGTTTCTGTGTTTCTAAAATATGCATTTATACATGCATCTAATTACTACTAATAATTCAATGAAATCCTTAACAAATAAAATATTAGATAAAATATTAGATGGATCAGTATCTTCTCAGAGTAGAAACCACTGCAAATTCTATGTAATTTTTATGATTTTCTACTGTATATTCATCAGGGATATGATTTAGATCATACCTGAGTAGCCTAGTGCTTTTTCCTACTTTCTTCAATTTAAGCCTAAATTTTGCAACCAGAAGCTCATGATCTGAGCCACAGTCAGCTCCTGGTCTAGTTTTTACTGACTGTATAGAGCTTCTTCATCTTTGGCTGCAGAGCACATAGTCAATCTGATTTCTGTGTTGACCATCTGGTGATGTCCATGTGTAGAGTCGACTCTTGGTTTCGTGGAAAAAGTGTTTGCTATGACCAGCACATACTTTTGACAAAACTCTGCTAGCCTTTCTCCTGCTTCATTTTGTATTCCAAGGCCAAACTTGCCTGTTATTCCAGTTGTTTTTTGACTTCCAGTCCCATGTAGAATACTATTTCTTAATTCAGGGCTAAGATTTAGAGTTTTCCACATCTATTACAAGCAATAGTGGTTTTCCCCTTTACATCAATGGTATATGAATTGCAGCCTTACTTAGCCTTAAAGGTTCCCATCTACAAGTTCATCTACAAGTGTTCAATTTTAGGAACACATGATAAATAGGCCCAAATCCAGATATCTTAACCTTGCCCACATTTGGGCATTTTCAGTACTCTAAAAATGAGGGTGTGTCTAAATATAAACATTAAGAATTCAATTTATAAGGCATACCAAATTTGTCTGAAGGAATTGCTGAAAGCAGTTCGCCACCTTTCTTGTGGTCAAAGTAGTATACAATATTTTAAAAAAAGAATAAAAGAAAAATGGAAAAAAGCAGCACCCGTAAAAAATAACTCATAGAGCAGTTTCCCACACTGCCAGTCCACTTATTGACAACCCCTGAGAACTCATTCCAATTAAAGGTTGCCAATGATATTGGTACAGCAGTAGTGTCAATAGTGCAGTCAGATGATAGGATGTTCCCCATAGGCAACTGAGCCAAAGTGCAAATGAAGACACATTTTGCACATACACACTTGTTGTAAATCAACAGGGTCTGGAAACTTCTAAAAAGAGGTACTTCTGGTAAGTAAACCAACACAGATCATATTTTCTAAGGAATGATACATGTACCTTCAATGTAATTAATAACACTACTACCCATTTAGTCTTTCTAATGCAATGTTGCTAAATATTTAGTGTTTGGATTCTGACAAATCAAAATTGGTCAGATTTGTTATGTTTGTAAGAGCAACACAACACTGACAAAAGACCACTACAGCACCAGCATAACATCATCATCAGCATTTCTTATTGTGACAGTTTTGATCATTCAAACACATATTTGTCAATATTAAAAACAAAACAACAACATCAACAAACATTTAGGCTTTGTTTTCCTTAATTAATCATGCTGTCACTGTACATCAAAGAATTTTTTATAAAAAGACTAAGACAGGGCACGACATAACCTTGACCTTGCTGAAAGTGCCCCACATTGGACAATGACACACTAAGTTATTGCCATGCCTATGCAAAATCAGAAATTAGCAGTGTTTTAACTATAGTTGTAAGGCATTGCACAAACACAATTTTTGTAATGTTCTTTGAAAATGCTCAGAAGACAGCTAATATTCCATATACCTTGATAATACTTAAATAGGATAGCTTGCACACATCTACCTGCTTGCTGCCCATGCGCCCACTCAGTACCGGGCAGTGCCGCAGAAGGCGCCCAGGATGCCGCTCCTGCCACTGCCATCAACAACAAGGGACCATGACTGCACCCAGTTCCCCTCCCCACTGCTGCTGCTGCTGCTGCTGATGTGGCAGCTCCCCTCGCTTCTACAGCTGTGCACTCACCGCTCCCAGGCCTGTGAGAGTGGATGCTAGGGTGGGGAGGTGTGCTTGCAGGGGGGTGGGGGGGCTGGCACTGAGGCCCTTCTCTTGTTGGCCATGGACTGGGCTCTGGACCTCACCGTCTGACTGCCTGCTGCCCATGCACCCGCTCGACACTGGGCAGCATTGCAGAAGGACCCCGGGATGCTGCTACCACCGCTGCCATTGACAACGAGGGACTGGGACTGCACTCGGCCCCTCTCCTCTCCTCGCTGCTGCTGTGGCTCCCCTCGCCTCTACAACTGTGTGCTTACCACTCCCGGGCCTGTGAGAGAGGACGCAGAGGCAGGGGGAGTTGTGTTCGTGCGGGGACTGTGCTCGCAGGGGTGGCATTGCCCTTTGGGGCTGGTCAGGGTTGGGTTTGACCACAGACTATGGTAGCCTGGGGCAAGGAGGGGTTGGGGAAGGCAGTTGGTTTTTCACTGTATTTATTGGTGGGGGGCGGTTCTCAGTGGAGCCAGAGGCAGTTCCTGCATTAGGCTCCCTTTTAATCGCACAGCCTCCTATTTTATATTTTCATATTTATTGTATTTTTAAGTGGACATGGGAATTCCTGGGGATCAATGGGATGCCCCTATAGGCTGCTCAGATCCAAGGGTTACAGGATGAGGCGGCATGCCTCACGACAGAAAATGTTGCCCTGCAAGCGGCTGCTGCTGTCGCTGCTCCTCCGCCACCAACTGTAACAGCCCAGTAGCCAAGGAAATGCCCAGCTGAGCCTCTGGTGAAGTTTGATGGGAATCAGGACTGCTTTGCCTCTTTCCAGGCTCAATATGGACTGTACATGTACTTGCAGCCTGAGGATTTTCCTAATGAGCAAGTATGCATGGAAATTGTGATCAACAAGTTGATGGAGCCTGCAGCCCAATGGACAACTGGGCACCTGCTGGCAGATGATCCTCTACTACTGATTGCCAAGCTTTTTTCACAGCGATGGGCTGATTTTTTGGAGCTGAACAGTGCCAGGAAATGGCAATCCGTGAAGTATGTCATCTCCGACAAGACAAACAGTCTGTGGCAAATTATACCACCCAGTTCCAGTGGAATGAAGCTGCCCTTATGACCCAATATCGACAGGGCTGCACAGCAAAATCTTGGACATACTGGCTCAAACCCCTCATCCTCAGATCCTGGAAGATCTCATGCAAATTTACCTGCAAATTGATGGCCAACTGAAAGAGCGTGAACTGGAGCACAAGTCAACCACCTCCCCATCCCTGTTGGTGACTGCACCAGTCTTCTCAAGACTCCCTCCCATGGCACCACAAACCACCTTCTCTTCTCCTACTGCCAGCCGCCATCCCCACCAAAGCCCTCTTTCACCCGTGTGCACCTGGGAATCTCATCTGAATGCATGCACATGACACTCGCCTAGAGGGAAGGGAAGAGGGTGTCACCCTAATTTTTTAAGATACAGTCTCCCTCACTGGGCTTCCAGTCCCTTCAAGGCTGGGCCTTGAGTGTTTGTACTTGGTGTTGGGTGATTGAGACAGGTTGGGAATTCTGTTGGTGTACCATGCACCCTTCTGCCCAACAGCCTCCCTGCCTGATATGACGGAGATTGTTTCGGACCTGGTATTGAAGACTCCCAGGATGTTGGCTGCCTGATTCCAGAAGGTGGTGCTGGGGGATTATGGCTCTGTGCCATGGCAGCTTTGCCATGGAGTTCCGCAGGGCTCCATTTTATCCCCCATGCTTTTTAAAATCTACATGAAACCGCTGGGAAAGTCATCTGGAGGTTTGGGCTGCAGAATTATCAGTATGCTGATGACACCCAGCTCTACCTGTCTTTTACATCTAATTCAGATGAGGCAGTGGAGGTTCTGAACCAGTGATGGGCTGGATGAGGGCCAATAAACTGAAGCTTAATCCAGACAAGACCGAGGTCCTGCTGGCAGGTAGTTTATCCTCCCAGGCAGGTGTTTCCAACACTGTTCTGGATGGGCTTGCACTCCCCCTAAAGGACAGGGTGTGCAGTTTGGGTGCGCTCTTTGACCCAGAGCTGTCCCTAGAAACCTGGGTGATGGCCGTGGTGAGAAGCGCTTTCCTTCAGGTTTGGCTGATCTTTCAACTGTGCCCCTATGTGCATGAGCAGTGCCTGGCAGCAGTGACCCATGCTCTGGTAACTTCCTGATTGGACTACTGTAATGAGCTCTATGTGGGGCTGCCTTTGAAGATGGTCTGGGTTCTTCAAGTGGTCCAGAACAGAGCCTTTAGGTTAACAAGAACTGGCAGGTATGAACATATAACACTGGTCCATTTCCACCTACACTGGTGTCCAGTTGAAGCCTGGGCCCAATTTAAGGTGCTGGTGATGACCTATAAAGCCCTAAACAGCTGTGGGCCTGGTTATCTGAAGGAGCATCTCCTTCCATATGTGCCTGCCCACCCCTTAAGATCTGGGACAGTCGCCCTTCTTCAGGTGCCCTCCCTGAAGGAGATTAGAAGGGTCACTACCGGAGAAGGGCCAACTCTGCAGTGATGCCCTAACTGTGGAATTTGCTGCCCAGAGAAATTCACCTGGCGCCGTCACTTTATTCTTTTCAGCACCAAGTTAAAACCTTTTAATTTTCCCAGTGTTTTAAGATCTGATTGTTTTAATTGGGTTTTTATTGTCAGTTGAATTTTTAGGATGCTGTGTTTTATTTTATATTTTGTATTGTTAAAATGTCCTAAGACTTTGGTAAGAGACGGTCTAGAAGAGTTTTAAATAAACAAATGTTTAAATGAGACTATCATTATGCAAGCACACACACTTAAACAGGATCAAAAGATAAAACATGAACTCTGAAAATTTAGAGAGGTTTTCAGTGATACTATAAATTCAGTTGTTATGACCCAACAGAAGGCTAGTATAAATAACTGCATGTGACTTATTTTCCTTCTATTACAATTAATAAAATTGAACAATTATATAGGAATTAGGGAACAATTCTAATGTCCCTAGATAGTATCTGATGGGTTGTATGATGTATCAGATTTCCCTATCTGAGGTTGGAGACAATGTTTCATACTTTGAGCTAGAAAAGGGACTGAAACTTCTTTCCATCTCAGAGCCAATGAATTTGATCTCTGAGAAAGGGCCATTTAAATGGACATCAAAGTAGAGAAGACTGAAGGGACAAAAACCATTTCTGCTTCCTTCCATTCCCCTCCAAAATGACCTGGCTAGACAGTAAAATAAAACTCATCTAGACAAAAGGGTAACATGGAAGATATGCTTCACGCCTGCTCTCACTCTGTATAGGATAATTATAATTCATAAACCTCCAATTTCAGGGGCTTATGATAATTTAGGGAACAACCCAGATGCCCTTCTTATCTTACACATAGGTAGATAAGAACATCAAACATACAATTTAAGCTTTCCCCAAACAGTACTACAGTTGTAAATTAATCAAGCTAGTGTTTCTCATGTAGTAACTTTTCAGGTTTTTAAGTAGGAGGTAATTTCTCAAATGGCTCTGTAAAATGGTAGCTTTTATGTGGTGGTAAAGTTCACCATGTAAAGACTTTACTGTGACAAAAAGAAATGTGAGAATTAGTCTCCAGACAAGCAGCAACTTGTAATTTCCAAGACAACGCAGAAGAGCAGAAGCCTCTTACTGCACCTTCATTAAAGGCCATCAAGCTCGTCCAAACCTGTTATGACAACGGATAGTAATTGGATTGTCATAGTGGCAACCTTCCATTCAGCAGGTACCAAGAATTTTGACAAGCCTCACCATGAATGACAGACCACTGAACTTCATTTGAGATCTGCCAGCACTACAGAAGTAAATGCTCTTCTAGAGGTATGGAGACATGCCTTAAAATGTAGACATGTATAAAACATCAATTTCAGTATATTTCCAAGTAAGCTGGAACTTCTCTGTATCCAGTTGTTCAAACTAAAGCAGAATCCTCAGGACATTCAGCTACTGCACTTGCAACATTCACCCCTATAGTTTTCTCAGCAAATAAAGTAGCACAGAGAATAAATGCAACAGCTAGAAACACTTAGCTTATTTAGTCATGTTCGCTCATACTTTCATTCATCTACTTCCAGTTAACTTCTTTAAATTATTAGTCACTGAATAATTACAAAGTGAAGAAGGAAACCAATACCTTACATAGCAACTACTTCCCCCCCCACATGAAAAGAAAAGAAAAGAAAAGAAAAGAAAAGAAAAG
>NW_025335670.1:10051-14208 GCF_004798865.1 Varanus komodoensis | reverse complement strand
CAGTGACTTACTCATACTTATTCATTAGGGGCAGGTTGATTGAAAGTGTGTGGTCGAAATGTGCCTTTTGTCACAGAGACGCTGGCACTGAAGATGAAGTCTCCCAGCCGGAAATAATTGTGTGGCTGCAGCTCAGCACTGTGCCAGCTCCAGGGGCATTTGGCCTCCCGCCTCCCACAGGAGGCCTCTGGGAGCAGCAGCAGGACGAAGAGGGCCACTCTGCCGGTGCTTGGCACAGCCTCCATCCTCCCCTTTCAGCCGAGTAGAGGAGCAGTTGGGGGAATTTCCTCCTAAAAGCACAAGGAGCCCTCCCAGGCAAGGATCCAGCCGAGGGAAGTGGGAATAGGGGCCTGTACGGCAGAATCCCCTGCTGCCCCAGCCTCTCCCTATCCCTGAGCAGGACGGCAGGGAGGAGGCCCTGTCCCCTTTGTGCCTGGATGCCAGACACTCCTCTGCCATCTCAGGGGGACCTCAGGGCGTTCAGGGTGGTCCTGGGGGAGGGGGGCCCAAGAGGTATAGCAAGAAGAGCAGCAATGCATGATGATTTCGATTATTATACGGCCTCTTGGCTGGGGCACCTCTGCGGCTTCCTGACAACCCTCCTCACTCCCATGTGCAAGAGAGGCCCGCTCTGGGAATGTGCGTGTGCCACCAATGTGAAGCAAGCAGGACCGAGGGATCTTTCCCTCGTGTGCTTTGCAACTGGCCTTCAACATGTGACCTTCTGCATCCCCCATTTGCTATCCCCCCGCCCGCAAGTATTGCCTCTGCAGTGAGAGGCAAAAAGATTTTTATTCAGGATGTTGTGTGCATGCCATGTGAGAGTGAGAGTGACAGGAATTCCATTATTCAAGGGGTGCCTGGTGTTTGGTGTGTGAGAGAATTTTAAGAATTTTGGTAAATGGTGATTTGGTACTTTTCTACTCGAAAAAAATATGGGAAGACAATGTGTAACTTTTGGAGTAAAAACCAGAAAAAAATGAAAAAAGGAGGTATAGTCTACCTTGCTAAGAGCACTCCCAGTATTGAAAGAGACGGTAACTGCAGCCTCCTCTCTGGGTTTGTTCCAGCCAACTGAATTCAGGGGGGATTTGTGCTGGAAAATTTGGATTTCTTGACTCTGTGGGCTTGGCTATTCCACAGAGCCAAGAAAAGGGGTGATGGTCTTGCATGTAGGTACCACCACTTTGTGGGTACTGCAGAAGCAGCACACACAAAGCCTCTGAGCATGTACAGAGTTCAAAGAACTTTGGGAAGTTCGAGCGACTCTGCTTCCAGTCACAGGTTCTAAAGAGAAAGTCTTCCAGTATCCAGTAGACTCTCAAAAGAAATCTTTAGGTCTTGGGGGTGGGTGGGGGAGGCTGTGTACCTGAGGCAAGGCATTTGAGGTCCTTTGAGTGTTCAAAGCTTGTATTTGCCTCAGGAAAATTTCTGCATGGGAATGTTTGGGTTAAAACAAAGACCCTTAAGCACTCTCAATGAGTAGATAGGGGATTTCTTTTTTAGAAAGGGAATCCTTCCAAGAAGCAATGTAGTGAGCATGTGTCTCAATGATTCATCTCTGCCATCAAGAGATTCTCCTCCCCAAAAACTTCCATTTTTCGATGAAACATGATCTGGGTATTATATATGTGGGTGTGTACAAGTTATGCATTCTGAGTGTACGATCCTGTCATTGCTAGGCTACAACCGGATGACTGGGAGGGAACGGATGAGACTCTGGGGCTGTGCATGTGTGTTTGCGCATGCAGTGGAAAAATTTTCCTTTCAAATCAATGAGGCTATTTATCCTTGAGTTCAACAAAAAGTTTTATTTCCTTTTTTCCTTTTGCAATGTTGCCAAATATTGATAATAGTGATATATTTGTAGCTGTTGTTACTGTTATTGATGGTACCAGAAAAAATTGGTTTTTCCTTATAGTAGCCTTATGTTTTTTGGGGACTGAGCCCATTTGCCAGCCCAAGGATGAGGGCAGCTAAAATGGCAAGTTCTCAAAACTTCTTTCCATGAACATGAGCACTCATATGTTCATCTGAATGCGCAAGCATTAATTGTTAGATGAAATGTGTGATAGTTCACGTTTGTTTGTGTTAACAAAGGGTTGGTGCATTTCGTTTGTATGCGGGATAGTATCATCTCTAATAAGAAATTGTGTAAACCTGTTCTCATTGTCCAGCAGGAAGCACATTTCTCTTTAGCCTAGGTAAGCAACAGGTTTGTGCAACACCAGTTCAACAAAGGATTTCTTTTGTGTACACTTTTGCATTGGTTGGATTGATTTCATCAACCCAAACATTTTCTTCTTTAGACTATGCTAAAGAGACTCAAAAAGGACAGTCTTTATATCTTGAGGTTTCTCTCTAAGCTCATATGGATCTCTCTGCCACTGGCTCCATCCAGCTTCTGTGAAGAAGTGGAAAAGCCTTTTTTTCTGAATTAACCTTTCCTTTGAGCAGCACCTTTCCAGAAACCAAACAGCAAAGCTGGCACCCCAGTTAAGAAAAAAGACTCCTTTTCTCTACAGCCCTGGAAGGAAAAGCCCTCCATGTCCCACGCTACGTCCAGGCTCCAGGAACTGCAGTGACTGATGGGAATCCATTCCTGTGTTCTGCCTCGCTCTATTGCATCATTCCCAGGGAAACAGATCTAACCTGGCAAACCGGGAGATGCAACTTCGGTACAGCTAAGAAGCTTCAGTGAAGCCTAGACAACGAAATCTCGAAGAATTGCCTGAAAGGGCAAGACGAGTGACTGAACGGGACATCAGGCCATTGCCTCACCCCACACGGCTCCCTCCTTGCAAAGCAGGATAACCCAAGTTTGATGCCGGAAGGGATGGTGGCCGCAGGCAGGATATTCCTCACCGTGAGGGGCTCAGCCCAGATGAGGGTGAAAGTCTTGAGACTGCAGCGGGTCAGAGGAGGCCTGGGGAGCAAAGGAACCAGGCCTCAACATTGGGTGGCCAAACTGGAGAGAGGTGTGAAGCAGGTGAGGATAAGAGCTGGCTGGCACTGAGTTCTTTGAAGCCAAAGGGGGCCAAAAGCAGCATGGAGTTTCCCCGGAGGACCACTAGCATTGGGGTTGCATGTCATGTGTTTTGAACTTTTTCTTTCTTTCTCTTTCTTGGCTGATTCATAATTGTTTCCCATTTTTCCTTTGAACTCTCAGCAAATACACAAGTCTCAACTGTATGGAATAACTTTCTCGTCTCATTAGTTTGGTTTTGAGATGGAAGCTGTTCTGTGGGAAAAATTATAGGAACGGGATTTATACAAACTGACTCACTTGTTTGTGTCACATAGCGAAGCTAGTGAGAAAAGGGTATTGTTGGGAAAATTTGGGTACATCTTGTATGAAAAGGGTTTCTTTTGTGTGCTTTTTTGCATTGTGGGATCAAATCCTGTCTTCCTTCTCAAAACCAAGCTGTCACTGTTTAAAATGGCATTCCCCCGCTCCTTTTCTCTCACCTTTAGCTGTGGGCTACAGTAGACAGGCCACTCAGCCCAAATATATTTGTAAATAGTCATGGTTGAAATTCTGTTTACAAGGAAGTATTTTTTTGACAGCCCAGAAGCTCTTGTGCCCTGGCCAATTCAGAATGTTAGCAGAGAAAAGAGACTTGAGTTCATGCATAGCTTCAGTAGCTTGAATTTACAGGTCTAGGCAGACCTGGAGATGGGTTCAAGCTATTGAACTCAAGTGTCAATGCAGGCAATTAGAAATATTGTAAATGCATTTTTACAGAGTGATTGAAAGACATTTCTTTACATGTTCTGTATGTGACGACCTCAGAATCTTATTGCAACCTCTGCATTTTGTCAGCAATTGCCCTGTTCCTGCATGTGACGGGGAGTGTACAAAAACTCTCTATCTGTGGGGAAGCTTTGCAGCAGAGTTCATCTCTGCCTGCCCGGTAATGCATTATTGTGAGAACCGCGGGAACCTTGGGGTAAATACAGTAAAGCCTCTGATGGTCCGGACGCTTTTTCTTTTTCAAGAACCCGTGTTTTTTTCCCTCCTCTCAAATTGAGATTGCTGGATTCTGACAAATGCACTCTCATTCTCACATGGCCTACTCACAACATCGAGGGGGAAAAAAAAAATCTATTTGCCTTTTTCAAACCTCACATTGCAAACAGCTGCAAGTTCAACAGGG
>NW_025335670.1:8238-9739 GCF_004798865.1 Varanus komodoensis | reverse complement strand
AAGGAAGAAATTTTCCAACCTAGGAGGGCGGTAAGGCAGATGGAAGAGGCAGGAAAACTTGCAAGATATTTAAACATTGTTCCCAGTTTCTGACAAGGAAAGGACCTGCATGAAAATGTTTCTACATAACCCCTCTTTCACACAGGGCTTTCTCACAGGATAAGCTTATAGAGGATGTCCAGAAAACTGGGTAGGACCTGTTATTGCAAGCCCAATTCAAGGGCCACACATTTCCTTCCATCCCAGTTCAGGCTCAAATAGAAGGAATGGGGGAAGGAAAGAATCACACACACACATTTGACTGATCATCACCTTTTGCCCAGCCGGCCTCAGCCATGCTTGGGCTCAGGCTAAGGATCTCACGAATCTGTTTCTCTGTCAAAGCCAGGTTCACACATCCTCATCACAGAGGCAAGAGCACCATCCACGCCTTGCTTTCCACCGTGTCCTGAAGAGGACAGATTGGTGCGGCCGTGTGGGGAGCTTCTCTTTCCTGAAGAACTCCCAAAACCCACCCTGGGCTATGCCTACCTCCCAGAAAGGGGAAAACTTTAAAATACGAACAGACTAGGCAGAAAACACAGACAGCAACAATGAACACAAGACTTTCACAAACAGTCAACATAAAACTCTGCACAACCCCCAGTGCAAACATGGACTCACACGTGCAGATCTTTCCTGGTGCACCGGCTCCATATTAGGGCTTTTCTCCTCCACCAGCTTGGACCAATCCAACCCGTATTCCATCTCTTTAGGATGTATTTCTTCCAGATGGTTTAGCAAGAGGTGTTACCAATTCTAATCTAATGAGACCTCTGGGGCCAATGTAATTTGGAATTTCTGAGGTTTGACCAGGCTGTTTAACATAAAACTACCAAGCGCTTCTGCCACATCCCATCAGCTGCCACCCATGGCCATCCACAGCACCCCACATTTTGCTGCAGAGGTGCCCATGGGGATGTAAGTTGAGATTCTGAAATGCCCATGCGGCCTAGGTGTCCACAAGCAAAGCCAACATGCAATGAGGTTCAAAAAAAAAAAAAAAAAAATCAGAGGTAATTACATTGACCAACCTGCAAAAACTAAACGATGGCCAGTATCTCTGCTGTCAGAATGGAGAGAATTTCGGCTGAACTTACCACCTTTCCCACACAGGATAAAGGGCCAAAGACCCACAATCCTGCCTTCGTCACCAAATTTTCAGAAAATGCCGTAAATCCAATGCATGTGGAGGAAATAAAACTTGTTTCATGGGAAAGATCAAGTGTTCAGACTATCTGTGGCTTTATTGCTTGACCCATTTTCCCGCAGTAGACTCATAGTAATGCATGACCAGGCAGGCAGAGATAAACCCACTGCTAGGTTTCAATACAGCTAGAGGGTATTTTGGACCTTCCTGGCCACGTACACAGGGAAACAGCAATTGATGACAGAATGCAGAAATCACAATAAGATTTTGACGTCCTCTAACTCAGAATGGATAAAGGAACCTAAGTCAATC
>NW_025335670.1:2831-6532 GCF_004798865.1 Varanus komodoensis | reverse complement strand
AGTCTTGAAAAGCCTGCTCCATTTCCCTGGACAACACTATGATTTGGGTCATGCCTTTTCTTAATCACATCTATCAGAGGGCCCAATGTGGAGGAGAAATGAGAAATAAATTGCTGGTAGGAACTGGCAAGTCCCAGAAATTGTGCTACTTCCCTCTTGTGCGAGGCCATGGACATTCGCTTAACTTTTCCTCCTTATCTGCCATAGGCCATATCTGATGCCACCCTACAATGTAACCCAAATACTGTACCTCTTGTTGAGCTATTTTACACTAGCTGGGGTTAGCTGTCAATCCAGCTTGCCTTAAAGTGGCTAACACTTGCTGGAGGTTGTCTAGATGCTCCTCGCAAGTGCAACTGAATACCACAATATTGTTGATATAGGCAGCCGCACAATAGGACAAGGGCCCCAAGACTTTGTTCATAAGTCGCTGCAAGGTTGCCTTGGCCCCATGCAAGCCAAGGGGCATATATTTAAATTGAAATAACCCAATGAGTGTGGCAAAGGCTGTCTTTTCCAGGGACCCTCAGTTAATTGAATTTGCCAGTATCTCTTGGTGAAATCGAAGTTGGAAAGGAAATGAGCCTGCCCCAAAGGATCCATCAGCCCATGTATTTGGGGAATGGGATAGGTGTTGAATTGAGATACAGTGCTGACTGTTGTATGCCGCGATTTTATGGTTGAGACCAGAGACTGGTCGGAATTATCGAGAGAAGAAGTTTATTTACCTGCAGGGACCACACTCATTAGAATGCAGTCTCAAGCAGAGGGAAGACATTGGTTTTATACTCTTTTACACTTATGCTTGAATGACAGCGAACAATAGGGGAACAATAGGGGAAAGCACATTTGCACATTTATCATGCTAAAGCAAGCAAGCGAGGGTACAAGGGTGTAACGTCTGCGGTGATGCTGGTAATGCTGGAGCGTAGCCTGCTTTGTTGTCAGCCTTGCGTAGCGTGCACATCCGTGTTCGTGTCCTTGTTCTCACGCGAACAGGACACCCTGACCATGCTTTTTACTCGTGACGAGCCATGCCCTGGCTGCATGTTTGATTATGAGGAGGATTACAACATTCCCTACTGGTCTTTTTTAGGGAATCTAATCATCGAGTCAGTGAGCCGCTAGCGGATGGTGCTTGCAACCATCACCCTGCCCCAGATGAGACCTGACATGAAATGCCAGTACTTTCGCAGCGTTGATGCACTGCTGGACAAGGCGGGTGACCCAGCTGAGCAGAAGGGGCCCGAAGATAAGGAAAAATAACAACCCTAAAAGGGGTCCGGCAAGGGAAGAGAGCAGACTGGTCAGCCAGGGGGACCAGTTAAAGAGGCGCTGATACCAGTTGGAACCCTCCTGGCGGCACCTTTCCCGGTCCTCCAGGCAGGCTTTGACTAGGTCTAGACTGCTATGGATGATGCCTGAATGATTTGCATAAAAGCAGCATTTCTCATCCAAGGCAGCACATAAGCTGCATGGGGTGAGGCTGGATCGGCAAGCAAAAAGAGTCCCATTCGGGGCTGCCAGGAGGTAGGGGCATGCTGTGGGCAGGGGCTTCCATAATTTTCCGAGTAGGAGATACACATTCACCCCTAGGATGGTTGCTACTGGTGGGGAGGCCTGCCAATCAGTCTGCAATGTCCATTCCATGGTAAATGGCTGGTGTGGGTTCGGGAGGGGACAGCCTACTGGGCGGGCGAGAAGAATCAGGAGGTCTGCTGAGAGGAGACCCTTTTTAACTTGACTCGCAGAGGGTTTTCAGTTTGGTGCACCGTCCATTGTTCCGAGAGGACTGGCGAAGCAGGCTTTATCTGTGTCACGTGGAACCAGTGGGGTTTTTCGTCCAGTCTTACCACCGTAGGAGTGGAGAGGATCACTTGGAAGGGTCCTAGCCACCGAGCACCTAGAGTGACAGGGTGAAAGTTCTTTAGCCAGACCCAATCTCCCAGGTTTACGCGTGGGGGAAGGTCGGCCGCGGGGTCTGGAGCCTCAGTAGTCTCGCCGATGTTGGACTGAACTTGTCGGCGAATATCGTGCCCGATGCGATCAAGGGCCTGCAAGGACTCAAGCAAGTTGTGGTTAGACAACTCGGCGCGCATCTCCTCCGCCAGGCGGAGAAGCAGAGGAGGCGGTTGCCCAACTACAATTTCAAAGGGAGTGAAGCCCTTCCTATAAGGGGAGCATCGCGTGCATAGGAGGGCAAACGGAAGGAGGTCTGTCCAGTTACCGCCAACTTCAAGAGTGCGTCCAAGTCCTTTTCCTTCTGTGAATAAGTTGGCCGTTCAGGAAGAACTCGGGGAGGCAGATGTACCGGGAGGATCTCTAGTGGCCCTACTGGTCTTAGGGCTGCCTCTCTGGCAGTTTTGTCAGCGAAATTATTTCGTTGAGAGACCGGTGACTCATCCCGCCGGTGCCCAGGGCAATGAATAATAGCCATGCATTCTGGAAACCAGAGGGCCTCCATTATTTCTTCTGTGTTTTTAATATCCTTCCTCCCGGAGGTCAACAGTCCCCTTTCCCGGTACAACGCCCTATGGACGTGAGCCGTGGTAAAGGCGTACCGGCTGTCCGTGTAAATGTTAAGAGTCTTCCCCTTCCCCCACCGGAGGGCTTGCGCTAGGGCGATGAGCTGCGCCCTTTGGGCTGACGTGCCGTGTCCCAGTGACTGGGCCCATATTACCTCAGATCTGGTGACCACCACTGCTCCTGCATACCGGACTCCGTCCTTGATGAAACTGCTCCCATCTGTAAATAGGTTGTGGGCCGGCGGGCTTAGCGGGACATCGGACAGATCTGGTCTGGTGCCGGTGATAGTGTCGAGGACTTCAGTGCAATCGGGGGCGGGGCCCTCCTTTTCGTCCCCCAGCAGGAGGGTGGCCGGATTTAGGACTGTCATCTTGGAGACTTGGAGAAGGTTACCCGGGGAGGGTCCAACAGTAATACCTGATATTGCGTGACGCGAGCGTTGGAGATCCAGCGATCAGGTGGGCTTCGGAGAAGGGTCTCTACCATGTGGGCGCCGATGATCTGGAGGTCCTGGCCCAACGTCAATTTCTTAGCCTCCTTCACTAGGATTGCCATTGAATACTTTCTGGGCTATTTCCACTAATTCACTAAGTAACTTTCCCTCAAAGCCATCTAACTTCTGATTTTTTTTTCCTTTTATTGTCTGGGGCTGACTGCGCATTCTTGGCCGCCTGAGGTTCTATAGGTGTGCATTGCCTATATGCCTCAAGGAGGCGTTCCAAGAAAGCGGCGGGGGATTCCCAGGGGCCTTGTGGTTTTTCAGAGAAAGGGGGGGGGGTTCTGCTGTTTCCAGTTATAAATCAATCCAAACAATGCAAAAAATGCACACAAAATAAAGCCTTTGTTGAACTGGTGTTGCACGAACCTGTTGCTTGCCTAGGCTAAAGAGAAATGTGCTTTCTGCTGGACAATGAGAACAGTTTTACACAATTTCTTATTGCAGAGATGAAACTCTCCCACATAGATGCAAAATGCACCAACCCACTGTTAACACAAACAAACCTGAACTAACACACATTTCATCTAACAATCAATGCCTCCGCATTTAGATGAACATCCTTGGGCATCCTTGGGCTGGCAAATTGGCTCAGTCCCCAACAAACATTAGGCTACTGTAAGGGCTTCAATACCAGTAACAACAGTAACAGCAATATCACTATCATTAATACTTGGCA
>NW_025335670.1:0-2260 GCF_004798865.1 Varanus komodoensis | reverse complement strand
CAGTACTCACAAAGTGGTGTTTGTGGTATCTTCCTGCCAGAGCATCCCCCCTTTTCTTGGCTCTGTGGAATAGCTTGGCCCACAGAGTCAAGAAATCCAAATTTTCCAGCACAAATCCCTCCTGAATTCAGTTGGCCAGACCAAATCAAGAGAAGAGGCTGCAGTTACTGTCTCTTTAAATAATGGGAGTGCTCTTAGCGAGGTAGACTGTTCCTCTTTTTTTCATTTGTTTTTCTTGTCTTTACTCCAAAAGTTACACATTTCTTCCCATATTTTTTTTTCCAGCAGAAAAAGTACCAAATCACCATTTACCAAAAGTCTTAGAATTCACTCACATTCCAAACAGCTGCAAGTTCAACAGAGGAAGAAAAACCAACCAATTTGGCAGAAATTTTTATTAATGGTTAACTGCAATCTGTCTTCCCCTGATTTTACACTCTGCCTGTTGAATTCCAGCCTGCTACTGCTCAGGCTAATTGCTAAACACAACAATTTAAATTTGCAAAACTTTAACAGCAATATGTTCCCAATATAAAACCCTTTCTTTATCTCACTGGGAATCCTTTTCAGGATTCCTACTGAGTATTCCCAACAGTATACACATTTTTTCCCCATCTTTCCTTTGCCCATCAGCATCCTCTCCTGGAATTTCAAACACAATTATTTAATTTGACAAAAAAGGAATCTTCCTACCTAGGAGGGCTGTAAGGCAGATGGAAGAGGCAGAAAACTTACATTAAAGACATTAAAACAGTGTTCCCGGTTTCTGACAAGGAAGGGACCTTCATAAAAATGTTTCTATATAACCCCTCTTGCACACAAGGCTTTCACACAGGATAAGCTTATTGAGCATGTCCAGAAAACTGGGTAGGACCTGTGTTTGCAAGCCCAATTCCAGGGCCACACGTTTCCTTACTTCCCAGTTCTGGCTCATATACAAGGGATGGGGGAAGGAAAAAATCCCACACACACATGCCCTGATCATCACCTTTTTCCCAGCCGGACTCAGCCATGCTTGGGCTCAGGCAAATGACCTCATGAATCTTTCTCAATCAAAGCCAGGTTAACACACACTCTCATCTCAGGGGTGGGAACACCCACCCACACCCTTGCTTTCAACCATGCCCTGAAGAGGACAGATTGGTGTGGCTGCGTGGGGGGTTTCTTTTTCCTGAGGAACCCCAAAACCCACTCTGGGCTATGCTTACCTCCCAGAAAGGGGAACACTTTACCGTACAAACAGAAAAGACAGAAAACACAGACAGCAACAATAGAATGGGACATAAACCATAAACGGATGGTCCACCCCCTGCGTGGGGGCAAGCTCCCGGAGGGGCAACAGAGTGGAGGGCTCAGGGCCTGCATTGGGGGAGGATGGTGACACCTGTTTGTCGCCCTTGCCCCTGGGGCTAGAGGACTTCGGGGGAACAGGTGGACGGGGGCCGTACGGGATTCCACTCCGCGTTTGGGACGGACTGGGGGAAGTGTGGGGCGGGCTCCCGGAAGCCTGGGAATTCAGGGCATAAGGAGGTGGCTGAGTCCATGTGTCCAGAGCGTCCTCTGGCCCCGTCTGATCATCTGTGAGGATGTGGGGCTTTGTGGATGGGGTGAGGGGCGATCTGTCGTGGGGTTCTCCGCCCTTTTTAACCATAAGGAGAGACGGACACCAGGATCCTGGGGGTTTCCGTTGACACTGTTTAATGTAACTAGGTTTTGTTTTGGCGATGTCCAGCCACGTTTCTATATATGGAATCTGATCTGGGTGTCCGGGACTCCCAAGGATCACAGCCTCCACGTTCCTAATCAGGATTAAATCAAAAGAGCCCTTTCAGGGCCATCCCACGTCAAAAGAGGTCCACTCTAATTCTCAAAGGGTCCGGAGGGTCCCTGGCTTAACAGAGACCCCGAATCCTGAAGCCCTCTTAAAGAAATCAGAAAAGTTATTCAGAAGACATTGCAAAGGGGTGGTTGGGACGGACTGGCCCTGCCCCAATTTCCCATCCTGTGAAAAGATTACTCAAGTGTCAGATCAACAAAACAGACAATAAAACACCAACAAGACAGACAACAAGATAGATAGACAAGACGGACAATTTAAACAGACGCACAACTGAGGCTGGAAGCGGTGTCTCGCCCCAGACCGGAAAGTAGCCTTACGCTGCATCCAGCAGGCTTTTCTTTCCAATACCAGATCTGCAGATATTCAGAACAGATGGCGGGTAACCGCCGTGCGCACTTACCTGTAACTCCTCTCTCGGCT
>NW_025335669.1:10158-10891 GCF_004798865.1 Varanus komodoensis | reverse complement strand
TTTGCCCTCTATTCCGTGCAAAAGGCAGTAGGAGAAGCACTTGCAACGGTCACGTGGAGTGCCTGAACTGCATTGGGTTTCGGAGTCCGAGGGGCTGACTTCTGGAAAGGCCCACCTCCTGCCCGGCGCCCATCCTTCCTGATTCCTGCAGAGGGGTAACTGGCAGAAGGCACCGAGATGCCACAGGAGTTGCATAGTATGCAGCCGGATTCCATTGCTCTTCCAAATCTGTGTCTCCTCCAGTTCCAGTAAGACCTGGAGATTTCTGGGTGCCCTTTGGAGTTTGCCTTGAAGACCTACGTTCTCCAAAAGGTTTCTTGAATCCATCTCTTCTCGAACGTGCGCTTGTCTACAGGACAGAAAGCACCAGTTGACATCGGGTTGCTTTCTTGCAGCCTCTCTTGGAGGTGTGGAGCTCCAAACTGCCATGGAGCCCAGGGTGCATCTGCGGGCCATCATTGCTGCACCATGTCTCCAGCCCTTGCTCGCATGGACGTCATGAGGCACCAGGTGTCCTCCGGGTCGCCTCTTACATTCTCATGTGAAGGCATGGAGAGGCATGCGGATTCTTATTGCTGCATCGCCTCTTCAGCCCCTTCTGGCCTGCAGGACTTGCGGCAGCATTGACGTCTGGATTCTTTCCTGTAGACTTTTTGAAGGCGTGGCTTGGCGAGGGATACGCCCTATCATTGCTCCATCACTTGTCCAGCTCTTTGTCACCAGTAGGCTGCCT
>NW_025335669.1:9472-10058 GCF_004798865.1 Varanus komodoensis | reverse complement strand
CCAGCTCTTTGTCACCAGTAGGCTGCCTGGAACCAGATGCCCCCCAGGGGCTCTCATTTCGCGTCTCTCATCCCATCTTGAGCCCAACTATGGCAAAGTCCTCCTCCCATCGGAACTCGCCCATGGTGCATGAGGCCAGGGGCGCTGTGCCGGGATGTTGGAGAATTCAGAAGCATCCATTTGTTCTTCAGGTCTGATGTCACAATTCGGGAGGAGGTTTCTTTATGCTCTCTTGCACAGTCTCTCCAATTTGGATCAGGCGGTTAATATTTTCGCAGCGCATCATCTCACGTGAGTTCGTTGGAGGACTTTGGGCACAACTCGGATTCATGGCTGGAAAGCTTGTCGTTTTCCCTTTCTTCTGGGGGGCATTCTTCCCACTCTGCCACGAGGCCCGAGGAGAAAAGTTTCTGCTCTCGTTTCAAGAATCTCATCGACTCGGTGAGAGCCAGGCCCAAAGGGATCCTTCCCAGGTCAGGAGCCCATCCTCTCAGATGACGGCTGTGCAAAGAAACAGAGAGGTACCGTACCAGTGCAGAGGTGGCTCGTCATTCCCAGCTGCCATCCGGATCATTTGCCCTCTATT
>NW_025335669.1:6899-7999 GCF_004798865.1 Varanus komodoensis | reverse complement strand
AAATCTGTGTCTCCTCCAGTTCTAGTAAGACCTGGAGATTTCTGGGTGCCCTTTGGAGTTTGCCTTGAGGACCTACGTTCTCCAAAAGGTTTCTTGAATCCATCTCTTCTCGAACGTGCGCTTGCCTACAGGACAGAAAGCACCAGTTGACATCGGGTTGCTTTCTTGCAGCCTCTCTTGGAGGTGTGGAGCTCCAAACTGCCATGGAGCCCAGGGTGCATCTGCGGGCCATTATTGCTGCACCATGTCTCCAGCCCTTTCTCGCATGGACGTCATGAGGCACCAGGTGTCCTCCGGGTCGCCTCTTACATTCTCATGTGAAGGCATGGAGTGTTATGCAGATTCTCATTGCTGCATCGCCTCTCCAGCCCCTTCTGGCCTGCAGGACTTGCGGCAGCATTGACGTCTGGATTCTTTCCTGCAGACTTTTTGAAGGCGTGGCTTGGGGAGGGAAACGCGCTATCATTGCTCCATCGCTTGTCCAGCTCTTTGTCACCAGTAGGCTGCCTGGAACCAGATGCCCCCCAGGGGCTCTCATTTCGCGTCTCTCATCCCATCTTGTGCCCAACTATGGCAAAGTCCTCCTCCCATCGGAACTCGCCCATGGTGCATGAGGCCAGGGGCGCTGGGCCGGAATGTTGGAGAATTCAGAAGCATCCATTTGTTCTTCAGCTCCGATGTCACAATTCGGGAGGAGGTTTCTTTATGCTCTCTTGCACAGTCTCTCCAATTTGGATCAGGCGGCTGATATTTTCGTAGCGCATCATCTCACGTGAGTTCGTTGGAGGACGTTGGGCACATGTCGGATTCATGGCTGGAAAGCTTGCAGTTTTCCCTTTCTTCTGGGGGGCATTCTTCCTCCCTGTCACGAGGCCCCGGGGGAATAGTTTCTGCTCTCCTTTCAAGAATCTCATCGACTTGGTGAGAGCCAGGCCCGAAGGGATCCTTCCCAGGTCAGGAGCCCATCCTGTCAGATGACAGCTGTCCAAAGAAACAGAGAGGTACCGTACCAGTGGAGAGGTGGCTCGTCATTCCCAGCTGCCATCCGGATCATTTGCCCTCTATTCCGTGCACAAGGCAGTAGGAGAAGCACTTGCAAC
>NW_025335669.1:5306-6626 GCF_004798865.1 Varanus komodoensis | reverse complement strand
CCCTCTATTCCGTGCACAAGGCAGTAGGAGAAGCACTTGCAACGGTCACGTGGAGTGTCTGAACTGCATTGGGCTTAGGAGTCCGAGGGGCTGACTTCTGGAAAGGCCCACCTCCTGCCCGGCGCCCATCTTTCCTGATTCCTGCAAGGGGTAACTGGCAGAAGGCACCGAGATGCCACAGGAGTTGCGTAGTATGCAGCCGGATTCCATTGCTCTTCCAAATCTGTGTCTCCTCCAGTTCTAGTAAGACCTGGAGATTTCTGGGTACCCTTTGGAGTTTGCCTTGAGGACCTACGTTCTCCAAAAGGTTTCTTGAATCCATCTCTTCTCGAACGTGCGCTTGTCTACAGGAGAGAAAGCACCAGTTGACATCGGGTTGCTTTCTTGCAGCCTCTCTTGGAGGTGTGGGGCTCCAAACTGCCATGGAGCCCAGGGTGCATCTGCGGGCCATCATTGCTGCACCATGTCTCCAGCCCTTGCTCGCATGGACGTCATGAGGCACCAGTTGTCCTCCGGGTCGCCTCTTACATTCTCATGTGACGGCATGGAGAGCCATGCGGATTCTCATTGCTGCATCGCCTCTCCAGCCCCTTCTGGCCTGCAGGACTTGCGGCAGCATTGACGTCTGGATTCTTTCCTGTAGACTTTTTGAAGGCGTGGCTTGGCGAGGGAAACGCGCTATCATTGCTCCATCGCTTGTCCAGCTCTTTGTCACCAGTAGGCTGCATGGAAGCAGATGCCCCCCAGTGGCTCTCATTTCGCGTCTCTCATCCCATCTTGTGCCCAACTATGGCAAAGTCCTCCTCTCATCGGAACTCGCCCATGGTGCATGAGGCCAGGGGTGCCTGGCCGGAATGTTGGAGAATTCAGAAGCATCCATTTGTTCTTTAGCTCTGATGTCACAATTCGGGAGGAGGTTTCCTTATGCTCTCTTGCACGGTCTCTCCAATTTGGATCAGGTGGTTAATATTTTCGTAGCGCATCATCTCACGTGAGTTCGTTGGAGGACTTTGGGCACATCTCGGAGTCATGGCTGGAAAGCTTGTCGTTTTCCCTTTCTTCTGGGGGGCATTCTTCCCTCCCTGTCATGAGGCCCCAGGGGAATAGTTTCTGCTCTCCTTTCAAGAATCTCATCGACTCGGTGAGAGCCAGGCCCGAAGGGATCCTTCCCAGGTCAGGAGCCCATCCTATCAGATGACGGCTGTCCAAAGAAACAGAGAGGTACCGTACCAGTGCAGAGCTGGTTCGTCATTCCCAGCTGCCATCCGGATCATTTGCCCTCTATTCCGTGCAAAAGGCAGTAGGAGAAGCACTTGCAAC
>NW_025335669.1:0-4160 GCF_004798865.1 Varanus komodoensis | reverse complement strand
ATTCTCATTGCTGCATCGCCTCTCCAGCCCCTTCTGGCCTGCAGGACTTGCGGCAGCATTGACGTCTGGATTCTTTCCTGCAGACTTTTTGAAGGCGTGGCTTGGCGAGGGAAACGCGCTATCATTGCTCCATCGCTTGTCCAGCTCTTTGTCACCAGTAGGCTGCATGGAAGCAGATGCCCCCCAGTGGCTCCCATTTCGCATCTCTCATCCCATCTTGTGCCCAACTATGGCAAAGTCCTCCTCCCATCGGAACTCGCCCATGGTGCATGAGGCCAGGGGCGCTGGGCCGGAATGTTGGAGAATTCGGAAGCATCCATTTGTTCCTCAGCTCTGATGTCACAATTTGGGAGGAGGTTTCCTTATGCTCTCTTGCACAGTCTCTCCGATTTGGATCAGGCGGTTGTTATTTTCGTAGCGCATCGTCTCACGTGAGTTCGTTGGAGGACTTTGGGCACATCTCGGATTCATGGCTGGAAAGCTTGCAGTTTTCCCTTTCTTCTGGGGGGCATTCTTCCTCCCTGTCACGAGGCCCCAGGGGAACAGTTTCTGCTCTCCTTTCAAGAATCTCATCGACTCGGTGAGAGCCAGGCCCGAAGGGATCCTTCCCAGGTCAGGAGTCCATCCTGTGAGATGACGGCTGTCCAAAGAAACAGAGGCGTAGCGTAACAGAGCAGAGGTGTCTCACTGCACAGCGGACAACCATCAGGATCGGGTTCTGATTTGGGCAGGATTCCTTCTGGGCTGGCTCTACCCGAGGCAATGAGAATTTTAAAAGGAGAGCAGAAACTATTCCCGTGGGGCCTTGTTACCTGTATGGAAGAGTGCACTGCAGAAGAGAGGGAAAACTATGAGCTCCTCATCAACGAATTCGAGATGTGCGCAACGTCCTCCATCCCACTCAGATGAAATGATGTGCTACCTAAATCTTGACTGCCTGATCCATGTTCACGAGACTGTGCCAAAGAACATAAAGAATCCTCCTCCCGACTTGTGAGTTCAAAGCTTAAGGATGGATGTATGATTCTGAATCCTCCAAATACTGTTGTGTAATGTTCTGCCCTCCCCCCCTCCCCCCACTGGGCTCATGCACCTTGTGGGAGTTCCAAGAGGAGGAGGACTTTGCCATAGTTGGGCACAACCTCATATGAGAGATGCGATATGAGAGCCCCGATGTGACAGCTGGTTTCTTAAAGCGTACAGGTGACAAGGCACCTAGGAGAACCACTTGCAACTGTTATGTGAAGTGGCTGAACTGCACTGAGCTGGAGTCTGAGGGGCCGAGTTCTGGAAAGGCGCTCTGCCTGCCTCGTGCCATCTTTGCCGATTCCTGCGGTGGTGTAAGTGGCAGATGGCACTGAGATGCCACAGGCGTAGCATAATGTGGTGCCACTCTCCATTGCTGTTCTAAATCAGTCTCTCCTCCACAGTAGGACAGGCCTGGAGAATTCTGGGTTCTCTTTGGAGTCTTTCTTGAAAGCCTGGAGACTTAGAACTATTTCTTGGCTCCATCTCTTCTCGAGCACACTCTCGCCTACAGGACAGAAAGCATCAGTTGACCTTGTGTTGCTCTCTTGAAGTATCTCTTGGAGGTGTGGAGCTCCAAACTCCCATGGAGCCCAGGGTGCCTCTGCGGGCCATCATTGCTGTAGGATTTCTGCAGCCCTTTATCGCCTGCTCGTCATGTGGCACCAGTTGTCACCTAGTTGGTCTCTTGCAGTCTCTTCTGAAGGTATGGAGAGTCAAATGGATTGTCATTGCTCCTTCGCTTCTCTAGCCCATTCTTGCCTGAAGGTCATGGGGAACCAGCTAACGTCTGGGTGCTCTCTTGGAGACTTTTTTGAAGGCATGGCTTGGAGAGTGAAACACACTATCATATCAATGGGGAGTCTCTTGAAGTTACTCTGGCTGTCTCTGTGTATTTCTGTTAATTGTTTTTCTTCCTTCTTCACCACATGTCCTTGTAGTAAGAAAACAGCTGAATGCCCCATTTGTAAGGTTGCAGTTATTGAATATTGGCTCAGTTTGCAATAGAATGCTTTTGCTTCAGTAGCACTGGTTGAAACCCGGTATGCATTTCTTACACCTCGAACATGTTGTATGTCAGGATTCCGACCAAGGACCAGGTAAAATTGACATGCAGATATCAGAAGGGCAGGTGCATGCTGTCTCAGATCAGCCAAAGGAGAGTAAAAAGAAAGAAGTCATATTTGGTTAAAAATGATTCCACAGGTCCCCAGGAAAAACAGTCTGCGTTAGAAGGCACTACAGGCAAGTACCAGTGAAGCACAGTACTAGCTGCAGTGGTGGTGGTGGACTGGCAACATCTCTACAGAACCCAAGAGAACAACAGCCAGTCGGTACAAGCTGGAATAGGCCCCCCCCCATATGTTTGAGAGAGTTTGGTGCGGATGCTAGCATGTTGCTTTGTCTTTGCTAAGCTGGAAAGGTCCTGGCCTGCAGCTTGATGGATAACTACATGTAGATGCTGACCGCTATGCATTCTTCACACAAATGGGGCTGGTAAGTGGCACTTGGTACAGCCTGGAATGTACACTACGGGTGCAAGAGAACTTGGTGCTGGCCAAAAAATGGAAGTCAGCCAATATGCCTAGCTCAATGGCCCACATTGGAAATAATTGGCAAATACAAAACTCCACAGGAAAAATCATCTACAGGGAATCTCTGGACTCAGCTTCACAACACAGGTTTGCCTTCCAAACATGGAAACCACCCCTGGGACCTGTTGGTCTAGTAGCCAGAAGGCTTTCATGGCTTTCCCTACATTAGGACAGAGCATTGGATACATTGTCTCCAACCTCCGAATTACTGTAGAGAGGTAGTTCAAACATTGGTAGAAGACATTGCCAAAGGGGAGTAGGGTATTCATTTCTCCGTGCCATTCTTCCACTAGTATGGGTTTTCTCAAATCACCATGATGATAGAGCACTAGCCCCTGCATCCTCTGTGTTTCTAGTGTATCAGCTGATGTCATTTCAGGCATACAATGAAAGTTAGTTCAACTTCAGCTACTTGCCATGCAAAGTTGCTAGACTGCATTGTTGGCAAGCCAGGATACGGTTTGCAACACTTGTAGAAGACAAAACTGATCCTTCAGAGCGTCACATTCCAAAGCTCAATGCTTTACAACCTGCTTTAAATTCCATTCTGGTATAAGTGACTTGGGAGGATTGTTTTCTCAGGTCTCCAAGTGAGGCTGGCTACAAACACTTGGAAAAAATTGTGCTTCTTCCTTATTATTTTGCTTGTTGTTGCTGGATTTAGCAAGGAGTCAGACTGGATGACCTAGCAGACCTCTTCTGACTAGCTCTGCTTCTTTGCTTCTCTTTTCAAACAGCCCTTACCTGCACTAGCAGTCTGCACCTTCAAGGCAAAGTTGCGAAGGCTTAGTAATCTCTCTCCCTAATCAAGAGGAATCTGTCTTTTATTCCAATTGCAGCACCCCAAAACACCCCAAAAGTAGTTGGCCAGAGGGAGGCTACATAGTATTTGGCGGGGCCTGTAAGGTGCTTGGGAAAGAGTGCTCTGTATTTGTACCAGATTATGGAAAGGAAATTGAGGATCACATTGACCAAATTAAAGAGGTGGCAAAAGTACCTCATATGGAAAAAGGATGGGATCCGTTCTCATGGTTAACGGGATGGTTACCTAATTTGGGAGGGTTAAAGAGTTTATTTTTAGGAGTAATGCTAGTTTTAGTCATGGGCATAGTAAACTGCTGTGTGATACAGTGTGGACCTATGATTTTGAATTGTTTGAATGTGGCCTGTGGGTGCTTTAAAGCCCTAATTCCTAAGGCTGCAACAAAGATGATGGTAGTAAAAGAGGTGACCTATGGATTTCCGGATAATGAACGAGAGGTGTTATTAAAACCAGAGGACATGCTAGCTAGGTTTGAAAACCAAACAAAGTAATGCAAAAGACAGCAAATAGTAAGAGGACAAGAAGGGAAGATTGAGATAAATAAGAATAAAATGCTGCTTTTGCAATAAATTTGAAACTAACCAAGTGAATCATAGAAATGATCAAAGTTAACAGCAAGCATTGTTAAAAATCAAGGAAGCAAATCATTTGCAGGGCACATGGAGTCCGGCCTTAGGGAGGGAAGGTATTGTGCTGACAGAAAGGCAGGTGAATTA
>NW_025335668.1:92107-92533 GCF_004798865.1 Varanus komodoensis | reverse complement strand
CTTCTGGAATCGGCCATTGAGATAGGAGCGGAACCACTGCAAAGCAGTGCCTCCGACCCCCAATCCCACAAGCCTATCCAGAAGGATACCATGGTTGATGGTATCGAAAGACGCTGAGAGGTCCAGCAGAACCAACAGGGACGCATCCCCCTGTCCTTCTCCCTGCACAGGTCATCGTACAGGGCGACCAAGGCAGATTCAGTACCGTACCCGGGTCTGAAGCCGGACTGCAATGGGTCCAGATAATCAGTTTCATCCAAGAGTGCTTGGAGTTGTCCCGCCACCACCCGCTCCAACACCTTGCCCAGAAATGGGATGTTAGCCACAGGTCTATAGTTAGTGGCCATCTCTGGATCCAGTGATGCCTTCTTCAGGACTGGTCGGACTACCGCCTCCTTTAAAGGGGCAGGCACCCGACCCTCCCTA
>NW_025335668.1:0-92007 GCF_004798865.1 Varanus komodoensis | reverse complement strand
TGCTTGGAGTTGTCCCGCCACCACCCGCTCCAACACCTTGCCCAGAAATGGGATGTTAGCCACAGGTCTATAGTTAGTGGCCATCTCTGGATCCAGTGATGCCTTCTTCAGGACTGGTCGGACTACCGCCTCCTTTAAAGGGGCAGGCACCCGACCCTCCCTCAGAGAAGTGTTAACCACTTCCAAGATC
Organism: Varanus komodoensis; assembly: GCF_004798865.1. Taxonomy (NCBI): domain Eukaryota; kingdom Metazoa; phylum Chordata; class Lepidosauria; order Squamata; family Varanidae; genus Varanus; species Varanus komodoensis. The sequence goes on along the minus strand of NW_025335668.1, from coordinate 91,817 downwards.
CAGGTTCCAATCCCATGCTTGGAATCATTTATTAACCAAGACGGGCAAGGGTCCAAAAGGCAAGTGGTTGGACGTACTCGCCCAAGCACCTTGTCCACGTCATCAGGCCCCAGTAACTGAAATTCATCCAATAAATCTGGACCAGACGGCAGCGTTGGTGTCTCCTTTGAAACATCTGAATCAATAGTGGTGTCCAGCTCGTGACGAATCTGAGTGATTTTCTCCCTGAAATGCCTGGCAAAGTCGTCACAGCGGGCCTTTGAGGGTGGAATCAGGTCTTCCTTCGGACCTGGACGAACCAAGCCTTGCACCACTCGAAAGAGCTCCACCGGATGGCATTGTGAGGAGGCAATGGAAGTGGAAAAGAATCTCTTTTTTGCCGCCTTCACCGCCACAGCATAGGCCCGATAGTGGGCTCTCAAGTGTGTTCGGTCAGATTCATCCCGTGATTTCCTCCACCTACGCTCTAGTCGTCTCCCAACCTGCTTCATCACCCTCAATTCAGGAGTATACCAAGGGGAAGAGCAGGCTCTGCCTGGTGGGAGAGGACGCTTAGGAGCGATCGTGTCTACAGCCCTGGTCATCTCCCCATTCCACAGTTCGACCAGAGCCTCGACAGGAGCACCAGTCTTGTCAGACGGAAACTCCCCCAGAGCCTTCAGGAATCCTTCCGGATCCATCCGGCTCTGGGGGCGGACCCACACAATCGGGTCCGCACCCTTACAGAGGTAGAAGTCACTCTCGAGCACAAACCTCACCAGGAAGTAATCTGACCATGACAGGGGAGTCAAGCATAAATTACTCACCCTCAGACCACCCTCTTCCTGTCCCATCGGGAAAACCAGGTCCAGAGTGTGTCCCCATTCATGGGTCTGGCCGGTGACATGTTGAGGCAGCCCCATGGCTGTCATGGAGGCCATGAAGTCCTGAGACACTCTGGTCAGACTAGCCTCGGCATGGAGATTGAAGTACCCCAGGACCAACATCCTGGGGGTCCTCAACACCAGGTCTGAGACAGTCTCCATCTGCTCAGGCAGGGAGACTGTTGGGCAGAAGGGAGCACGGTACACCAACAGAATCCCCAGTCTGTCTCGGTTGCCCAACACCAAGTAGAGACACTCCAGCCTGTGAGTCCGTGAGATGGATGGAGGCTCGGTAAACCAAAGTGACCCCCCTCCCCTCCCCTCCATCCGTGAGCAGGGCTGGACCAAATACCCGGACGGGCACAATTGGGAGAGAGCAACAGCCCCCCCTCCCACCCAGGTCTCCGTTATGCAGACCAGGTCGACCCCCTCATCCACAATCAGGTCCTGGATGAGGGCAGATTTGTTATTGACCGACCTGGCATTAAGCAACAGCACCGTCAGGCCCGAGGGGCGACTGACGAGACTCCCTGGCACCCTCTGGCTGGGAGCAAAACCAGAAGTAGGGACAGGTGTCAGCCATCTGTCCCTCCTTCTTCTATGCGGACACATTAAGCTCCCACCGCTGTTACGTCCATTGCCCATAACCACCTCAATGGCGGCACCGGTGCACTCCCCAGGAAACATAAGCGGCAGCATGGCCAGGGACGACTCCATAAAAAGATTTAAAATACTATAAAAAAAAAAAAAACCCCTCTCACTCACAGCCCAGCAGGAGGGCCTACTATCGCCAAGCAAAAGCCCCTGGCCAGCCCAGCCCCCCGCTCGGCCACCCGAATGGCCACCCAAAAGGCGGCGACCGCCTCGTCCGGAGCACACCTGCCACGCATGCTGGGGCAGTGCAGCCAGGTGGGCGGTGGATGGCGGCGCGGTGCAGGTCCTACACGGCAAGGCAGCGGCTCCCCTCTGGCGCGGCGCGGTCTTACGCGGCGAAGCGGCGGTCCTCCTCCGGTATAGGCTGCCAGGCGCAGTTGTTGCTCTCCCCAGAGAGCTCATGAATGAGGCTGGGTTTTTTCCTGGCTTCAGATCTACTACCTCCCATTGTGTCTCTTGCACAGTAATACAGGGCTGTGTCCTCAGCTTTCAGGTTGTGCATTTGCAGGTACAGCATGTTGGAAGGGATGTCCCTGGAGATGGTGAAGTGCCCCTTCACCTTTTCGGCATAGTATTGCTGGCTCCCATCATTCCTTATAATTGCAATCCATTCCAGGCCCTTACCCGGGGCTTGTCTCATCCAGTTCATGTGGTAGCTGCTGAAGGTGAAGCCGGAGCCTCGGCAGGAGAGGCGGAGGGATTCTCCGGGTCATTTCACATCCCCTCCAGACTCTTCCAGTTTGACCTGAGATTGGACACCTGCAAGAGAAGAATTTTTAAATGGATCAGAGCAATGTGCAGATCTCTCACGCACGCTCCCTCCCTGTAGGTGAAAGGAGAGATTTACCTGCAAGAACTGCAGAAAGCAAAGACAGCTGAATGAATACTGTCATTTCCCTCTGCAAAGCTTGAGTGAGCAGGGCTTCTGGGTGCAGTGGGTGATGTAGCTGGGCAGAGACAGAGTCTCCTGGACTTAAAGAGTGTTGTAACCCCCCTCTTAATCAAACATGCAGCTAGGGCATGGCTCGACATGGGTAAAAAGCATGATCAGAGTGTCCTTTTCGCGTAAGAACAAGAACCCCAATGAATATGCACGCTATGCAAGGCTGACAACAAAGCAGGCTACGCTCCAACATTACCGCAGACGTTACGCCCTTGTACCCTCGCTTGCTTGCTTTAGCATGAAAAATGTGCAAATGTGGCTCAGTGGGGTTCCCCTATTGTTCTCTGTTATTCAAGCACCTGCATAGACACCCATTGTAAAAGAGTATAAAACCTCCGCTCTCGTTCTGCTCAAGACCGCACTCTAACGAGTGTTTGGTCCCTGCTGGTAACAAACCTCTTCTCTCGAGAATTCCAACTGGTCTCTGGTCTCATCCGTAAAACCGCGGGACACAACAAAGAGGAAGCGGTCTCTGAAAATTTGCATATGTATCAGAATAAAACGATGCACAAAGGTCTTCTGAAATCCATTCCTGGAGGTGGGCATAGTCTTCACAAACCTTGTTCGCTGATATACAGATGCACCAAGTGAGCATGTGGGAGTAGAATCATTTTCATTTATATGTTTAGTTTGTTCTTTTAATGACCTCCAATACCCAAATCTCTCCAGGCAGTTCAGAGCCAAACCTAACAGAATAAAAATGCAATACAAAAACACATCTAACATTAAGCAAAACTAAACTAATCCAGCATACAGTAAACTATAATGCCGGATGCAAACCGAATCAGAACGTCCACCATAGCTAACAGCACTTAGAAAGCAGATCCGCTTATGCAGCTGCTGTGGAACCAAAGCACAGGAAGCAAATGCGGAAGGAAGTTGCTTGCCAGAATTGGGAGCTGGAGGACTCGTTAGTAGCTGCCTGGCTTAGTATCCTGCATCTGCTCCAGCTGTGGAAGGGCTGACAGTTGCCCAAATGGGGCCTGTGAGCATTCACTGACCTCCTCATGGGTCCCCTTGTTACTCAGGACCAGGCCAAGCACAGCAGGTGCCTGCAGAATTCATTCCAATCCTACGATGCAAATTGCATGAATGCTCATCAAGGCAGCAGGCTCTGCAGGAATGCTGCAAGGAAATTTCAGAATATACAGGAATGGGAGTAGTGACAGATTTTATTTTCCTGGGCTTCAAGATTACTGCAAATGGTGAATCAAGACAAGAAATTAACTGATGCTTGCTCCTTCGGAAAAAAGCTATGGCAAAGCTGGAAAGAATTCTCAAAAGCACACGGAGCAGCCACCCACAGCATTGGTCCAGCAGGGGGAAATCCTTATTGGTCTCACTTGCTGTGATACACGGATACCCGCAGTAAAGAAGCTGCACTTTCCAATTCGTTGCTGCTTTCGTGCCTCGATTCTTTGCCAGAACAACGAAATATTTCCTAGGAGAAAGGATCAAGGAGAACAGGCCTGACTTTTTCATCGTATTCTTAAACTAGCAAGGCAGCTAGAAAAGCAAGTGCATGCTGGGAATCCCCATATATGGGAGCAAGAAACCACTAGAGAGAATTGATATTTTGTTTTCCCCCAAATGGGGTGTGTGAGTGCATGCTTGAAAGAGGTCCTGGCAAGAAAAGGGAAGCAAAAAACCGAAGAAGGATCCTTCCCATAAGAAACCACACAGCACTCTAATCAGAGGCTGAATTTCCTCCTCCCTCCCTCCCTCCCTCCCTCCCTGCTGCCCTCGTTTCACAAAGGGCAGCATTTGGATCCTCTGAATGTCTGCCTGTGGGCAGCAGAAGGCGGAAACTTCCAGCTCTGAGGTCTACCAATATGGAGAGAAGCTTCTGCCATCATCTGTGCAATAAAATATCAGGAAATCCATAGCCGATCTGTGGATGTCTTGTCCAGCTCTTTGGAGAGTCCTTCCCACATAGCACAGTGAAGTAAGAGCCATCCTTCTTTCTTTCTCTTTTTAGAAAGGATGCAAGTTTTGAAGGCATCAAGGCAAAGGTCACGGGAGGAAGATATACTGCCTTGACTGCGTGCCATCAGTGAAAGGAAGGAGAATGTCAGGACACTGAGGCTGCATGTCAGGACCCTGAGGCTTGACTGCATGTCTTGGGAAGGAGAATGGCAGGACCCTGAGGCTTGACTGCATGTCTTCGGAAGGAGAATGGCAGCACCCTGAGGCTGGATGGGCCAGTGGGCAAGGAGTGCAGGGCACCGATGATCTTCTCAGGAGCACTCCTTGAACTGTGTGACTCAATCTGCTGCAGGTGCTTTTCCCCAGAGAGCTGCCAAATGAGGCTGGGTTTTTGCCTGGATTCAGAGTCACTGCCTCCCACTGTGTGCTTGCACAGTAATACACGGCCGTGTCCTCGGCTTTCAGGTTGTTCATTTGCAGGTACAGCAGGTTGGAGGGGTTGTCCCTGGAGATGGTGAATCGCCCCTTCACAGAGTCTGCATAGTATTGCCTGCTTGCATCACTCCATATGTGTGCAATCCATTCCAGTCCCTTCCCTGGGGCTTGTCGCACCCAGTGCATGCCGTAGTTGCTGAAGGTGAAGCCGGAGGCTCGGCAGGAGAGGCGTAGGGACTCTCCTGGCCTTTTGACATCTCCACCAGACTCCTCCAGTTGGTCCTGAGATTGGACACCTACAGGAGAAGGATTTTTAAATGGATTTTCTGTATGTGTTGCAGCCAAGATACACTACATCCATTTAAGCGAAGGGGGAAGTTTACCTGTAAGAATAGTGTGGAACAAAGCCAAATGGAACAAGAATGTCATTTTTCTTTGCAATAATTCTCTGCAGTTTGAGTGGGAAGTGGTTCTGGTGCAGATGGGTGAGGCTAGTGGTGCAGCAAGAGTGTCTGGTGGATTTAAAGAGGAAACACTCTTTGAAAATTTGCATATGCACTAAGATAAAAGCAGCAACATGGCTCCTTGGAAAGCTGTGACTGGTGTACAGCATGGCTTTCTTAAGAATCCCCTTCTTCAATACTGTGCAGTGTTTGACCAAAATGTACGTAATTCTTTAATTGAATTTCTTTCTGTTCCACCCAATCAACACACTATTCTGTGCAGTTAGCAAAAGAGGAAAATGTAAAGCCCAGAGGTTGGAATTTTGAACACCTGGAATCCCTAGAACAATTGGAACACAGGGCATCTTGGAAAGCACCCATCCAAATATAACCTTAACAGTTGATCCAATGCCTTATTTATTTATTATTTATTTATTCTATTTATTTATTTATTATTTGCATGTCTCAGCCTCACGGGATGGCACACAACACATACAATTAAAAACAAATTCCAGAAAATATCATATAAAAACAAAAACTAAAAAGCGACTGTTAATGATAACATATTAGTTTTTAAAATAGAAATTCAATAAACAGGCTTTAACTTGGCACCAGGCACACCTCTCCAGGCAGCGCATTCGATAATCTGGGCCCCACTGCAGAGAAGGCCCTGCTTTGGGTATTTGTTCTTTTTATCTCCTTTAGTGGGGCCTCCCAGAGCAAAGCCTCTCCCGCAGATCTTAAGGGCCATAAGGGCATGTAAGGGAAGAGGCGCTCCTTCAGGTACCCTGGTCCCAAGCCGTTCCCATAATGGACCTTCTGCCTTCTCATAATGGGCAGACTTAATCTGGCACCAGAAATTCAGTAGAGTTGGAGCAAGGAGAGCCAGAGCCAGGACTCTAGGGGGCCACAACTGAGAAAGTCATCCTCATTGCTGCCACTGACTGGGCCTTCTTTAGAGGTGACCAGCACAGGCAGGCCCCACATCTTGATCTGAGTGTCCAGGTAGGTTGCAGTGGGGAGGGGTGCTCCCTCAACTCTATTGGTCTCAAGGTGAGTAGGGCTGCGTAAGTGAGAACCAGACCTGAAAGGGGCACAGAAGGATATCAGTACCCAATACAATTGAACAAGTTTGGATGTTGCCGGCTTGGCCAGTCCGGTCCTTGTTCTTAATCCAGCTGCCACTTTTTGCACAACCCAGAAGGGGTGTGAGAGGGAGCAGTTTTGTTCAGGAAACCCACCACATTCTGCAGGTTCAGCTTCCCAGTCTCCAGTCCACTTTGCAGTGCCCCCGTTCCTGGTCGATGTGCACCCAGCTGACCAGGAGGCGCTTGCAAGACATGTGTCCCAGTGAGCAACAGTCTTCCATGCTCAGCACTGCTGCAGGCAAGAGCGAGTGGGGATTGAGCTCGGCTGCTTGGGGTAATAGCCAGGGACCTGCTCGCTGCACTCCCTTTCCATGCATGGCACACCTTGTTCTGACTGTCCAGGTAGGTTGCAGTGGGGAGAGGTGCTCCCTCAACTCTCCTGTTCTCAGGGTGAGTGAGGCCTGCATAAGTGAGAACCAGTCCCTGCAACGGGCTCAGAAGATTCTCACTATCCCATAGAAGTGGAGAGTCTTGAGTGTTTTGGCTTTGGCCAGTACAGCCCTTGTTCTCAATCCAGTTGCCACTGGATCCAGGGAAGAGAAGCTTGATGGGAAACAGGGCTGGGAGCACAGGGCTCCCAGGTTCTTAACAGGGACCCTTCATTAATAATCTGATTGCAGCTGCTTCTCCCCTGAGAACTGCAGAAGGAGGCTGGGTTTTTGCCTGGCTTCAGATTCATTTCCTCCCAATGTGTCACTTGCACAGTAATACATGGCTGTGTCCTCGGCTTTCAGGCTGTTCATTTGCAGGTACAGCATGTTGGAGGGGTTGTCCCTGGAGATGGTGAAGCGCCCCTTCACCTTGTCTGCATAGTATTGCTGGCTTCCATCAGACCAGATAATTGCAATCCATTCCAGGCCCTTCCCCGGGGCCTGTCGCACCCAGCTCATGCCATAGCTGCTGAAGGTGAAGCCGGAGGCCCGACAGGAGAGGCGGAGGGATTCCCCGGGTCTTTTCACATCCCCTCCAGACTCCTCCAGTTTTACCTGAGATTGGACACCTGCAAAAGAAGGAGTTTGCAATGAATCTGAGTGATGTGTAGAAGTCTGGCACACACCATCTCCCTGTTGCTGAAAGGGGAGATTTACCTGCAAGAACCGCAGAAAACAAAGCCAGCTGAATGAGTACTGCCATTTTCCCCCTGCGCAACTTGAGTGAGCAGGGATCTAAGGGACCGAGGGTGATATAGCTGGGCAGGCAGAGTGTCTCCTGGACTTAAAGAGGAAGCGGTCTCTGAAAATTTGCATATCAATCAGGATAAAAGCATGCACAAGGTACTTCTGAAATCCATTGCAGGAGGTGGGCATAGTCTTTGCTGATATTCTTCAGTGACATGAAAATGCACCAAGTGGGCAGGTCCAAGAAGAGTCATTTTCATCTATAAGTTCAGATTTTCTTTCTATGACCTCCAACACCCTCATCTCTTAGGGCACTTCACAGCTGAACAGAACACAGAATAAAAATGCCATACCAAAATACATCCATCATTCAAGAAATGTAAAATGATTGAGCATACTGTAAAATAGCAAGGCAGGTTCCAAACCAAATTAAAACAGCTGCCATTGGGAACACCACTTAGAATGCAAGACCTCTTCCGCAGCTGCTGTGGATCCAAAACCAAAGGAGCAAATGTAGCAGACTCTTGATCTGACAACCAGCGTCCTTTCCCATGCCACCTGCCACAGCTTGGTTTGCAGCATTGTGCTGGACGCACAACTTCTCTTCTGTGAGAGTTTCGAGATGTCCTATCAGGTTGACGTGCTTTCTGAGAGAGGGCTGTGCATGGGACAAACTCCTCGAATGATCGAGGGATGGTCTCTGCTGAGGTTCATCCCCACCCTATGCTTGACCAAAGAAAATGGGACAGGGGAATCAGGGGAACATGCAGATTTCTGGGAGTCATGGGGGGTCAGAACTGCTTCTTGAAAAACTAATCCATAAAGCTGCTCCTACATGCATCCATACTGCAGCTTGTCTTTTTGCTTTCTGTGGTCTCTGCTGCCCCAGCTGGTGAGTTTTTTCTAAAGTTACTGCATCCTCTCTCAGTTTTCTAGGTAACAGTCTGGCAGCTCTGCCCTGAACCAAGGTTGAGAAGGATGCTTTTGCAAGAAAGGTGTGTGGGTTGGCTGAGTGAGGAAGCAAGCCAGCCAATGAGAAAGGATGAGGCAAAAGGCTTCTCCATGCAGAGATGAATTCGGGCTGCAGGCATATGCATTGTACATGGCACTCCCTCAAGCATAACCTCCAAGAGGGTCAGGGAGAGTCATTCATCCAACTCTCTGTGCCTCATCATGTAGACTGAGATGGTGTCAGGAATGACTTCTGTGTGGCTTGGCTCACTTGCTGGAGTCACACACATCATGTTTCCTTTGGCTGTGGAGCGGATACCTTGGGCGGAGTTCATGGATTAGTCCTCTGGAGGCAGGAGCACATCACATGGAGCACCCACCCCCAGCATCAGTCCAGTGGGGAGTCATTCACACCCATCACACTTACTATGATACAAGAATCTCACAATTCAGCATGTGCGCTTCCTGATGTGATGCTGTTTTCGTACCTGGATTCTGTGCCAGAACAATTAAATTATTTCCAAGCTGAAGGCAGCAAGGTGAACAGGCCCATCATTTTCACCCTATCATTAAACTGGCATGTCAGCTTCTCTCGACAGCGCATTCCTCCTCATTGTATTTGTTTGCCTCTCACTGGGTCTGAGGGGCTTCCTCTCGGAGGCCATGCTTTGCCTGCAAGAGCAAGTGCCAGATATGGGTGCAAGAAACCCATAGAGACAACTGATATTTTCTTTTCCTGCAGATGTGGTGTGTGAGTGCATGCGCAAAATACCTCCTGGCTAGAAAAACTAAAACAAACAACTGAAGAAGTATCTTTTCCATTTGCAACTTCACACCACCAAACTCTGAGGCTGAATTCCCCCCCCCCTTCGTTTAACAAAGAGCATAATTTTGGATCCTGCAAATGCCTGCAGTGGGAAGCAGAAGGAGGAAGCTTCCAGGACAAAAGTCTTTTTAAAAAGGAGAAGAGTCTTGAAGACATTCAGTCAACGGCTTGACAAGGAGGAGGTATGGCCTTCACTGCATGCCATCAGTCATAGGAAGGAGAATGGTGGGACCCTGAGGAAGAAGGGAAGAGAGACTTGATGGGAAACTGGACTGGGAGCACAGGAGTCCTGAATTCTTCTCAGCAATGCTCCATGAGCTGTGTGACTCAATCCGCTGCAGTGCATCTCCCCAGAGAGCTGCCAGAATGAGGATGGGTTTTTGCCTGGCTTCAGATTCATTTCATCCCAGTGTGTGTCTTGCACAGTAATAAATGGCCGTGTCCTCGGATTTCTGGCTGTTCATTTGTAGGAACAGCATGCTGGCAGGGTTGTCTCTGGAGATGGTGAAGTGCCCCTTCACCGAGTCTGCATAGAGTTGTGGGCTCCCATCATGCCTTTTGTACGCAACCCATTCTGGTCCCATCCATGGGGCTTGTCGCACCCAGCTCATGTAGTAGCTGCTGAAGGTGAAGCCAGAGGCTTGACCAGAGAGGCGGAGGGACTCCTCGGGCCTTTTCACGTCCCCTCCAGACTTGTCCAGTTGGACTTGAGATTGGACACCTGCAAGAAAATGATTAAAAAATGGATGTTTTGTATATCTTGCAATCAAGCAACTCTCCATACATTGAATAAAGGGGGAAGTTTACCTGTTGTTATAATGTAAAACACAGCAAACTGAAAGAAAAATGTCATTTTTCCAGTGCAAGAATTCTCTGTGGTTTGAGGGCAAAGTGGTCCCAGTGCAGAGCGGTGAGGTTAGTGGAGCAGTGAGAGTGCCTGGTGGATTTAAAAACACTCTTTGAAAATTTGCATATGCTCTAAGATAAAAGCACCAACATGACTCCTTGGAAATCTATGAATGGAGGCCAGCATGGCTTTCCCAAGAATGCACTTCTTCAATATGGCACAATATTTGACCAAAATGTATGTGATTCTTCGATTGATTTTCTTTCTATTCCACCCAATCAAAACTGTTCTGTGTAGTTAGCAAAAGAGGAGAATGTAAAGTCCAGATTTTGGAATTTTGTACATCTGGAATCCCTAAGACAATTGGAACACAGGGCACCTTGGATGACATCCATCAAAATATAAAATTAAGAGCTGATCCAATGCCTTCTCATAACAGACAGACTTAATCTGGCACTGGAAATTCAGAATAGATGGAGTAAGGCGAGCCAGAGCCAGGATTCTAGGGCACCACCACCGAGAAAGTCATCCTCATTGCTGAAATTCAATAAAAAGTTTTTAACTCGGCACCAGGCACACCTCTCCAGGCAGCGCATTCGACAATCTGGGCGCCACGGCAGAGAAGGCCCTTATTCGGGTAGTTGTTCCTTTTATCTCCTTTAGTGGGGCCTCCCAGAGCAAAGCCTCTCCTGCAGATCTTAAGGGCCATGAGGACATGAAAGGTAAGAGGCGCTCCTTCAGGTACTCTTTTCCCAAGCTGTTCTCATAATGGACTGACTTAATCTGGCACCAGAAATTCAGTAGAGTTGGAGCAAGGCAAGCCAGAGCAAGGACTCTAGGGGGCCACAACCGAGAAAGTCATCCCCATTGCTGGCACTGACTGGGTCTTCTTTAGAGGTGACCAGCACAGGCAGGCCCCACATCTTGATCTGAGTGTCCAGGTAGGTTGCAGTGGGGAGGGGTGCTCCCTCAACTCTATTGGTCTCAAGGTGAGTAGAGCTGCGTAAGTGAGAACCAGACTTGAAAGGGGCACAGAAGGATATCGGTACCCAATACAACTGAAGCACTTTGGATGTTGCTGGCTTGTCCACTCCAGTCCTTATTCCCAATCCAGTTGCCACTGGATCCAGGGAAGAGAAGCTTGATGGAAACAGGGCTGGGAGCACAGGGCTCCCAAGTTCTTAGCAGGGACCCTCCATTAATAATCTGACTCAATGAACTGCAGCTGCTTCTCCCCAGAGAGCTGCCAAATGAGGCTGGGTTTTTGCCAGGCTTCAGATTCATTTCCTCCCAATGTGTCTCTTGCACAGTAATACACAGCTGTGTCCTCAGCTTTCAGGTTGTTCATTTGCAGGTACAGCATGTTGGAGGGGTTGTCTCTGGAGATGGTGAATCGCCCCTTCACCTTGTCTGCATAGTATTGCTGGCTCCCGTCATACCAGATAATTGCAATCCATTCCAGTCCCTTCCCCGGGGCCTGTCGCACCCAGTTCATGCCGTAGCTGCTGAAGGTGAAGCCGGAGGCCCGACAGGAGAGGCGGAGGGATTCCCCGGGTCTTTTCACATCCCCTCCAGACTCCTCCAGTTTTACCTGAGATTGGACACCTGCAAGAGAAGGAGTTTGCAATGAATCTGAGTGATGTGTAGAAGTCTGGCACACACCATCTCCCTGTTGCTGAAAGGGGAGATTTACCTGCAAGAACCGCAGAAAACAAAGCCAGCTGAATGAGTACTGCCATTTTCCCCCTGCGCAACTTGAGTGAGCAGGGATCCAAGGGACAGAGAGTGATATAGCTGGGCAGGCAGAGTGCCTCCTGGACTTAAAGAGGAAGCGGTCTCTGAAAATTTGCATATCAATCAGGATAAAAGCATGCACAAGGTACTTCTGAAATCCATTGCAGGAGGTGGGCATAGTCTTTGCTGATATTCTTCAGTGACATGAAAATGCACCAAGTGGGCAGGTCCAAGAAGAGTCATTTTCATCTATAAGTTCAGATTTTCTTTCTATGACCTCCAAATCCCTCCTGCCTTAGGGCACTTCACAGCTGAACAGAACACAGAATAAAAATGCAATACAAAAATACATCCAACATTCAAGAAATCTAAACTAATCAAGCTTACTTTAAAATAGTAAGGCAGGTTCCAAACCAAATTAAAACAGCTGCCATTGGGAACACCACTTAGAACTCAAGACCTCTTCCGCAGCTGCTGTGGATCCAAAACCAAAGGAGCAAAAGTAGCAGACTGTTGAGTTGACAATGAGCATCCTTTCCCATGCCACCTGCCACAGCTTGGTTTGCAACATTGTGCTGGATGCACAACTTCTGCGAGGGTTTCGAGATGTCCTATCAGGTTGACTTGCTTTCTGAGAGAGGGCTGTGCATGGGACAAACTCCACGAATGATCGAGGGATGGACACTGCTGAGTTTGAGCCCCACACTTAGCTTGACCAAAGGAAATGGCTGGTTTCTGCATAGACTGGCTGGCTCCCATCAGGGTTTGTGTATGCAAACCTTTAAAGGCCCTTTCTAAGAGGTTGCCGCAGCCAGTTCATGCTGTAGAGCAGGGTCCTCAAAGTCTTTTAGCAGGAGGCCAGTTGAAAGGTGCAGGGGATGGATGCAGGCCTCCAAGGAGGTGTGAGTGGGGGGGGGTGTGGGCCGGAGCTAGGGTGTGCGCATGGGCATGCACGCCTTGCAAGGTGGAGGCTTGCTCACAAGGAGATCCATTTCTTCGAGCGAGTCCAAAGTGACCTCCACACGGGCAAGTCCGTGCTTCGCCACACATGTGCTCGTGCACATGGTGAGTCCATAACCACTACAGGAGACCAGATAAATGGGCATGGTGGGCCAGATCTGGCCCACGGGCCGAGATTTGTGGACCCATGCTGTAGAGGTTGAAGGTGAAACCAGAGGCTTGGCAGGAGATATGGAGGGACTCCCCTGGCCTTCGGGAATCCTCTCCAGACTCAACCTTTCAGACCTCTGACTGCATGCCTACACGGAAACGATGTTTAACAGACTTGGTATATATTTTGACATCTAGCACATCTGTGCTGGTGAGTGGAGGAATTTTCTTCCCAGAGCTGCTGAGATGAAAGCAAGTTGGGTCCAACCTGTCATTTTCTGCCGCCACCTCTGCCTCAGTCCTTGGGCTTCCACCATGAATGCCTGGCCATGTGCGTGGCTCCTTTGACTGCAGAATGACTCCTGTGAAGTCCCTGAAAGGAGAAAGTGCTGTGATCTGCCGTGCAATGCAGTGAAACGAGGGCGTCAGGAGAGCATCCACCTTTCTTTTCTGATCTCCTCTGCATGGAGAAATAGATGGATGCTTGCTCTGGCTTTGGGGAAGCACCGGTGTGAGTGTGTGTTTGTTCAGTTGTGTGTGTTGGTAATTTCTCCTTTGCTCTGTCTTCCTCTGTGTATACACTGCATGATTCAGTGTGCCTAAGGCTGAATATCATTACCTCTCTGCGTTTCTTTCTCCCTCACGCACACACACAGAGAGAGGCATCTAGGCTTAAGAGAGCAAATTGGGGGTGCATGTACTCTTGTTCTTTATTTGGTTTTGAGAATTCCCAAGCTGTATTGCACAGTCAGGCACTTGAAGAGCAGCCAGACTGTCAGCAAATTCTCTAGTGTATTGTGTCTGCTTTGCTTTGGTCTGGTTTAGTTCCCCAGATGGGGAGGGAATAGTGGGAAAGGTCTGCCCCTCTAGATTCCTTTCTGTGCCTCAGCTGAGGAAGGAGAATCAGGGGAAAAGGCAGAAGTCTTGGGGTCATGAGGGAGTCAGAACGCTCCATAACGCTCCTCCTCTGTATTTATTCTGGAGCTTGGCGTTTTGCTTTCTGTGGTCTCTGCTGCCCCCTCTGGAGAATTTATTCAAGGGTTGATGAATTCCCCCACCGTCCTCAGAGGTCTAGTGGGATCCTTCTCAATGTGTCCATTGCACAGTAATGCAGACAGTAGCTCAGGCTTTCTATCTGCAGGAAGAAGGTGCAGCTGCCTTTGGGGGCTTGGAGTCCCCCTGGGACTCCAGGTGAGAAGCCATTTCCTCCAGAGTTGTAGTAGCTAACCAGACCCTCCATTACTTCAACTGTCTGTTGTGGGATTCTGCTCATGCAGCAGCTCTGAACATCAAACCCCATGACGGCAGTGATTGTTCTATGCGATTCTCTGGGTGGTTTCACTCCTGGATGGGTCTGGGCTGATGTCCTGGCAAAGCATGCCAGCTGGCTTTCCAGAGTCGATGAGGAGTGCTGGAGCACACAGAAGTGGCATGCCTTTTCTTACAGGGCAATGCAGCATCAGGTAGAACTGAAAAACACCTCCTGAATTCCCCGAGGAGGAACCTATGAGCAATCTATTTGCACCCTCCTGGAATTCAGGTTACTGGCCCCCATCGAGCTCTCCACTCTCCAGGTCACCCAGGACCGTATCTGACTCAATGATAGCAGAGCAAGAGAACAGACAGTCTGCAGCCCTGGGGCATCTCCAATTCAAATTCCCAAAAGGCACTTGGATGGAGAAAGATGGTTGCCCTAGATCCACAGGCTCAGGGCCTGCTGATAAGGGAGGGGGGGATGAGGAGGAGGGGGCTGGAAATGTGTCCCAATTCCAGATGTTGAGTTGAGAAAAGTGGAGGAACGTGTCTCAAGGGACGACTCCCCAAGAACACAGGCAGCTTCTGGAAAGATGTAAGGTTGGTTCAAGGGGGTTGAAACAGGGCAATTTCTCAGGAAGAGACGGGCCTGGTACAGATGCTTAGCCCACGATTTGACTTTGTGCGCAGATGAGGGTCCAAGAAGAGGAGAAGTGCTCACTTTTGGAAGGCTCCTCCCGAAGTGATGGGGCCCAGGCCTGTTCACATGGGGAGTTCCTGGACATCACTACTAGATTGGGTTATGGACCCACTCTGCACATGCTGAGAGATTCTGTCTGGGCGTTTATGCTTCTTGAAAGCACTTTGGCCAGTAAAGTATGTTTTTTCACCAAAGTTTTGTGGGTTTGATGTGTGAAGAAAGGAAGCCAGCTCGGGATGAAGGATGAAGCAAAAAGCATCTTCATTCCTAGATTACTTAACCACAACCACAGCCTATGTCCAGTGGATAGATATACAAATGTGTCACACACACTGTGCTACAAGAATACCCACAAAGGAGCATGTGCACTTTCTGATGAACTGTCTGACTCAATCCACTGCAGCTGCATCTTCCCAGAGAGCTGATGAGTGAGGCTGGGTTTTTGCCTGGCTTCAGATTCATTTCCTCCCGCTGTGTCTCTTGCACAGTAATACAGGGCCGTGTCCTCGGCTTTCAGGTTGTTCATTTGCAGGAACAGCATGTTGGAGGGGTTGTCCCTGGAGATGGTGAAGCGCTCCTTCACCTTGTCTGCATAGTATTGTTGGCTCCCATCACACCAGATAATTGCAATCCATTCCAGGCCCTTCCCCGGGTATTGTTGCACCCAGCTCATGCCGTAGTCGCTGAAGGTGAAGCCAGAGGCCCGACAGGAGAGGCGGAGGGATTCCCCGGGTCTTTTCACATCCCCTCCAGACTCCTCCAGATTGACCTGAGATTGGACACCTGCAAGAGAAGGATTTTTAAATGGATCTGAGCAATGTGTGGAAGCCTGGCCCTCACCACCTCCTTTTTGGTGAAAGGGGAGATTTACCTGCAAGAACTGAAGAAAACAAAGCCAGCTAAATGAATACTGCCATTTCCCTCTGCAAAATTTGAGTGAGCAGGGCTCCTGGGTGCAGAAGGTGATGTAGCTGGGCTGGGCGAGAGTCTCCTGTACTTAAAGAGGAGGAGGTCTCTCAAAATTTGCATATGTATCAGGATAAAAGCATGCACAAAAGTCTTCTGAAATCCATTGCTGGAGGTGGGCATAGTCTTCACAGACCTTGTTCGCTGATATACAAATGCACCAAGTGAGCAGGTTCAAGCAGAATCTTTTTCATTTATATGTTTAGTTTGTTCTTTTAATGACCTCCAATACTCAAATCTCTCAGAACAGATCACAGTCGAACAGAACACAGAATAAAAATGCAATACATAAATACAGCTAACATTAAACTAAACTAAACTAATCCAGCATACAGTAAACTGTCAAACCAGATTCAAACCAAATCAGAACAGCTGCCATAGCTAACAGCACTTGCAAAGCAAGACCACTACTGCAGCTGCTGTGGAACAAAAACCAAAGGAGCAAAACTAGCAGAGTTTTGAATTGGAAAAGGAGTGTCTTTTCTCATGCCTCCTGCAGCTACCTCATGTGAAACATGCTGGATGCACACTTTTTCATCTGTGAGAGTTTCGAGACTTCCTCTCAGCCTTCCTTGCTTTCTATGAGAGGGCTGTATATGGGGCAAACTCCACAACTGATCGAGGGATGGACTCTGCTGAGGTTCATCCCCACCCTAAGCTTGACCAAAGGAAATGGGACAGGGAAATCAGGGGGACGTGCAGATTTCTGGGGGTCATGGGTGAGTCAGAACTGCTTCCTTGAAAAACTAATCCATAAAGCTCCTCCTACATGCATCCATTCTGCAGCTTGACTTCATCCATTTAAGCGAAGTGGGAATTTTACCTTCAAGAACAGTGTAAAATAACGCAAAATTATATAATAATGTCATTTTCCCCCTACAATAATTCTCTTTGGTTTGAGTGCAAAGCAGTCCCAGTGCAGAGGGGTGAGGTTAGTGGGGCAGTGAGAGTGTCTGGTGGATTTAAAGAGGAACCAGTCTTTGAAAATTTGCATATGCCCCAAGATAAGAGCATAACATGGTTCCTTGGAAATCCACAAGATTTTATTTTCTTGGGCTCCAGGATCATTGCAGATGGCAACTGCAGACAAGAGATTAAAAATTGCTTGCTCCTTGGGAGTATAGCTATGACAAAGCTAGACATCATACTAAAAAGCAGAGACATCACCCTACCAACAACAGTTTGTATAGTCAAACCTATAGTTTCCCCAATTGTAATTTACAGTTGTGAGAGTTGAACTATAAGGAAGATTGAGAGCTGAAGAATTGACACTTTTGAATTGTGGTGCTGGAGAAGACTCCTGTGAGTCCCTTGGACTTCAAAGAGATCAAATCAGTCAATCATAAAGTAAATCAACCAACCGCTTTTTAGATGGTTGGCTACTAAAGCTGAAGCTCAAATACTTTGCCCCACTAATGGGAAGGAAGGACTCACTGGAAAAGACCCTGATGCTGGGAACGATTGAAGGCAAAAGAAGGGGACGGCAGTGAATGAAATGGTTAGATTGAGTCATGGATGCATTGATCATGCATTTTGGTGATCTCTGGGAAATTGTGGAGGACAGGCAGGGCTGGCATGCTATGGTCCATGTGGTCATGAAGAGTCCGCACAACCTTGGGACTGAACAGCAACAACAATATGCAGGAATCAGGCTTCTTTGTTCAGGTTGCAGCATTGCTGGGCCACTAGAAGGAGCTCGCAGATGGCCCTCTGTACCACCAAAGCCACCTGGAACAAATCTGACAGAGGTGGCTCATGGTCCAAACCCAAGATATGAAGCTGCTCCATCAACAGGAGAGCAACTTCATCTGGAACAGGCTGAATTCCCTCATCCAGAGCAGGTACTCCAGATCCAGAGGGATCTGGACGGACTAGGGAAGTGGGCAGGGGACAACAGGATGGTTTTCAATGAGGATAAGTGCAAAGTCTTGCACTTGGGGCATAGGAATAGGTGTCATAAATACTTATACCTAAAATAAATATGTTAGGGGACACATGGCTGGAGAGCAGCACTTTTGAAAGGGAGAGTCCAGTGAGCAGAGCAAGATCCCCCATGCACCACTTGTGGAGCTGACAGTCCAAGTAGTCCCTACTTCCAAAACAGCCAGGTGTCCTAGATGGTTGCCAGGGCTGATATTGGAAGCCACTGAGAACTCCAGAAGAACTTAGAGGGTCAGACTACCTTTCTCTTCATTGGCATAGGCCACCATGCAAGGATGGATGAACTGATCCAGATGAAGGGCTACTGTAAGATTTTTAAACAGGAAGTTTAATTTTCAATTTTAACCATGATTGAACTAACAGATATTGATAACACATATTGCAATCATTTTTAATGTATTTAAGTAACATATGGACTGCACCGTCAATACATTTTTGGATCCTGAATGGATCCTCCTGTGGGAGGCAGGATGAGAACAGTTCTGATCCAAGACCCACTTTTAGGAAGAGAAGCTTCTGCCCTCATGTAAAAGATGAAATATCAGGAGAACCATGAGCAAGAAAGTGAGACTCGCTTTTAATGCTTTCACACGAAATTTGCAGAAGAACTGCATCTGTTTCATGCCATGGGCTTGAACATAGAAAGTGGTAGACACTGGAGCAGATGGGAAGCTGGACCTGATTAGCCTTTGGACTGAAAAAGTAGTCAATGAATAGATGCTGCCCCTTACAAGTAAGATTCAGTCCACTGCAGCTGCATCAGTTCAGAGACTGTCAGAATGAAGAGGGGTTTTTGCCCGGTTTCACGTTCATGTCTTCTCACTGTGGGATCTCTTGCACAGTAATATATTCCAGTATCCTCAGCCTTCAGGCTGTTCATTTGGAGGTACAGCATGTTGGAGGGGTTGTTGCTTGAGATGGTAAAGCGCCCCTTCACCTTGTCTGAATAGTATGGATAGTTGCTAGCAAGCCATAGCCTTGCAATCCATTCCAATCCTTTTCCAGGGGCTTGTCTCACCCAGTTCATGCCATAACTGGTGAAAGTGAAGCCAGATGCTTGGCAGGAGAGACGGAGGGACTCCCCAGGCCTTTTCACATCCCCTCCAGACTCGACCAGTTGCACCTCTGATTGGACAGCTAAAGAAAAAGAATTTTTAAATGAACATAATGTATACATGGAAATCATCACACCACATCCCCTTATGTGTTTGGAGAAATTTACCTCCAAGAACTGCTGAAAATAAAGTCAGTTGAATTAATATTGTCATTTCCCCTTTAAATTGTTTGAGTGGTTTGAGTCTAAACCTGTCCCAAGTAAACAGGGGTGTTGCAGCTGGGACAGTGATAGGGTATGGTGGTATTTATAGAAAACCATCTCTGAAAATTTGCATATGTATCAAGATAAAAGTTGCAACTTAGCCCTTTTGGAAGCAATGGGTGGAGGCAGGAATGGGCTCTCTAATGACCCACTCAATTACTAAACTCCATTAAAACTTTCTGCAAAAAAGGCCAGTTTTGCAACCAAATTACAACAGCTAATGCCAGTTAGAACATACATCCTTTTAAACCTTTTAAACATACATCTGGACCCATTTCAGTCTGGCTTCAGACCTGGGTACGGTACTGAATCTGCTTTGGTAACCCTGTATGATGACCTGTGCAGGGAGAGAGACAGGGGGAGTGAGTCCCTGTTGGTTCTCCTGGACCTCTCAGCAGCTTTCGATACCATCAACCATGGTATCCTTCTGGATAGGCTAGCAGGATTGGGGGTCGGAGGCACTGCTTTGTGGTGCTTCCGCTTCTATCTGAATGGCAGATTCCAGAAGGTGGTGCTGGGGAACTATGGCTCTGTGCCTTGGCAATTATGCCATGGAGTTCCGCAGGGGTCCATTTTGTCCCCCTTGCTATTCAACATCTACATGAAACCGCTGGGAGAGGTCATCAGGAGGTGTGAGCTGCAGAATCATCAGTATGCTGATGATACCCCGCTCTACCTCTCATTTTCAACCAATCCAGGTGAGGCAGTGGCTGTACTGAACCGGTGCCTGGCCGAGGTAATGGGCTGGATGAGGGCCAATAAACTGAAGCTCAATCCAGATAAGATGGAGATCCTGTTGGTGGGTGGTTCAGGCTTTGGGGTAGGGGACTTGGACCTTGACCTGAATGGGGTTGCACTCCCTCTTAGGGACAAGGTTCGCAGCTTGGGAGTGCTCCTCGACCCAGAGCTGTCATTAGAAGCTCAGGTGATGGTGGTGGTGAGGAGTGCTTTCCTTCAGCTACGGCTGATCCATCAGCTGCGTCCCTACCTGGAGAACGATTGTCTGGCGACAGTGACACATGCACTGGTAACTTCCTGATTAGACTTCTGTAACGCACTCTACATGGAGCTACCCTTGAAGATGGCCCGGATACTTCAATTGGTGCAAAACAGAGCTGCCAGGTTGATGAAGGGGACTAGGCATTGTTCTCATATAACCCCAGTCCTCCGTCAGCTTCACTCACTTCCCATTGAAGTCTGGGCCCAATGCAAGGTGTTGGTTATCACCTATAAAGCCCTCAACAGCTTGGAACCTGGCAATCTAAAGGAGTGCTTGTGTCCATATATGCCCTCCTGTCCCTTGAGATTGGCAGCAGAGGCCCTTCTCCAGGAACCCTCCATGAAAGATATTAGGAGGGTGAGTACCCAGAGGAGGGTCTTCTCTGCGGTGGCACCCCACCTATGGAATGCACTTCCCAGAGAGGTCCACCTGGCACCGTCGTTATTTGTTTTTTGGCGCCAGGCCAAGACCTTTTTATTTAAAAGTTATTTTAATTGTTAATTTATTGATTGTATTTATTGGGTTTTTATGTATGTGCCAAGATGTTTCCAGATTTTAAGGCTAATTATGTAATTGTTTATTTATGCTGTAAGCCACCCTGAGGCTTTTTGCGAATAGGGCAGCATAGAAATTGTTTAAATAAATAAATAAAACCACTTTCATAGCACTTGGATATGTTATTCAGAGCTGTCCTAAGTATCCTGTCAAAGAGAACAGTCTTAACTTGGTAATGCCTGGACAGTAGAGTTTATTTATTTATGTATTTATTTATTAAAACATTTTTATGCTGCCCCATTCTCTGAAGCCTCGGGGCAGCTTACAACAATAAATTAAAACATCAGAAATAACCTGGCACCTGGCAGTCCCCAGCAGGGATATTAGGGGGCCACCACCGAAAGGACCCTCCTCATTGTTCCCACCAACCTATCCTCCTTCATATTTGACAGTAGGATGGAGGCCTCACAAGTTGACCCAAGAATCCAGGTAGCTTGCAGTTGGGAGAGGTCCCTACATCCATGATGGAAAGGAGAAATAGAGTTGCATGTAGTGGTGTTCTGATAACAATGTGTCCAAAGCTCTTGAGGGACCCACTCAGTGGATTCATGTGCATATGAAATAGCATGTGGGACATTCAAAAAGAAACTGGACAGCCATCTGAGTGGGGTGGTGTAAATTGGTGTCCTGCAACAGCAACGGGTTGGACTCGATGGCCTTCATCGCCCCTTCCAACTCTTCTGTTCTATGAATCTACAAGAGTAAACCTTGAGAATCTCCATACTGGAAGTGTCCAAGAGGCTGAGCAGTATTGCCCAAGCACCACCTTCTGTGACTGGCCATCCAAGTAGGAGCAGAACCAGTGTGATGTAGGATTTTCCATAAAGATCATGTAGGAATGAAATGACTTTACCTGATAGGAATCCATCCTACCTCCAGCTTTCACAGCCATTTGCACATTCTCTGTGCATGATGATCAGACTTTGAAAAGTGCCCCATAATCATATGATAATCGTATCACCTCATTTTCATTAAAAGAAAACACAGATCTACCTTTTTAATAGCCCACTGTAGGGATTCTCTTGAGGAAGTCACCCCTTAAGAGAATGTTCCCACAGTCTTTTCACTCTGAGAGTGGAAAATCTGCTTGGTTGCCTATTTTATTGCCTATGTGGCCAATAATTTTCTTCTTTGCTGCCCCCTTGTGAAAAACTGTGAGGCTGGAATGAAAGGAAAGGTAACAAATGGGTGTCAAATACTTAAGAGCAGAATCACTTAAATATTCCTTCCAGACAACAAATTCATTTTTTAGAGGCCTTCTTTTTTCAACTCACATTGACAGTTGTGGTTCAATAGTGGTCTTTATTTCAGGATCCAGTGCAGCTTTGTATCCAAAGGCAGACTGACCAGTGCTTTTGTGGTTTTTGCTGCTGCTGCTGCTGGTGATGGTGGTGCTTGCCCCATTGGAAATATTTTAACCATGCTCTGCTTATTGTGCCAGACACAGCAGAGAAAATTGTGGTCTGATGTGGGAGACAATCATAACAACAATAATTTTGGGGTCTAAAACGCAGCTGCTGGAAACCTAATAATCTCTCCTGAGATTATTCAAATCACTATAATTTGTTTATCTGGTCAAAGCTCCCAAAAGCTTTCCAGTAGAAAACAATTGATAAGCATGCCCTAAAGTGGTTATAAGGAAATTCTTTTTCCATGGAATGCCAGGAACAGAACTGGAGCTCTGTTGTCCACATCTCTGTTTCTCCTTCTCTTGTCTTAGATAAACTTCTTGTCTCATTGAGAAAGAAGAGATGCCACCAGGATGTTGAGCCTGCTGATATTCTGGCTTCTGTTGTCACCCATAGTGTGGGAAGTACTTGCCAGGGACTGCCCCATGAATAATCCAGTTCATGTCCCACATGAGTGGTACCAACCAGCTAAACTTCTCATTGGTGGGCTTGCATCACAGTTCACATACAGTCTGAATGAAATTTTCTTTAAGGAATATCCTCAGATGTTGTTCGAGGCACTGGGGTAAAGCCAGAAATAAGTCTTATGTTCTTTAAAGTCTCTGATTTATCCTGGCACAAGCTGTATGGACCACAGTTCACTTCCCAAACATTTGGAAATCTGGTGTACAGCTGTAGTTGGATCAAACAATGAATCAGTGGACTGAAAATTCGGTCATTGCATATGAGGATCTGTGAAGACTGAATTCTTCAATAATCCCAATTGTCAAATTAATATGATTTGATCTGATTTAGAATTTGAAACTCATTTCTGTTATCACCATTTTATTTCATAGTTGTTCTTAAATAGTTGGAGATGGTCCTCCTGAAATGAATTCCAATTCATCTCATCCAGAGACAACCCTTAAGGCCTAATATGATGCAAGCTGTCCAGATAACCTATGGCTAGGGGGATAGAATAGAAATCAAGTGAATGAATGAATGAATGAATGAATGAATGAATGAATGAATGGATGGATGGATGAATGGATGGATGGATGGATGGATGAATGAATGAATGAATGAATGAATGAATGAATGAATGAATGAATGAAGATGGCACAAGTCTTTCCTTAGATCACTTCAAAGAGACAAAACTAAAGCAGGCAGTTCACAAATGCTAGGATTTCAATTAATTAACCTTGTCTTGAATAAAGGAGTCCTTATTAGCACAGAAGCAGTAATAATGCACAAAATGTTGTGCTTCTCTCTACCTGAATCAGTGAAATTTCTGGTTTTGTGATACAATCTATACTGCAGAATTCTCAGTTGGTAAATTAACTCTATTTGCAGCATGGTAACGAAATTCTATCAGCACATCCTGACTTTGGCATTTGCTGTGAAGGAGATCAATGAAGATCTGAACATCTTGCCCAATGTAACCCTTGGGTTCCACATCTATGATAGCTACTACGATGCGAGGATGACCTACCGTACTACTCTGGGCCTACTCTTTAAGTCGCACAGATTTGTTCCCAACTACAAATGTGACAATGAGAAAAACCTCATATCCATTATTGGAGGGTTTGGCTTTGATACCTCTTTGCATATGGCGGACATTATTAGATTCTATAAGATCCCACAGGTAAGATTAGAGAAATGGGAAATTACATTCTCCATTTATCATAGAAACATAGAAACAGAGCGAGTCAGGCCATCTAGTCTGACCACCAGCACCAGCTGACTCCGCTCACGACATGCCCACCATGTGGACATCCAGCCTATCCCTGAACACCTTCACTGATGGGGCCTCAACAACCTCTCGTGGAAGCCCATTCCACACCCTTGGGGTCCTGACTGTCAGGAAGTGCTTTCTGGCATCCAAATGGAACCTTGGGTCCCTGAGCTTTGCTCCATTGGAGCGTGTTCTGCCTTCCTTTGCAGGGGAGAACAGGTCTCTACCCATCTCCATGTGACATCCCCTCACATACCTGTATGTTGCCAACATATCCCCTCTGAGTCTCCTCTTCTCCAGGCTGAAGAGACCCGGTTCCCTCAGTCTCGCCTCATACCCCATTCCCTGCAAACTTGTGGCCTTACGCTGTACTGACTCCAACCTGGCTATATCCTTTCTGTAATGAGGGGCCCAAAGTGGTAGTGTAGAGTGGTAGTAATACCTCTCTTAATCTAGAAGCCACACTTCTGGCTATGCAACCAAGGTTGGTCTTTGCCCTCTTGACCACTGCATCACACTGCTGACTCATGTTTAGCCTACAGTCAACCAGTACCCTGAGGTCCCTTTCACAAGTGCTGCTCTCCAGCCACTTGTCACCTAACCTGTACTTATGACACCCATTCCTATGCCCCAAGTGCAAGACCTTGCACTTATCCACATTGAACACCATTCTGTTGTCTTCTGCCCACTTCCATAGTCTGTCTAGATCCTTCTGGATCCGGAGTACCTGCTCCTCAGTTGTGGCCACTGCTCCAGTTTTAGTGTCGTCTGCGAATTTGATCAGCAGACTGTTCACCCCTTCTTCCATGTCATTAATGAAAAGATTAAACAGGATCGGCCCCAGGACAGAGCCCTGGGGGACCCCGCTTGTCACTGGCCACCATCCCGATGATTCCTCACTAATGGTTACCTTGTTCTTTCGGTCAGTCAACCATGCTCTAATCCACTGGACAGTGCTTTGGTGTATCCCAAAACTCCTCAGTTTCTCCACCAGGATATCATGGGGCACTTTGTCAAAGGCCTTGCTGAAATCCAGGTATACCACATCCACTGCATCCCCTCCATCTAGCCATCTCGAAACCTTGTCATAGAATTCCACAAGGTTTGTCTGGCAGGACCATTCTGTGAGTAACATCATTGTTCAAAAGAGCAGAGGACCATGACAATCCTCATGAATGTAATCAACAGCCCAGAAATTTAGTTATATTCCCATTATATAATTAATCCTAATGCAGATTCACCCAAACAACTAAAATATGTAGACCAGTAAAAATATTTTTTTCAAAAATGAAATAACTTCAAGTTGATGGGTACGAAGTATGTGTCCAAAAATATTTATACATGTATAATGAGATATCGATCAACAGACAAAATTGGATATAAACTGTGGGAACAGGCAGAATAAATATCCAATTTCATTATCATTCTCCAGAAGACACCTACATGGAAAGTGTTAGCTTGCAGGAGGTAGGGGTAATCTATCTAAAGTTATGCTACCTGTATTTTAGCTTTCAAAATTATGTGGGAGATCCACTGACATGAGAATTACAAAGACAATAATGTCCCAGAATATGGGGAAGTTCCATCAAAGGAGTCCTTAAATTATTCTCCTAACCTACCTATTCCTTCCTCAAGTAGCTGGTACATATTGAGGAACAAGCAGATTAATACATTTCACAATAACTGCATTTTTATAGTTCATGTATTTGTTTTATTTTATTTCAGCTAACATATGGCTCATTTGCCCCTAAGGAGATGGCCACAGCTTGGGTTCCTCCATTTTACTGTCTGAGCCCAAATGAATCCCATCAATATACTGGACTTATCCATCTACTTCGACATTTCAAATGGACATGGGTTGGCCTCTTTGCTGTTGATACTAATACTGGAGAGTATTTCTTAAAGGTCATGGAAGAATCTCTTTCAAAAAATGGAATATGTCCAGCCTACACACAAAGAATCCCACTACTAGTCCATTTGGATAACTTTGAAAACGTTATTGACATAGCATTTGATATTTATGTACCTTTAACAGATAATAAGACCAGTGCAGTTATTATCTATGGAGAATCTCTCACAATTGCTTGGGTGCGTACGGTTATTCTATTGGAAAATGTTGAAAATATGATTGCTACATCCTATAGAAAAGTGTGGATCCTCACATCCCAGACTGATTTAATATTAACAAGCCTTCAAAAGGGTTGGGATCTTCAACTCTTCCAAGGTGCTCTTGCCTTTACCATTCACTCAAGGGATTGTGCAGGCTTCAAGGAATTTCTCCAGATAGTGCAACCATATTCCGCCCAAAGTGATGGATTTCTCAAGATCCTTTGGGAACAATCATTTGAGTGCTTACTTCCAACACCAAGCATGTCAGGCAAAGTCAAGAGAGGATGTACCATGGAAGAAAGGCTAGAAAATCTTCCTGGATCTCAATTTGAAATGGACATGACTGGCCACAGCTACAGTATCTATAATGCGGTCTACGCTGTGGCACATGCGCTACATGTCATGTTGTCATCTAGCTCCAAACACAGACCAATGGGGATGACTACAGTGCCTGAACTTCAACATCTGCAACCTTGGCAGGTAATATTGCATCCCATCCTCCTCTCTGTCTCCACCTAACTTTCCTCTCTCTGCATAACAGATGAAAAGGAATTGACCGTATCAATGTTTTGTGAGTTTATATTTCTCTGCACATTGGTATGTACAAATTATATGGTTTTAATGCTGTTCAGACTCTCCATTTTCCATATCAAAGAGTGTGATGCATATACTCAATGCCTGTTAACTTAGATGACATTTACTGAAGAAACATGAAATGTCATTATATCTTTTGCCTTTGTGCATGCCTCTTTTTTATCTCTCTTGACAACATTGTCCTCCTTTCCCAATTAGCTGCATCCATTTCTTCAAAGGATTTCATTTAATAATTCAGCTGGGGAAAGCGTGTCCTTCAATGAGAGGTGGGAAACAGAAGGTGGCTTTGATATCATGAACATGGTCATATTCCCCAATGCCTCCTTCCAAAGAGTGAATGTTGGAAGAGTGGATCCCAAAGCTGCTGAAGGAAAAGTATTCACCATTCATGATGACATGATTGAATGGCACACTAGTTTCAACCAGGTATAGATTCCCAAATTTTCTTGGAGGCTTTGTGCTTCTCCAGATGGCTCATTCAAGCATCAGAAATGTCTTTTGCAGCCTGCCATGATGATTATTCACACTGTAAACTAAAGCTAGTGCTGTGTTAAGTAGCAATTTCAAAAATGAAATGTAACATTCAGGTTCAAAATCAATCTATTCCTATTTTGAAATGATGCTACATTTTATGTATAAATGAGAGCTAGTCAATAACATACTTAGATGAAATATGGCTCTGGGGAATAAAATTAGTACATTGCAGACCACATATTTGCTATGTATTCAATTGTTCAAATCCATACAGTTTCAAGCAAAACCAGCTTAATTCCTCTGATGTACATGAATAGGTGCTTCCTCTTTCGGTTTGTAATGAACACTGCCATCCTGGTTATCGGAAGAAAAGCAAGGAAGGGGAAAAGTTTTGCTGCTATGATTGCATTTCATGTCCTGAAGGAAAGGTGTCAAACATGCCAGGTATGACACACATTATTGCAATTTTTTCATGTAAAATCAGATGGTTACATTTAGTAGTAGTAAATTGATATTGTGTATGTGTTACTTTCAGCTAGTCAGTTACCTGATATATTAATTCATCATGGCATGAAGTAATGAATGGGAGTTTCAGTACGGGAGAGAGAGACAGTTCGGTGGGAGCCGGATGGGAGCTGCACCACGCCAGTTTTGGTATTTTGTTCTTTTGTTGGCCTTTTTTGTTGCTTGGTTTCTGGCTGTTTTGGAGATTCTTTTATTTTGGCATTGTGTTTGGAAACTGTCTATCAGTTTATTTTGGCATTGTGTTTGGAATTCTGTCTATCAGTTTCCAGACAGACAGAATACTGTATTTTGTGTATGGTGGTTTTTGTTTCTGCCTCAGCAGTCCCCAAGTTGGTTTTCCTGTTTTCCTCGATCCCCAGCTGTGGAAAGGTTGAAAGCCACTGATGTAAGTGATATATCACTCATGAATTGGCATTGAAATAGAGCCTCTGTTTTTTTCTCAGATATGGAAGACTGTTTCAAATGCCCAGATGAAAGATATCCAAACGTGGGCCAAGCTGTCTGTATTCACAAGACTATAAGCTTTCTGTCCTACAAAGAACCTTTAGCAATCAGTTTCCTGTTGGTTGCTGTCTCCTTTTCTCTGATCACAATCTTAATCCTCAGAACTTTTATTGAGCACAAAGATACTCCAATAGTCAAAGCAAACAACCGGGATCTCACCTACGTTCTCCTCATCTCCCTACTTCTCTGCTTCCTTTCTTCTTTGCTATTCCTTGGACAACCTGGGAAAGTGACCTGCCTTCTCCGGCAACCATCTTTTGGCATCATCTTCTCATTGGCTGTTTCTTCTGTGTTGGCCAAAACCATAACTGTGGTGGTGGCTTTCATGGTCACGAGACCAGGGTCTAATATGAGGAAGTGGGTGGGGAAGAGCCTGGCCAACTCCATTGTTGTTTCTTGCTCCCTTACTCAAGTAGGCATTTGTGCTGTGTGGTTGGTGACCTCTTCTCCATTCCCAGATTTTGATATGCACACAATGACCGCAGTGATTATAGCAGAGTGCAACGAAGGGTCCATCACCTTGTTTTACTGTGCCCTGGGCTACATGGGACTTCTGTCTCTAATCAGCTTCATGGTGGCTTTCCTAGCCAGGAAGTTGCCTGACACTTTTAATGAAGCCAAGTTCATCACCTTCAGTATGTTGATGTTTTGCAGTGTTTGGCTGTGTTTTGTCCCAACCTACCTGAGCACTAAGGGGAAATATATGGTAGCTGTGGAGATCTTCTCCATCTTAGCCTCCAGTGCTGGGTTACTGGTTTGTATTTTCTTCCCAAAGTTCTACCTTATTGTGTTGAGGCCTGAATTGAACAACTGGGAGCAACTGAGAAGAAGAAAGAATTAAATACCTGCCTAGTACTCTTCGTATTATATTTTTGGTAGGGTAAGCATTGCAGGGGTGCTATTCCATTTAGTCACCTTGGGTTCTTTGTGAGAGGAAGAAAAGCAAGCTATCAATGCATTACTACTGCAGCTGCTACACATATTTATTTGAAATAGGGATGTCCATTAGATTTGGACAATCTTCAAAGCTTGAGTGGAGTAGATCACATTCATTTGTTTCTTTTCTGAAGCAGAGCATCCTCCAAAGCCAGTGGAAAATAAATCTTTCAAGAATGAAGCTGTGTTAGCAGCTTGTGTCCCTGAGATATGCACACATATGAATATACCTTATGGTATATTCCCATGCATATTTAAACCAAGAAAAGGTGTACAACTTCTGTCTTGTGCCGCATTCATATGGTTGTGGCCTTGGTGTCTATTTACTCATGGCATGTATCATCCTCCTTTATTTGAAGGACAAATCTGACCTGCAGAACTGCTGAAAATAAAGGAAAATGTGCAAAGAAAAAAGGGCGACATTCCTTTCTAATGGCTTGCAATGGCTTTCAGTGAAATGAAAAGCTATCCCAGGTAGACCAAGTATTGCAGATGCAGCAGGAAGTGTAATTGAGCTTTAGAGGAAGCAGTCCTTGAAAGACCATGTGCTTTGGAGGACAAAGGGACCATCAGTATTGAGACTTTGTGACTGGTCCTTGTAATAATCCTGTAATTTTCAATTTTCAATGCAGAATTTGCAAAGGTCTTGTACCAATGGGTTAATATTCAGAATGGAAGATCACAAAAGGACATTCCAATGTGTATTCCATTGGACATGGAAGATACAGTGGTGTGGAACATGGTACAAAGTTGCTTAACCTAGCTATGGAGAGTAGTACAGCTGGGATTATGGCATCCCAGAGACCTCTAACAGAGGAAGGCACTAAGGAAGAATCAGATAGTCAGTATTAGAAATTAACAGCCCTTGGTACTGTGATCTCCATAGACTGCGGAAATAAAACAATTTAAGGCAAAGGTTTACTTTTTGACCCCTTTACAAACATAGAACATAGAAAGACAGCGAGTCAGAAGGGGCCTCCCAGGCCATCTAGTCCGACCCGAGGCTCCAGCCTGCTCCACTCATGAGATGCCTACCATGTGCATGTCCAGCCTATCCTAGTAAACCCTCACCAATAGGGCCTCAACTACCTTCTGAGGAAGCCTGTTCCATACCCTTGGGGTCCTAACTGTCAGGAAGTACTTTCTGGCATCCAAATTGAACCTTGGTTCCCTGAGCTTGGCTCCACTGGAGTGTGTCCTGCCCTCTCCTGCAGGGGAGAACAGGTCTCTTCACCTCTAAGTGACACCCCCTCACATACCTGTATGTTCCCAAAAGATCCCCTCGGAATCTTCTCTTCTTTTGCTTAAGGAGAATTGGAAAGAAGCTGGTCACAAGTGCTAATGTGGCAGAGAGGATGTACAGCAGCTGTCCCCGAGTTTATCTTGTATCCCAGGATAAAGGACCATCACAGGACCTTTAGCAAACTATTTGTTCTTTAGCAAACTTTGTTCTTATGTGGTACATATGTTTTGGGAAATGGAAAGGAATTGCTTAGCAGATTTACAGGAAAGAATGGGTCAAGAATGATGGGTTCAAACTATGTGTCAGGAAGGCAGAACTATCTCAGGACGACTTACAAAGATAAAATACAAATATCACCAAACAGAAATAAATTATTGACCCATGCTAGCTGCAGTTAAAATGTAATGGTAAAAATACAATATTAAAACTTATTAAAATGTTGATCAAATAAAAAGGTCTTAACCTGGCGCCAAAAAACATATAATGATGAAAAACATATTTGAAAGTATTACAGACTGACTGGCAGGCAAATCCACACATCACACAGTTTTGGGAGGCATTTTACACACACACACACACACATGCATGTGCACACATACACAAACACAGTGAAATACTTCTGGAAAAAAGAAAACTAAAATAACCAAATGGATCTACACATCCCTTATTCACTATACTGATTTCATTCCCTTTCACAAATCCACCGCTCTAAACAGGTGCAAATTTAGCTTATTTGCCATCCATTTTTGAATACACTGTGTGCTATAATTCCACCCAAACAAGTCAAGAAAATACAATCATGATGTCCCCTCTGGACTGAAAGAGCTGGACCTCTGAACACCTACAGGAAAGGAGCTTTAAATAGTCGTGATGTAGTTGTTTAAGTGTAGCTCATACCACATCCCTTTTGGCGAATGGAGAAATTTACCTCCAAGAGCTGCTGAAAATAAGCTCAGCTGGAGCAAAAGTAGCATTCCCTTCCTTGAGTGTTTGAAAGATCTGAGTGAAGAGTTGTCCTGCATCCCCAGGCCGAGGGGGCTGGGGCTGTGAGAGTGTATGGGGGAATTTAAAAAGGATACAGTCTCTGAAAATTTGCATGCATATGTGCATAAAAGCACCAACACAGCCCTTTGGAAATCTATGGCTGAACACAGACTCACTTTGCATGACCCCCCCGATCAATCTCTAGACTGAGCTTATAATTCTAAAACATCTGCAATGACAGTTTTCCCTCTTTCCATGTCCGTTGCTAAATTCCACCAAAATAAAAATGCCCTTTTGGTGTTTCATTAACATTCTCTCCACCACAACAAACTCACTACATTTTTCAACTCAAACATCCCCTTTCTTACATCAGAGATCCATTTAATTCTTCATGATTGTTCTCCCATCATTCTTAGAAACTTTGCAGCCCCGTTTGGAGGCTTACCTCTCTTTTAATGATCTGCTCATACCCTAGACCATACCAAGCAGGACTTACTTACATTACTAAATCATAAGAACCGTCATTACTTATGTCACTCTTCTTGTAGCCCTTGACACTATTAACCATGATTATGTTGATTAATCCTGTCCCCATACCCACACTCGGCACACCCATGCACACAACAATAACACAAAAACCACAAATACACTCTATCGGCAGCTGCACACATCACATGCCTCTGTAGTTCCCTTGCTCAGATGGGTCTGTGTGTTTCTCAAACCCTTTTGGGATTCCTCAGCATGGCACATCGGGTATTGCACTGTGATGTATCTGTTTGCTAGTCTGTTTTTCAGGAACTACAATAAGAAATAGTATTCTGTTTCTGAGTCATCTGAAATGGGCATCTTGGATTCCATGGGCCATTTACACAGCTACTGCAGAGTCCCCTGAAAAGAGCAGCTGATCTGGGGAGAAGCCTTGCAGGAAACTGGAAGGCAGATGGTGGTAGAGCACCAAGACCACCTTATCCAAGAGCCAGGGAAAACACTTCCCTTCTCATGCATGCCCCTGCACCGGAGGGCTACAAAGGGGGTCCATTCTGATAACATAGCTGAAGCTGAAGCTTTTGTAAGATAAACCCCTCAAACCCTAATGGGAAAGGGGAAGGGGACAGGGACACTCTCTTAAAAGCTCAACCTCCTAGAAACTGAGGAAAGTTTACCTGCTTCAAGAAAAAATACCATTCTCTTCACACCCACAAATAGACTGTGGAGTTGTAAGAGGTCCTTTGGACCCGGTTCTAACCACAACTGTGCATGCCTCTCCTTCCAGTCCATAGCTCCTCACTGAATCTGAACTGAGACTGTGTATGTACACAACTTTGCCCCTTTCAGGTACTCAGAACTTAGATACGTCATGCAGACATGGGTCTGCGAGGGCACGAGTGCCTCCTACACTCCCCCACCCAGATATCCTGCTTCATATCTCTGGCTTAGGCAGCTCTAAAAGGGGCAGAGTGGGGATGTGGGAAGAATCCACTTGGGAGTGGAAATCGATCACATTCCCTGGGCTCTGCATGTTGGACTCCAGTCCTATTTGCAGTGGCCCTTAGTCCAAATCCCTGCAAGGGTGCCCAGCTTTCACTGGGCACTGTCCAGGAGCTGAGCCCACCTCAGGACACCTTAGGGTTGGAGGTAGCCTCCTTTTGGGTGGCTGCAGCTGATGGAGAAGAAGGCTGGACATGAAGGGCTCCCCAGGAAAGGAGCTGTGCAGACCCCTATGTGGGAAGGGGTTCCTCTCCCACACCGAGCTTGAGGAAAATGCAGCTGGTTGGTCAACCGCAAGTCTGGAAGTGTTTGCAGGCATCCTCTTGGCTCAATGCACTTGGAAGACCAGTCAGTGCAGAAGGAGAAGCCCAGGAAGGCTCGGAGGGGAGGATTCTGAGAGGGTCTGTCCCAACCCTAGTATGGGGAAGGGCCAAGAAAGTGAAATAGCCACACTGGATATGAGAGTTGTGATATTGTAAGGATGGAAAGGCAACTAATGCTGTGAGCCTTCAGGAGAAAGCCAAATTCCCTCCGTTGTCCCCAGAGGGTGCATATTAGGCAGCAGACTTGTAAGATGTCTGGCTCCCTAAGCAGCTTGGATGACTCCAGGGGCTCACTGGGGAGAATGAGTTGTAAGAAGCCAATAGCCTAGAAGGACACAAAATTCCAGGAGGAGGACTTAAGCAATGAACCAGGAAGACACTGTGGCAAGATTGGATCTGGATGGGAAGTAATGAAAGAGATGGAGGATGAAATCCATTTCCATGATCCTCCTGTGGATCCTCCAGAGCCCTATCCAGTTCATCATTGTTGGATAAGTTCCAGTTGATGTGGCCTGATGATGTGGACAAGGTGCTTGGACTGGGACACCCTACCCACTGCTTGCTTGACCTTTGTCCTTTCTGGTTACTTACAAAACCAAACACGGAATTGGTTCCTGGATCCAGGAGGTCATTAACACTTCTCTGTGGGAGGGTCGAGTCCCTGCCCCTCTGGAGGCAGTGATCAGGCCCATCCTAAAGGAGGCATCCTTGGACCAAGGGGTGGCTTCCAATTATAGACCGGTGGCCAACATACTGTTCTTGGGCAAAGTGTTGGAGTGGATGGTGGCGGCACAACTCCAAGCACTGTTGGATGAAACTGATCATCTGGACCCATTTCAGTCTGGCTTCAGATCCGGTTATGGTACTGAATCTGCCTTGGTCGCTCTGTATGATGACCTTTTCAGGGAGAGGGATGGGGGGATTGCATCTCTCTAGCTTCTCCTGGACCTCTCAGCGGCTTTCAATGCCATTGACCATGGTGTCTTTCTGGATAGACTGGGCCTCTTTGGAAGTAGGAGGCACTGCTAGGTATTGGTTCAACTCCTATTTGGCTGACTGATTCCAGAAGGTGATACTGGGAGACTATGGCTGTGTACCATGCCAACTTTTCCATGGAGTACCACAGGGTTCCATTTTGTCCCCCTTGCTATTCAACCTCTCCATGAAACCATTGGGAGAGATCATCAGGAGGTTTAGGCTGAGGAGTCACCAGTATGCTGATGACACCCAGCTGTACCTCTCTTTTACAATTAATCCAGGTGAAGCAGTTGCTGTCCTGAACTGGTGCCTGGCCGAGGTAATGGGCTGGATTAGGGCCAATAAACTCAAACTCAATCCAGATAAGATGGAGGTCCTCTTGGTAGGAGGTTCAGGTTTTCAGGTAAGTGATTTGGCCCTTTCCTGGATGGGGTTGTACTCCCTCTAAAGGATGGGGTCTGCAGCTTGGGAGTGCTCCTTGACCTGGAGCCAGTCCTGGACCCCCAGGTGGTGGCTGTGGTGAGTAGCACTTTCTTTCATCTTTAGTTCATCCATCAGTCGTGTCCTTACCTGGATGAGCACTGCCTTCGCAAAGGTGACACATACTCTGGTAACTTCCCAGGTGGATTAATGTAACGCACTCTATGTGGGGCTGCCCTTAAAGATGGTCCGGATACTACAATTGGTTCAGAACAGAGCTGCCAGATTGCTGTCAGGAGCAGGTCAGTATTCTCATAAAATGCCGGTCCTCTCTCAGTTTCACTGGCTTCCAATTGAAGATGAGGCCCAATTTAAGGTGCTGGTACAGACTTATAAAGCTCTAAACTGCTTGGGACCAGGATACCTAAAGGAACACCTTTTTACCTATTTGCCCACACGCTCCTTAAGATGTGCAGCAGAAGCCCTGCTCCAGGAACTCTCCTTGAAGGAGGTTAGGAGAGTACATACTTGGAGGTGGGCCTTCTCTGCGGTGACTCCTCGGCTATGGAATGCACTCTCCAGAGAGGTCAACCTGGGGCCAACGTTATTTTCTTTCCGGAGCCAGGTCAAGACATTTTATTCTTCCGACTTTGAATGTTCAATTATAACTACCGTATTTTTTGCTATATAAGACACACTTTTCCCCCCCTCAAAAGTAAGGGAAAATGTCTGTGCGTCTTGTAGAGAGAATATGTGTGCACAGTAAGTCTGTCAGCAGTGCAGCTCATGGGGAAATGATGGGGAATGTGCCTGTGATTATGCGCCCATTTGATTCAGAATATTTTTTTTCTTGTTTTCCTCCTCTAAAAACTAGGTGCATCTTATGGTGAGGCGCACCTTATAGAGCAAAAAATATGGTAGATTTTCATGCTCAGTTTGTGGATCATTTGTATTGTATTATGTAGGTATCTATGTATTTATGGGATTTGAACTAGAAGCCATCCTGAGATGGACTGGGTATTGGACAGCGTAAAAATTACACAAATGAAATGAAAAGAAAACAAAAGATAAAATAAGACTAAATCATCCCAGAGAGCTGCCAGAAAGAGGCAGGGTTTTTGCCTGGCTGCACATTCACTTCCTCCCACTGTGTCTCTTGCACAGTAATACAGGGCAGTGTCCTCAGCTTTCAGGTTGCTCATTTGCAGGTACAGCATGTTGGAGGAGGTGTCTCTGGAGATGGTGAAGCGCCCCTTCACTGCGTCGGCATAATACTGTTTGCTTCCATCATACCACATAATTCCAACCCATTCCAGGCCCTTTCCAGGGGCTTGTCTCACCCAGCTCATGTAGTAGCCGCTGATGGTGAAGCCGGAGGCCCGACAGGAGAGGCGGAGGGACTCCCCGGGCCTTTTCACATCCCCTCCAGACTCCACAAGTTGGATCTGAGACTGGACACCTGGAAAGAAAGGAGTTTTAAAGTGACCTGGTGTGTGCAGAAAAACAGGGCCTGCTGCAAATCTCTTTGGGTGAATGCAGAAAATTACCTTCAAGAACAGCTGAAAATATGGCAAGTTGAAGCAAAAGCATAATTGTCCCTGCCATGCTCTGAAATTGCTGATTTGAAAAGCGGTTGCAAGTCTCTGGGTGATGTACCTGTGAAGGAATGTGGATGGCAGATTTAAAGAGGAAGTCAGCTCTGAAAATTTGCATATGCACCAGGATAAAGCAGCACCACAGGCCTTTGCACAGCTTTAGCCCGAAACCCTGTTGTTTTAGCAGCACAACTAAACAGCCCTAATATCAAGCCGGTGCCACTTCATGCTGTGAGTCCTTGGTCCCTGCTATGTGCTTCTGGCAGCCCTCAATAGCCGCTCTGGTGGGTGTAGGACCCACGGCACACATCCCTTTGTTGCAGCTTCCTTGCTCTTCCCCTGCGCGTGAATGTGTGTGCCCCACTCCCAGGTCACCAGGTTCTTGTCAGGCATCCTGCCTGTTTTGCCTCTGGGAGGCACGAAGGGGAGCCATTTTCTTTTCCCTGACTCACCTCCTCAGTCCTTCAGAGGCACCTCAGTGCAACCAGCGATGCTCCCCTCTCCTCCCAAGACTGTGACCCAAACACCCTGTGACTCTTGTGTTTAGTTCTGGACTCCACACTTCAGGAAGGATATAGCCAGGTTAGAGTCAGTGCAGTGTAGGGCCAGCAGATGGTGGCCAGATTGCAGGGAAGCCATATGAGGTGAGACTGAGGGATCTGCATCTTTTTGGCCTGGAGAAGAGGAGACTTCAAGGGGATCTGTTGGCGACATATCGGTATATGAAGGTGTGCCACATGGCGGTGGGTAGGGAGCTATCCTGCCCTGCAGAGGAGGGCAAGAGACATCCAGCAGAACCAAGTTTAGAGAACAAAGGTTCAATTTGGATGCCAGGAAGTACTTCCTGACTTTTGGGACCCCAAGGGTCTGGATTGGGCATCCATGGGAAGTGGATGCAGTCCCATCAGAGAGGATGTTCAAGGATAGGTCAGACATGCACCTGGTAGGCATGTCGCGAGCAGAGCTGGCTGGCGCTGGGGGTCAGACAAGAAGGCACGGGAGGCCCTTCTGACTCGCTCTGTTTCTATGTTTTTATGTTTCTACTGATGTCCCTCATGGCCAGCTTGCTTTTTTCTCCACCCAGGCTGCTCTCTAATGCGTGTGTGTTTTCTTTACTGGGCCACCCACTCCTACTCTTCCCTTGATGTTTCACAATGAATCAAACTTCTAGGGCCATTCAAATGTTTATGGGCACATACAGCTTGCAAAAACCTTCCCCAGGAAATTGTCCACCAGACAGATCACCCACTAGTGACTGGGAAGAGCAGTGGGAGCAAGGTTAAACTTCCAAAAATATAGAAATACTTGTTTCCTTTCCCTCCCTGCTAGGGCACTAACTTGTTTCATTTGGGACACCAGAGTGCCCCCTTCTGTCACACAGAAAGAGGAGTGTCTGAAACCCCTTTCAGAGCAGATCCTTTTCCTGGCAACTGTGGTTCAAGTGACTCATACGTTCTGGAAACTCATCATTGCCTCTGAAACTCCTGGAGTTGACTTGGTGGTAGCAGAGAAAGACAAGTAAATGGACCCTTGTGTACTTTTTTGAGATAAGAGAATGGGGAGTTTGACTTCATTCAGGAACCTGAGAAGTGGGGAGAAGAAGAGGGGGACGGGGACAGGGATGGGGAAGGATGGTGATGAAGCTGTTCTCAGAAACCTCATAGGGAATTCTAAGGAAGGCATAACTTCTCTCACTCACTGGAATCACACAAAAGATATTTGGTTCAGTGCATCCCCTGCTCTCCATTCAAGGGGAAGATTTTTTGCCTGCTGTGGAGCTAGCTAGCATTGGTGGACTTCTGAAGAAGAATCAATTCTTTGGCGAAAAGTGATGGAAGATCTACCCCATGACAATGTGTTAGAGAATGCTGAGAATTTCATGAAAAGGGGCCTAGATGGACTCCATCTAGGGTCCAAGAACAGGGTAGTCACCTTCTTCACATTGTTCTTCCACTTCTTGGACCCTGTAATTTATTGCACTGAAATTAGCCTGGAATGTTCTCTGAAGCATGGAAGGGTTTTTGCCTGGCTGCACATTCACTTCCTCCCACTGTGTCCCTTGCACAGTAATACACGGCCGTGTCCTCGGCTTTCAGGTTGTTCATCTGCACGTACAGCATGTTGGAGGGGTTGTCCCTGGAGATGGTGAAGCGCCCCTTCACTGTGTCTGCATATTGTTGCTGGCTCCCATCAGTGTATATCCCTGCAATCCATTCCAGTCCCTTTCCTGGGGCTTGTCTCACCCAGCTCATGTAGTAGCTGCTGAAGGTGAAGCCGGAGGCCCGACAGGAGAGGCGGAGGGACTGCCCAGGCTTTTTCACATCCCCTCCGGACTCCACCAGCTGGACCTCTGATTGGACACCTGGAAAGAAAGGACCTTTGAAGTGACCTGACGTGTGCAGAAAAATGGGGCCTGCTGCAAATCTCTTTGGGAGAATGCAGAAAATTACCTTCAAGAACAGCTGAAAATATGGCAAGTTGAAGCAAAAGCATCTTTGTCCCTGCCATGCTCTGAAATTGCTGATTTGAAAAGTGGTGGCAAATCTCTGGGTGATGTACCTGCGAAGGAATGTGGATGGCAGATTTAAGGAGGAAGCCAACTCTGAAAATTTGCATATGCACCAGGATAAAGCAGCACCACAGGCCTTTGCACAGCTTTAGCCCGAAACCCTGTTGTTTTAGCAGCACAACTAAACAGCCCTAATATCAAGCTGGTGCCACTTCATGCTGTGAGTCCCCGGTCCCTGCTACGTGCTTCTGGCAGCCCTCAATAGCCGCTCTGCTGGGTGTAGGACCCACGGCACACATCCCTTTGTTGCAGCTTCCTTGCTCTTCCCCTGTGCATGAATGCGTGTGCCACACTCCCAGGTCACCAGATTCTTGTCAGGCATCCTGCCTGTTTTGCCTCTGGGAGGCACGAAGGGGAGCCATTTTCTTTTCCCTGACTCACCTCCTCAGTCCTTCAGAGGCACCTCAGTGCAACCAGCGATGCTCCCCTCTCCTCCCAAGACTGTGACCCAAACATCCTGTGACTCTTGTGTTCAGTTCTGGACTCGACACTGCAGGAAGGATATAGCCAGGTTAGAGTCAGTGCAGTGCAGGGCCAGCAGATGGTGGCCGGATTGCAGGGAAGCCATATGAGGTGAGACTGAGGGATCTGGGTCTGAGACAGGGAGCTGTTGTGCCTGCAGAGGAGGGCAAGAGGCACTCCAGCACAGCCAAGCTCAGAGAACCAAGGTTCAATTTGGATGCCAGGAAGTACTTCCATAACGTTAGGACCCCAAGGATCTGGAATGGGCTTCCATGGGAGGTGCTTGAAGCCCCATCAGAGAGGATGTTCAAGGATAGGTTAGAAATGCACATGGTAGGCATGTCGAGAGCGGACCTGGATGGAACTGGGGGTTAGACTAGATGGCCTAGGAGGCCCCTTCTGACTCAAAGGAAAGACTTCCAAATTGGAGCCCAATGTGCTTAATGAAAGGATAAGTGCAACCTGATGGAGAATTCAGAATTAATGTATATCAGCTACTTAGACCACTGAGTTCAAGCTAAACTGTAGAGTCTTGTCATTTGAGATCAAATGATTGGAAAGACTCTTGGCAGATGGACAAAGACAGTTTTCAAGCAAGACACCACATGAAAGAGACACCCAGACAGCTGAAACCACAGGACAGCACACATGGATGGATATTAATGTATTTATTTCACTCCCTTCATAACTAGATGTATGGAGTGCTGGTTTTCATGAGCCTGCTGCCCCCTATTGGGTCGATGGAGAACAGCAGGCTTGTAGTCATGGATGGATCACAGAGAATGACAGCAAATCCATATATTGAGCAGTGGTGGGTGGGATTTCAAGCACACACATACACACAATTTCTCCTTCTGTGGTTATTTACAATTTCTGGGCAGCCTCCCAGCCATGCACCCCACCAAACGGAAGCGTTAAAACTGTCATTTTCTTTGAAAGGTTTGTATAATTGTCATCCACTGGTACCCTTTGGGGATACTTCTGAATAAATAACACAATTGAATGCACAGCTGTTACAACTGATAATTGACTTAAAGATAACAATAGCAACAAAAACATTTGGATAGATCTCCCCTTCCCATTTCATAACTTTCCTGATATTTTTGTATCTTTATATTGGTCTGTTTCTTGTAGCTTGTCTTGTACATTAGTTCTGAGATACGAGTCTTCACATATTAAGTAGTTAAGACCATAAGAGCTTAGGAAAAGCCCTGCTGGATCAGAGCAAGGGTCTATCTAGTCCAGCAGCCTGTACACACAGTGGCAAACCAGCTGTCATCAGGATCCCTCCAGCACGATGGGTGCAAGAGCTCCTCCTGCCCAGCTCCTCAGAAACTGGTCTATATAGGCCAGGGGTCCTCAAACTTTTTCTAAAGGGGGCCATTTGACAGGTACCAGCGGTGGGTGTGGGCTATCAAGGCAGTGCTGGCATGGGGGCATGGGTTAGTGAGAGGGTAGGGTATGCGTGCATGCACCCGAGGTGAGGGGAGGATGGGGGCCACGAGGCAAGGCACCGGCTTGCTCATGAGGAGCTCATTTTCTCCGATTGAGTCCAAAATGATCTCCCCGCAAGCAAACTGCCACCGGGTGTGCACAGCAAGGCACCGGCTTGCTCACGGGGAGATT
Source organism: Varanus komodoensis (assembly GCF_004798865.1). NCBI lineage: Eukaryota > Metazoa > Chordata > Lepidosauria > Squamata > Varanidae > Varanus > Varanus komodoensis. The sequence goes on along the minus strand of NW_025335668.1, from coordinate 51,132 downwards.
ATTTTCTTCAAGCTAGTCTAAAACAACCTCCTCGTGAGCAAGCTGTGTGCCCATGCATGCCTGTGCACGTGCCCGACGAGTGCAAAACCTGTGGGGCAGGCCAGTTAAATGGGCATCGCAGGCTGGATCCAGCCCATGGGCCTTAGTTTGAGGACCCATGATGTAGACTCTCCAACTTTGGTGAAGCAGGTGGCTCAACGCCAGCAAAGTTAGTAGCCACTGAGAGCCTCTGCACCCACTAATCTGTCCAATCTCTTTTTAAAGCCATCCAGATTGGCAGCCGTCACCACTTCCCATGGCAGCACATTCTGTATTTTAACTACTACTACTACTACTACTATTATTACTATTATTACTATTATTATTATTATTATTATTATTATTATTATTATTATTATTATTATTATAACTATATGCTTTATGAAGAAATACTTCCTTCTGTCTGTCCGAAATCAACCACCAATCAGCTTCATGGCTGTAATCTGTTGGTCAGCTAGAAGAAGTAAACTTGTCATGAGTCTAGGTTGCGTATGTGTGTGAGTGTGTGTGTGAGCGTGCATGTGTGAGAGAGAGATGAGCCTTCACTTGGTTTTTTTTTTTACATTTTAATTTTTTGTCAATCCTTAACTATAACAAAAGCATATAATCATCTAACAGCACACACATCTTCTATATAACAATAACTCTATTTACATATCCATTCAAAATCTATTCCAAAATTGATACTCACAGATATAAAAAATATAGACTTAATAGACAGCAGACCAAGATACTAGTGGGTTACCCAGCATATTTATCTCAATATTTGATTCCATATTCGAGGTTATGAACCTTACCTTGTTTGAGAGGCAATAAAGGACATTTCTACTGAATGCTTACCAGAGTGGAGTCCAGGAAATAAAAAAGTGGATCAATTGGTTCCTGTATTTGACCATTTCTTGCTCCTCCTGCTCCTGTTACTCCAAATCTTTTCCTGTGTGTAAAACAAACATGCATTTCTCTACAGGCATGTGATACGTACCAGCCACCTTCACTTGAAACATAGACACCGGGTGGTCTTCCCTGGAGGAAGAATCTAGAGTGGAGTGGTGGCTGGTTCTTTATCATGGAGCAAACTAGGATTTAGCCCCGCTATGTGAAAGGAGTGCTCTGGGAAATGAATGCCCAATTATTTTTGGTTTGTCTTTCTGCCTCTGCCTCTGCCTCTTTTGGTGGGGGGAATCTCATTCAGCATGTCTTTCCAAAGAATACAATCTTCCTAAAATGGATCTGGCAAACTGGATTTGGAGGATGATGGGTGGCCTAATGAGTTAGAAGGAGAAAATGTGGGGCAGGGGGTTGAATGAACACCTGAATAAAATGTTACATCATTGGCCCACCCCTTTGGGTCTATGAAAACACTTTGCTCCCTCCTTGTTCTTCAGTGTCTCCCCGCATTCCATGATGGTTTGGTTCCCTGTCACTGCCTGACTCTGATTTTTCAGAGCCACCTTCCACTCTTCCTATCACTTTTATTTCACATTGCAAATCTGAACTGCCTGCCTGGGAATAAAATATGGTGAGAAAGCTGGGCCCATCCTCACCCTGTGTTTCCCTGTGCATTCCTGGGAGCTTGAACTTCTGCAGCACATCCATTCCTGTGCCAGAAGTGCCTTTGGGGTTTTTGGGGAGATGTTTTTACTGTGCAAGACTCACAGTGACAAGTTAGAGTCTTCAGGCTTCAGGCTGTTCATCTGCAGATAAACTGAAGTTTGAGAGTTGTCCTTGAAGATGGTGAATCTTCCTTCGGCCTTAGGATTATAGCGTTTGATTTTTCCATCATCCTTGTCAGCTCCAGCCACCCACTCCAGCCCTTTTGCTTGGGCTTGGCGGATCCAACGCATTACACAATCAGTGAAAATGAATCTGGAAGCCTGGCAGATCAGGCAGAGGGTGCCTCCAGGTGCCACATCACCTCCATCTGTCTCCACCAGCCGAACCTCTGAGTGGCAGCCTGAAAAGAAAAGACCAGTTGAGAATTTAGGGAAATTGTGAAGGAAAGTCTGCAAACGTCTGGTGTATACACGAAAAACAAACAACCTGGGACCACTGCAGTGGAGAGCCAACCAAAGGAGCATGCTTCCGGAGACTGTTGGAATCACCTCCTTGACTGGAATAATGGGAGCAGCTTTCTGGGTGGTTGCTACCTTCTGGCTGGATCATTCTCAGCCTCTTGTAAGGTGAGCTGGTTAGACTGATTTGCATATGCTTTCTATTCAAGGGCTTTCTAAGACCAGCTCTTTTGCAATCTTATTTCACCTCACTTTTGTGGAACTACTAAGAGCAGTTCAGATTGTTACAAATGAGTAAGCCTCCTAGAAAGACAGACGGCAGTTCCTGAAAGGGGTATGGGGAAGGAGACAACTGGGGAAAAGTCTTTCACAGTTGAAAGCCCAGATTTCAAGTGTCTAACTGTTTTCCCTCTGCTATGATGGCATTTTGGATTTCTTCACAACACTGAACTCTTAACTGGTCATTCTGCTGCCATGCATGGCTTTAAATTTCCAAGAGATCCATGAGTGGGCAATGTGCGTGACCTTTAGAAATCTAAGAAGATGTTTGGCTATTAGTAAATCAACCCTGAATGTTCTATAGAAAGTCAGATACGGAAGATAAAACATAAATACTTTGGCCACCTAATGAGAAGGAAGGACTCTCTGGAGAAGACCCTGATGTTGGGAACGATTGACGGCAAAAGGAAAAGGAGACAACAGAGGTTGAGGTGGTCAGAAAATTTGGATAAAGTGCCCATATGCCCCCTTGGAAATCTCGGGACATACCTACTGATTAAACACTGCAGCCACTCAGTTCTGCGACTCAGACGTCCCTCCCCATATCGGCAGCAGAGTGAGTGTTTCACGCGCTGCAGTCTGCACCCCCTGGCACTGATGGAGGCCTTCATGCCCATGCCCTACAACCAAGTCAGAAAGTCCCCTTCAAGTCTCCTACTCAGCCCCATCTAAGTTTCATGGAAGATTCCCTGCCTCATTCTCTTCAGCTCCCACTCACAATCCTTCAGAGGCAAACTGGGGGCACTCCCCCTCTCTGCTCAGTCCTTTTGTCTCAAGCACCCTTGACCAATCCGTCCAATGGACTGAACCAGTCCTTTCTCTGTTCCCCTCTTTCTTCTTAGTGTACCCAGATTCCTCTGTACTGGCATTGTGTCCTCTCCTTGATCACTCTCTCACACCCCTCCTTTGATATTTCCAGAATGATGAAAGGAAGCATCTCAGGGGATTCAAGTCAATGAGGGATACATGTGGTTGGCCAGCAAACCATCACAGGAGAGTTTCATCTGGACAGCCAATGGCCCAGATGGGCCCACGTGGATGCCAATTATAGCCAAGTGTTTATTTCCCACCCTTCCTGATGAAATGCATTTCACAGGTCCGTGTTTGAGTGTTGCTGCTGCCCCCTTTGGAATGATGGAGCAGCACAGCTGTGGAGTCTGGCCCCAAGGGAGATGCCCTTGTCTCTTCAGAAAGAGGCTCATGCTGAAATCCATTCATAAAACCATGCCAGGAGCTATTTTGCATGCACAAACACAATGACTTGCAGTTTTGAAGCCCATCAATGGTTGCACCTTGTCTATTTCCTCACCCCACCCAACAGGGGGTCTAAGAGGGGGAATCTGTAGCCCTCTTTCAGGGCAGCTGCAATTCCACACAAAGTGGATTGAGTTTCTATTTCCTGAGCAAGGAGGCCTACAGTGCCTCCATTTGGTTGGGAGTCAGTTCTCAGGCTATCAGTCTTCTAACTCCCTGGTCATGCCACCCAGGTCCCCACCTGGATTCAGGTGTAGTGGAGAAGCAGGGTTGAGTGTAATCTGCATGCAGGCCACTTCTCACCAAAACAATTGATGATTACAACCCGTGTTTTCACAGAAAGTTTAAGTAGGGTTGGAGACCAACTGGCACTTTGGTGGGCTCCCCAGCATAAAAGCCAAGAGGTTGCTGTAATTTATAACTGGCAGTGTGAAGGCTGGTAATGTGACCAGGAGGTAAACCTTGAAATAAATTGTATTTATTTATTTATTTAAACTATTTACATAACATCCTTCATCCACATAGGATCTCAGGAGGGTCTACATAACACCATCAATGAATCCATCAAGGCAATTCATACATGAAGAATGCTGGGATTTTTCAGATATTTTGCCTGGGATGCTCATAGGCAGTGCAAGAGAGTGCCCTGTGACTTCACATGCATCATATTGTCAAAATCCACCCCCAGTTCTTCTGCCCACACAAACAGAAGCATTGGGGTAAGCAGTCTAGGAGATAAAATAAAGTTTTGCTGAAGACAAAGGTGTGGAAAGGGGGATGACTCCATGGGCATGGGATGGGGACAGCTGGTCCTCCGATCAGAGAAATGAAGGCTCTGATGTTCAGAGTAGAAACTTTACATCTTACTCTACCCGTTGGTCTGCTGCAGCTAAATCATGCTAGAAAGCTGCCTAGAGCACAGGAGGTTTTTGCCTGGCTTCACATTCACTTTCTCTCACTGTGTTTGCAGAACAGTAATACATGGCCGTGTCCTCGGCTTTCAGGGTGTTCATTTGCAAATACAGCATGTTGGAGGGGTTGTCTCTGGAGATGGTGAAGCGCCCTTTAATTTTATCTGAATAGTTAATGGTAGAGGAATCTCCTTTAATTTCTCCTATCCATTCCAGTCCTTTTCCATGTGCTTGTCTCACCCAGCTCATCCAGGAGCTGCTGAAGGTGAAGCCAGAGGCTCGACAGGAGAGGCGGAGGGACTCCCCGGGCCTTTTGACATCCCCACCGGACTCTGTCAGTTGGACCTGAGAGTGGACTCCTGTAGAAAAGGAATTTTGCAGAGATGAGGACAGGGAGTTACATTAAAGAATAACAAAAACTATTATACAGCTTATCCATTTAGGTGAAAGAAGAAAAGTACCTCCAAGAAGCGCAGAAAGTAAGACAAATTGAAGGAAAGCCCTCATTTTCCCCTCAAATGGTTGAAAAGTGTTGATTGAAAAGTGCCTCAGGTGCACTGGTTGATGTAGGTGGGGGGAGAGTGTGCATGGCACATTTAAAGAGGGGACTGCCCCTGCAAATTTGCATATGCATCAGGATAAATGTGGCAGCATGGCTGCTGGGGAATTGCTTGAGCCCAGCCTGCTGTAGCAACTCCACAACCCTCTTGGATCACTGCTGCCACTCCACACTGGGATGCAGCTGTCCCTGCCCCACTGATAATGGATGTACTCAGCACAGTGTTTGTTGGGTGCCTTGGCCCACTGGGGGCTTTGGCTGACAGAAGGCCCTTCCCTTGTCCCATGCCCCACACCCCGGGCAAAGAGTTCCTTGCAGGCAACCTGCATGCCCCCAGCTGGGATTCAGGGAAGCTCCTCTTCCTCATTCTGTGGCTCGCTCCCCTTCAGAGACACACCGGGGCCACTCCCCTCTTCTCTGAGCCATTTTTCTCCAACTGCCATGTGCTAACCAGAGTCATGGCTGGAGCATTGGTACAGTGCTGATCCCATATTTCTTTCTCCACCCAGTTTCCTCAAATGTTTGGTTTGGTTTGCTCCCTTCACTACTCACTCTCAGTTTCCCCTTGATATTTCAGAGACTATGAGAGGGAAACATTTTGAGGATTCAAATGACTAAGGGACAGAGCTAGTTGGCCAGCAAACCACAACAGGAAACTTTCATGGGGACGGTTGAAGCCACAGATGAGCAAACATGCATGCCGATTTTGGACATGCCTGTCTTTCCCATTCTTTAAGAGTAAACATGTTTCCCATCATGTTTGTGAGCCTGCTGCCCCCTTTTGGGTTGATGCAGAGCAGCCATAGAGGCAAAATAGGTGGTGAGGTTCCATTGTCCTTCCAAGGAGATTGCCAGGAAATCCACTCATTAAGTCATGGGGGGAGTTTTTCTGTACACACACACACATGCAGTTCCCAGCACCTTCACTTACTCCCTCTCTGCACCAAACAGGATGGCTAAGGTGACTTGTCCTGGCCTTTTCCCTCTCCCTGCCCTGTTCCACAGAGTTGACCTCAGGGGGAAGAGCTGCTTTTCATGTCCCCACCCTTGTATTTTTCTGTTCCCATCCAGCTTTCCTCTTGCACTCTCAGCCTCTTTCCCTTTGCCTGTTTCAGGCCACCTGTTTTTTCATGGTGCTTCAATCAGAGCTTCACAGATCCATTAGATAATTTATTAAAATTAGTGGACTAATGGAATAGTCCAAATCCTAAGTTGAGGGTGATGCATCCGGTTATTGAATTACATAATAGCTCAGGGGTGGGGGTGGTCAGAGGTATTAGGGTCTGGTTTATGGCCCTGTTTCCTCTGGAAGTCACTGTTAGATTTGCTTCCATTTTTACTTCCTCACATCCCTTGTTCTCCCTTCATTTTATTTGGATTGTTGTCTCCCTCTCTTTCATGCTCTGTGCTACTGTATGTTCTCACACATTTGTGTGTGTGTATATTTATGTACAGGAGAAAGAGGAAGAAAGAAAGAGAGTGTGGTGGATGGATGCTCTCCATCTCTCCTCAAAGTGCCAAGTGGCAAATCTTGTCACACTCCAAAATGAAAATCTGCTTTACAAAACTATGAAACATTGTTTCATTTGCCATGGAGGGTAAACACGCACATAAAGCATTTTTCTTCTTAAATAATGGATCACACAATGAAGGCTATTCTACTTGACAAGATTTTTAGTAAAATATGTAATCAGAATTAAACCTTAATAAAAATTAAGAAGCAGAATTATGCAATTGTTAATGTGTATTGCACTAAGTGCTACATTAGTTCTGGAGTGCATAGACCAATGGGCTCTGAAGGACTTGGCTGCATGTGGTTCAGTCATGGAGTGAGGTCCTCCATGGAGAATACCCTTCTCCATTTGAACTGCCACGCTGCGCCTGGGTCCCCACCACCACACTCCCAAAGCTTTCATTCCCCACCTTCTCTGCTTCCTCAGGGCAGCTGCTGTGCCCTCAAGGTCATGTGCTGGTTCGCTCACCATCCAAAGTTCATGGCACTGAGCAGCCACCCACAAGATATGTCCAGCAGGAGGTAGTCACTCTGGCATACTGGGCCACACCACATAACTACCGTCTAGAGTAAAGCGAGGTGATGGAGAATCAGAAGAGGGGCAACTTAACTCTGGTGACCCTCAACTTCCTGAGCTAGCCATGGATGCTTCGCTCATCACTGTCTCCTTTAAACACATAATGTGTGATAGGATGTAAGGAAATGCATTTTTAAGTTGTCTCCTTTCTGTCTATGACTGTCAGGAAGAGAAAAGCAAGAATTTGTGCACATCTGAGTTATTCATTCTGTGACAGAGCTGCTGGGCAGCATGGTGGACATCAAGAGTCTGCTTGCTACGGGCTGGACCGAAGGACATGCCCAGACACTGAGGGAAATGGGAAGTGGGACCCAGTTGACCTCTGCTCTGAGAAGGCCGGGCTCCCTTTTTCTCAGCACAAATTCTGTTCTTCACACAACTGCAGGGTTTTTGAGTGGCTGCACATTCACTTCCTCCCACTGTGTCTCTTCCACAGTAATACACGGCTGTCTCCTCAACTTTCAGGTAGTTCATTTGAAGGTACAGCATGTTGGAGGGGTTTTCTCTCGATATGATGAAATGCCCTCTCACAGAGTCTGTATAGTATTGGGATGATCCAGTGTTTATGTGTGCAACCCACTCCAGCCCCTTTCCAGGAGCCTGGCATACCCAGCTCATCCAGTGCTTGCTGAAGGTGAAGCCAGAGGCCCAGCAGGAGAGACGGAGGGACTCTCCGGATCTTTTGACATCCCCTGCATACTCAAACAGTAGGTCTTCTGATTAGACACCTAAAAGGAAAAGATTTACAATGAGCCTTGATAGAAATCTAGCACACAGCAAATTTCATTGGAAGAAAAGAGAACTTTACCTCCAAGAACTGCAGAAAATAAGGCCAACTGCAGTAAAAAAACATCCTTTTCTCTTGCAAAGCTAGGAAGAGGTCCATGGAGAAGTGGTCTAAAGTGCACAAGGGGTGTAGTTGGGTCAGAGAAACTGGGTGGAGGATTTAAAGATGGAAGAGCCTCTGGAAATTTGCATGAGATCTCTGGTTAGATGCAAGACACATCATCTGATGCAATAATGGTGCCACATGACACTCTGACTCAACCATCACTGCCCAGCGTTTTTGGAAGTCTTCAGTAGCTTGGTGGTGGTTGTGCGTCGTCTGCACTCTTTGGGTGCAGATCCTGCACCTGCCACTGCCTGCATGGAGAGAGAGGCAATGGGAAAATCCACACGTCAGCTTTGACCTCCTATGGGTGGACCAACCTGGTCATTATCCAGCGCAAGGGCACTCTGCACACTTGCCCCTGTGCTCAGCCAGGTCTTGAAGGTGAGGCGGGCCCAGAGGGAGCCCAGGGGCATTGCTGGTCCCCAACTGCACAAGGGTTAGAGTTAGCTGGGACCCAGGGCCGTCTTAAGAGCATTATGGGACCCAGGCAAAGCAGTGTACTGGGGCCCCTACGACAACTACTCACAGTGCTGGTGTGTATCAGGAACAATACAAAGCAGAAAAGAACTTAAATTAGCAATTAGTGAAGTAACTTTATGCCTTTGATCAGTATGTGCCATATATGATACAAGGTGCATTGAAGGGTTAACATACACAGATTAGTATGGGGCCCATGGGCAAGTGCCCATCAGCCCATTCTTTAAGACGGCCCTGCCAGGACCCTTCCATTTGTGCAAATTTGAGATTTCATTCCCATTTCCTGCCTCTGCTGTGGTCACACTGGAGCTACCTTGATTAGCTGTGATTCTTGGCACAATGTTTTAGCAGTTGAAACTTGAATGAAATGTGCTCAGATGGAGCTCCACCATTGAGATGGAGCTTCTGGAAATGAGGGGAATTTTCATGTCTCCTCCTGAACCTCAGAGGAAGCATTTCTTCAAATTCACCACCTGGGACCTTGGACTTTCCCCCTAGGTCATGGCAACTCCACTTTGGATGTGACTGTGAGGATGTTTTGCTGTGAGAGATGGTGCACTAGGGTGATTCTGGGAACCTTCCAGGAATTTCTAATTCAGAAATCCTTGAAAATGTTGCAATCACTCCTTTCATGACTTCCTCTACTGATGGATTGCCCTACATACTGCAAATGGGGAGGATTACCTTCAGGTAACATGGAAAAGAAAATAATTCTAAGGCAAGGCAGAAATTTCCCTGCTGTTTTGTTTCTTGCCATGCAACTGGCCATCGAGGGCTCACAGGCACAAGAGAATAATATTTCATCCCCCCCAGGATCAGAAGTAGCAGACTCTTTTATGCAAAATGTTCCCCAACATCAAACGCACATCTCAAGCTAAAAGGACCTTTCCAGAGTGTACCAATTTGTGCTTCCGCACAACATGATTTGGAAAAAGGCAAGGAAGGATTCATTAAATTGAGATGAAAGACTAAGGTAGGATTTCTGAGATCAGAATGTGTGTGAGAAAGGCAGAATTGCATTCAAATTAAGCAAAATAATACAGACAGATGGACACGGACACACACACGGACAGAACAAAGCAACAGAGAGAGAGAGAGAGAGAGAGAGGCAGTGACAGAAGTAGGACAACAAAGGTAGACTTGGTTTCCAAGATCATCTTGCACTGGGTTTGAGTGATGGGTCAGTTGTGCCTCAGATAATTCAGGTCTTCTGCTTCAGGGCCGAAGCAAGTCCTCAGCTATTTCTAATATTCATGGCTTCTTCCAAGTTTGGGATGGTGGGAAGTTTGGTTCCTGTTTGGACAAGTTTGGACAAGCAATGTGGAAAGATGCTTGACTGCATGAGTGAGGAATTGCATTGCCAGGCCTCTGAGCAGAAGGGACTGTATCTGAGCAGAACTCCTCAGAGAAGGAGAAGACCTCCTGGATTGAGACTTTGAGAGCATCCTTCTCTCCAAATGGCACTCAAACCTCTCAAGTGTCTGTTTTATCTTCATTATAGCCTTTCCCTTTATCATCTTTCTGGATCTTATGAACCTGTTCAGCTTCACTTGTTTTGGTCTTACATCCAACTTGGGTTTTTCCTGGAACACTGAGGTGGTGGGCATAAAGCACGAAATAGCACTGCATATTCAGACGTAAGGATGGGCCAGATTCACTGCTCATCAAACTTTCCTTCCCTGTGTTTCCCTGCCTGCCTGTCTTTTAGGTTAAAAAGGATAAATAAATTTAAAAAGCTGCACCACCTGAAATCAAATATGGACACACATTTCTGATTTCCCCGTCCATATTTTTATGTGCACGTGATGTGTGCTTAAAAGACACAGGTGCCGATGTGCCTATGGAGGGTTTTGCAAGAGGTATGAAACAGTGTTCAATATTTTGCAAACAAAATCCTTACATAAGCGTTTCTTCCAAAGCAAGTCAAGAAATGAATCAACAAATTGTTTCTTATGGAATGAAAACAAAAGAAGCTCCAAGGAAAAAATCAAGACTCTTATAACTTTGTAAGCAATAATCTTCCCTTCATATAGTATAAGGGTATGAGTTGGGGAATGTAAATACTGTTCTCTCTTTGAATTAATTTCCTTCAATGGGCATGTAATGCTGCAATAAATGAAAGGGCTTTTTGCCAGGCTGCAGATTCACTTCCTCCCACTGTGTCTCTTGCACAGTAATACATTGCAGTGTCCTCTGGCTTGAGGCTGCTCATTTGCAAATGCAGCAGGCTGTTGGAGTCGTCTCGGGAGATGGTGAAGCGGCCCTTCACGGCGTCCGAGTAGTAAATGGGAGATGAATATGTACCGATATAGGCTATCCATTCCAGGCCCTTCCCAGGAGCCTGGCGCACCCAGCTCATGGCGTAGCTGCTGAAGGTGAAGCCGGAGGCCCGACAGGAGAGGCGGAGGGACTCTCCCGGACTTTTGACATCCCCTCCAGACTCCACCAGTTGAACCTCTGACTGCACACCTAGAAGCAAAGGAATGTGACAGTGACCCGGAGGGTACATAAAAACCTTGCATGCAACAAAACCCCTTTTGAGGAAAGAATATTACCTCTGAGGACTGCTGAAAGTAAGGCCAACTGCAGCAAAAATATCATTTTTCTGGTATTCTAGTTTGAAAGAACTGACTGAAAAGTGGCTGGAGGTCCACAGTGGACAGAGGCTGTGCCTGGCAGATTTAAAGGGGCACCAGCCTGAGGGTATTTGCATATGGTTCAGGATAAAAGCACAGGCGTGGCCCCTCAGAATGTTATGGCTGGATGCAAGCGTGGTTGTAGCAGCAACACCCCATGGCTCCTAAGAACACGGCTGCCACATGGCACTTTTGCTAGTTCTTTCTGCCCCACACTTTTGGAAACGTTCAGCTGTGTGGTTGGCAGGTGTTCCAGGAACTGCACTCTTGCCCCCTTAAGACCCCTCCTTCTTGTGATGGGGCTTTCCTAGCATGCCCCACATCAGGATGAGAAAGTTCCCTGCAGATATTCCACTTGCTTTCTACTGAGAACCACAGAAGTTGTTCCGTCTCTTTTCCCCAGAATCCCTTTAAGGCACACCCCTGGGGCACCCCCCCCCCTTTCCACTCAAGTCTCTTGATAACATGTGCACAGTCTAAGTGGGTAATGACCTGCTTATAGTTCCTTCTCTTGCTTTCAGCTTTCCGTGTTTCACACCAAGATGGTTGCCCACAGGGATGGTGGGTCTTGGTGTCTTCAGTGAGGAGAGGCTTGGGGCTCATGACCTTCTGGTCCCGTCCAGCTCTCTGTTTCTCTGATAACATTAATTGAAAGTATTTCAGTGTTCCCTCCCATTAAATCCTACCTGCTTGCAATGAATCCTAGGAAGACTAAATGTATAATGCATAAAGCCTGGTTGGATCTCAGGAAATGCTTAGTTAAATTTTCACCTTTTGGCCGTGAGAGTAAGGCAGTGCAAATCCAATAATTTGTGCACATCAGAGTTATTTATTTTGAAAAGAAGAGCTGGAAAGCATGGTGGATATTACTTTGCTTCATAGAATCATAGTATAGTAGAACTGGAAGGGGTCATGAAGGCCATCGAGTCCAACCTCCTGCTGTTTCAGGACACCAAGTTACACCATCCCACTCAGATGGCAGTCCAGTTTCTTTTTGAATACCTCTAGTATGGGAGAGCCCACCACCTCTCCAGGCAGCTGGTTCCAATGTTGCATTGCTCTGACAGTGAGGAAGCTTTTCCTGATGTCCAGCCTGAATCTGGGTTGTCACAACTTGAAATGATTATTCTGTGTCCTACAAGAAGAGATCTTGACCCTCCTCTTTGTGACAGCCTTTGAGCTGCTTCTAGAGGGATATCATGTCACCCCTCAGTCTTCCCTTCTCAAGGCTGAACATGCCCAGTCCTCTCAGTCTCTCCTTATAGGGCAGTGTTGATTTCCAAGGGCCATGACCTCCTCATAGGGCATGTTGACCGAAGAACATGTCGGGACACTGCAGAAATTGAGAAGTGGGACCCAGCTGACCAATACTCTGAGAAGGCCGGGCTCCCTTTTTCTCAGCACAAATTCTGCTCTTCACTTGACTGCAAGATTTTTGTCTGGCTGCACATTCACTTCCTCCGACTGTGCCACTTACACAGTAATACACGGCTGTGTCCTCGGTCTTCAAGCTGTTCATTTGCAGGGACAGCATGTTGGAGGGGAGTCTGCATAGGATGTGCTGGACCCACTGCTTGTTATACCTGCAAACCATTCCAGGCCCTTCCCGGGTGCCTGGTGGGCCCAGTCCACGCTGTTGCTGCTGAAGGTGAAGCTGGAGGCCCGACAGGAGATGCGAAGGGACTCTATAGGCCTTTTCAAATCCCCTCCAGACTCAATCAGTTGTACCTGAGAACGGACACCTAGAAAAAAAGAAATTTGACAGTGACCTGGTATGTATATAAAAACCTGGCAAGCAGCAAACCCCTTCTGTGGAAAGAATATTACCTATGAGGACTGCTGAAAGTATGGCCAATGGTAGCAAAAAGAGCATTTTCCACCTCAACAGTATGGAAGAACTGACTGAAAAGTATTCCCAGGTACACAGTGGACAGGGAGAGTGCCTAAGGAGGAGCCAGCCTCAGGACATTTGCATATGCAGCAGGATAAAGGCACAGGCATTGCCCCTTGGATTTTGAAGGCCCAGCACAAATGTGGTTGTAGCCACACCACCCAATTGCTCTGGAGCACATGGCTACTGCATTGCACTTTTGCTATTTCTTTCTGCCCCACACATAAGGAAGCCCTCAGCTGTGTGCTTGATGGGTATTCTAGGAACCACAATCTTTCTCCCTAAAGCCTCCAGGTCTTGTGCTGGGCCTTTCCTGCCATGCCGCACATCATGATGGTAAAGTTCCCTGCAGGTATTTTGCCAGAGCCCCCACATGAGAGGCGGAGGGGGTCCCCAGGCCTTTTGACATCCCCTCCAGACTCCACCAGTTGCATCTCTGCCTGCACCTAGAAGGAAAGGAAGTTGACAGTTACCTGGAGGGATTGTAAAACCCAGCATGCAAAACATCCCTTTTGATGAAAGAGTATTGCCTCCAAGGCCTGCAGAAAGGAAGGCCAATAGCAGCAAAAATATCATTTTCTCGTATTGCATGAACTGACTGAAAAAGGGCTTAAGGTACACGATGGACAGAGACGTGCCTGGCAGATTTAAGGAGCAACCAGCCTCAGGACATCTGCATATGAAGCAGGACAAAAGCAGAGGTGTGGCCACCTGCAAATCCATTGCCGGACACCACTGTGGCTATTGGAGCCCAACCCTGTTCTCCCAGAGAGCGCGGCTGCCACATGGCACTTGAGCTGGTACTTTCTGCTCCACACTTATGGAAGCCCTCTCCTGGGTAATGTAGTGTGTCCTATGCAAGGCAGGCTTGCTTCCACACCCCCTTGCTCTGGCTGTGGGCCATTCATTTCATGTCCCTCATCAGGATTAGGAAGTTCCCTGCAGCTATTCCACATGTCGCCTACTGAGAACCATAGAAGTTGCTTTGACTCTTTCCCCCAGGATCACTTTCAGGCATACCCCTGGGGCACCCGCCCCACTCCAACCTCTTGTTCCAAGGGGCCCAGTCCAGTTGGGAAGTGACCTGCTCATAGTCCTTTCTCTTGCTGTTGGCTTTCCTTGTTTCACACCAAGTTGACTGTCCACGGTAAAGATTTAGCTTGGTGTTCAGCACTGAGCAGATGTTGGGGCTGATGGCCATCTGACCCTTTTCAGCATTATTTCTCACTGATTCTCTGACAATGTTACTTGACAATGTGTGTTCCCTCCCATCCAGTCCAAGCTGTGAGAGCTCAGTATGAATCCTAGGGAGTCTCAGGGAATTGACAGGATGGGGGGCAGGTGCAGTTGGTGGGCAAAAAGTTACAAGGAACATTCACGGAGGCAGCTGCAGTCACAGAACAGCACTCATGGATGACTCTTTGAATTACATATTTATTTCCTACCTTGCATGACTAAAGGCCTTTGACATTTCTCATTCCTGGGTGCCTGCTGCCCCCTGTGGGTTGATGAAGGACAGCCACCAAGCAGTCAGGTCTTGGGGTGAGAGACTGGCAGGAAAATCCACTTATCCAGCTGTGGCAAACTCAGCTCCAATTCCTGCGAATATTCTGCCACAGAACATGCTGCCTGGAAAACTTCATGAGGAAGGTGATCTTTGGGAAAAGAAGTCTGGGGCACATGGGGCTTGATCTCTCAGCCTGCCTCTGCCTGCCTTATTGTCTTCTTCCAGGTAGATGTGAGGAATGGAGTTGCAGGCTGATGTACAAGGAGAAGAGCTTTTCTGGAGTTCAAAATACCCTGTGCTCCAGTACCATTGTCTGCAGCATCCACCTGGCCAGGGTCAGACTGGAGAACAGGGAGTCCCAGTACTAGCTGGCAGGTTACTTCCATGGAAGTTCCTTAGGGATTGTGTGTGGCCCAAAGGCCATGAACAGGAGACGGCAACATAGGAGATGCTGGATCAGACCCATGGTCCAGCTGTCTGTACCCATGTCAACAAGCCGGTTGCTCATAGGGGTCCTCAGGCAGGACAGGGGCAGGGTCTCCTCCTGCCCAAGCCCCTCAGCAACTGATGCATGTAGGCATGGCAATTCTGGAGCAGAAGAGGGTACAACTCCAGCAATGCTATTTGCCACTGGGAGTCTCCTCCCTCTGAATCTGTCCAATCTCCTTTTGAAGCTATTCAGAGGGACGGGCAACACCACTTCCCAAGGCAATGAATTCAATAGTTCAATGACATGATTTATAAAAAAGTGCTTCCCTTCCCTTCCCTGACCTGAATCTACCACTGGAAGATTCCCAGCAAACTCTTGCCATTTGTGTATCTCTGAGCATGGAGGGTCTGTGGGCTGTGACAGAAGGCAAATGATGGATTGACACAGCTGTGGTGAAGAGGCAACTGGGCTTCTGGGAGGAACATGGATGGCAAGAAGGCTCATTTCGATCAAAGAGTAAGTGATGGAAAAATCATAGCTCAGCCATCAAAATGTGCGTGAAATGTGTGTTTATATATAGGAAATTCATACCATGCTGGGTTCTGTGTTCTGGGGTCGGACAACAGAAGAAGTGATTGTGGTACCTCAGAATTATCAAATGGATCCTTACTTCCTTTCCTGGTCACGAAAAACCAAGGCTTGCTTCACACATCAGGGCAGACAACCAAGAGTGGTTTCCCTGGTGTGCCGATGATTGTCCAAGATGGTCAAATGTGTGCTTTTCTGAGCAACGTGTGTTTTGGGGTCCCTGCTGCATGCCCATCATTGCCACACATCCCAGCAGCCCCTGCCTGAGTAGTGTCCCTTTTCACTCAGGTACAAACACTGAGTGTACAAGAGCTTCCCTCTTCTCTCTTATGATCTGGGGATTTGGGGATGTCTGGGCGAAAGCACCTGGATTGATGCCTTCTCTCCTTCCTTGTAACCTGCTTTCTTTCCTGCCTCTCTCACTGTCCCCTTTAAATCACTGCCTTCAAGCCAGAACAAATCCACATATTTCTTCATACTCGACTTTTTTCATTGAGGGAAATGACATCATGACATCACTTGAATATTCATGTTCTTGCTTCAAGCAAACAAGTGACTGGGCAGAGTGGAAAAGAGGAAGCTGGACCCAGTGCACCTTTGGCCTGAGAAAGCCGGTCCTCCATGTTCCCAGTTGTGCTCTCAAACATGTTCCCCCATTCAACCCAATACTCTCAGCCCAACCCACCTCACAGGGTTGTTGTTGTGGATCAACAACAAGATGGAGGAGGAGAATGATGCAATCTGCCTTGAGCCCTTTGTAGGAAAAAGGCAGGATATAAAGCTATAAATCTATAAATAAGTAAGTAAGTAAATAAATAAATAAATAAATAAATAAGTTTCCTGGCTTTTGGGTCACATCCTCTTTCCTTGTGTATCTTGCATAGGAATCCACAGCCGGGCCCTTGACTTGGAGGCTACTCATTTGCAGATGCAGCATGTTGGATCCGTTCTTCCTGAGGCCGGTAAAGAGACCCTTCAGGGAGTCCATTTCATTACCAGCTCCCTCTGCCCCCATGTCTACGCTCCATTCCAGTCTCTTCCCATGTGCTTGTCCCACCTGGCTCATGCAGAAGCTGCTGAAGGTCAAGCCGGAGGTTGGGAAATAGAGGTGGGGGGACTCCTGCACTTCTGACATCCCCTCCAGATTCAGTCAGTTGCACTGCTGCTTGGACACCTACAAGAGAAGGACTTCACAGGGATCTGAGGGACCGACTGAAAACTTGCACATCCCATCTTCCTAGCAGTGAAAGGACAAGTTTATATATAAGGACTGCGGAAAATCAGCCATGGTGGAGGAAAACAATCCTTTCCCCATGCAATGCATCTAATGGGTTGGTAGAAAAGTGGTTCCGGGTGCACAGTTATGTAGGTGCAGCTTTCTTTGTCTTGAAAAGCAGCTCTGTCATATTCTCAGCTTTGATGCTGCTCTGACTCTGCCAGTCAATCCAGAGGAGGGTTTTTGCCCGGCTGCACATTCACTTCCTCCCACTGTGTCTCTTGCACAGTAATACACGGCCGTGTCTTCAGCATTCAGGTTGCTCATTTGCAGGAACAGCATGTTGGAGGGGTTGTCTCTGGAGATGGTGAAGCGCCCCTTCACCTTGTCCGCATAGTATATGCTGCCCCCATTGTAGCTTATGTAGGCAACCCATTCGAGACCCTTTCCTGGAGCCTGGCGCACCCAGTTCATGTTCCAGCTGCTGAAGGTGAAGCCGGAGGCTCGACAGGAGAGGCGCAGGGACTCCCCGGGTCTTTTGACATCCCCTCCAGACTCCACCAGTTGGACCTGAGATTCGACACCTGGAGAAAATTAATTTTCCAGAGATGGGCTGGTTATATTAAAGAAAAACAAAAGCTAGCATGCAGCTTATGCATTTAGGTGAAAGAAGAACTGTACCTCCAAGAACTGCAGAAAACAGGACAAATTGAAGGAAAAGCCTCATTTTCCCCTCCTATGCTTGGAAAAGGTTGATTGAAAAATGCCTCCAGTGCACTGGTTGATGTAGGTGGGGAGACTGTGCATGGAGATTTAAAGAGGGAACTGCCCCGGAAAATTTGCATATGCAACGGGATAAATACGATGATGTGGTTGCTGGGGAATCATTGGCTTGAGCCCAGCATGTTGTAAATACTTCAAGCAGCATGTCTCCTGTGCACCCTGACCCAGTGGAACCTTTACCTGTTAGAAGACCCTTCCCTTGTCCCATGCCTCACACCCAGAGCAGAAAGTGCATTGCAGGCAACCTGCGTGCCCCATTCAGGAATGTTCCCTTCAGCATTCTCCTTCTCCCTCTTCTCCCAGCCCTTTGCCTACAACTGCCGTGTTCTAACCAGGATCATGGCTGGAGCATCGATACCCTGTAGCTCCCACCTTTCCTCTTCCTCCACCCAGATTCTCAAAAGTTTGCTTTGGTTCGCTCCTTTCATCACTTACTCTCAGTTTCTTCTCAATATTTCAGAGAGAACCAGAGGGAAGAATTTTGGGGATAGAAATGACTGAGGCAGTCAACCAGCAAACCAGCAAACCATCTCAGGAAACCTTAAGGGGGACGGTTGAAGCCACAGGGGGCACTCTGATTTTAAACATGCCTTTCTTTCTCATTCTTCATGAGTACACATTTCATGTTGTGTGTGTGAGCCTGCTGCCCCCTTTAGGGTTGATGTGGAAGCAGCCATGGTGTCAAAACAGGCGGCGAGGTTCCATTCTCCATCCAGGAGACAGCCAGGAAAGCCACCCATTAAATGATGGAGGAACCTATTTCTCCCATGATCCCATCCGGCAGTTTCCAGCTCCCTCACTCATTGCCTCACCTCACCAAACAGGATGGCTAAGCTGGCTTGCCTTTCACTTTGCACACCATCCGCAGCTGTGCACTCATGGAGACGAGCAGCTTTCCATGCTCCCACGCTTGAGTTTTTCTGTTCGCATCAAGCTTTCTTCTTGCACTCTCAGCTTCTCCCCTCTTCCTGTTCAGGCCACCCGTTTTCTTCATGGTGCTTTCATTGGAACTTGGAGGATCCATAGGATAATTCATCGAAATTAATGAGTTAATTAAATAGTTCAAAGCTCTAATTTGAGGGCAGGGGAAAATGAATGCACCAGGGTCTGGTTTATGACCCTGTTTCCTCTGGAGGTCACTGTTAGATTTGCTTCCATTTTGACCCCTTCCCATCACTTGTGCTCCCTTCATGTTATCTGGATTGTTGTCTCCTGCTCTCTCTTGCTCTTTGCTTCTGTATGTTCTCACACATTTGCATGTGTGTATATGTGTGTACGGGAGAAAAAAGGAAGAGAGAGAGAGAGAGAGAGAGAGGTGGATGGATGCTCTCCAACTCTCCTCATACTGCCCAGTGGAAAATCTTTGCTCACCTTTGAAATCATATCTGAAAGGAGACCAGACTAAATCGATGCATCCATGACACACACTTGTGCAATCCGCACTGGCCTCTATATTGTCCTGACAATTTGTTTGGATGAACTTCATTCTTCACTCTCCCAATCCACAGGGATATGTGAAATATTTGCAGCTAATTAATCCCGTAATTAATGCATGTCCTCAGTCATGCAATAAGCAAAGGAAGCAGATCACAATTAGATCCATTCCAATAGGTTTCATTCATTCATTCATTTTTTTCTATGACGCCCCATAAGCTGAAGGACTTGGCTGTACGTGGTGCAGTCAAGGAGAGAGGTCCTTCCTGGAGAGCTCCATTCTGCATTTGAGCTACCAAGCTGTATCTGGGTCCCCACCCCCACACTCCCAAAGCTCTCATTCTCCAGCTTCTTTGCCTTCTCAGTGCAACTGCCATGCTCTCGAGGTCATGGGCTGGTTCTCCAACCACCCAAAGTTCATGGCACTGAGCGCCCACCCACAACCACTGTCCAGCAGGAGGTAGTCACCCTGACATAATTGGCCACACCACACCACTACCATCTCCAAGAAAGCAAGGTGATGGATGATCAGAAGAGGGACAGCTTAACTCGGTCAGTGTGGTGTAGTGGTTAAGAGTATGGGACTGGGACTCAGGCGATCTGGGTTCTAGTCCCGGCTCGGCCATGTAGCCAACTTGGTGACTTTGGCCCAGTTACTGACTCTCAGCCCAACCTACCTCTTAGGGTTGTTGTTGTGGGGATAAGATGGAGGAGGAGAATGATATAAGCTGCCTTGAGCCCTTTGTAGGAAAAAGGCAGGATATAAATCAAAGGGAAAAAAAACTCTGGTGACTTCAACTTCCTGAGCTAACTAATAACGCTTGGCTCATCACTGTCTCCTTTACATGCCTAATGTGTGAAACAAGATGCAAGGAAATGCATCATTACATTGACTCCTTTATGTCCATGACTGTAATGCAGAAAAATGCAAGGATTTCTCCACATCAGAGTTATTCATTCTGTGACAGAGCTGCTGGGAAGCATGGTGGACATCATGATCTTGCTTGCTGTGGGCTCGACTGAAGCACATGCCCAGTCACTGGGGGAAATGGAAAGCGGGACCCAGTTGACCTCTGCTCTGAGAAGGCCGGGGTCCCTTTTTCTCAGCACAAATTCTGCTCTTCACTCGACTGCAGGGTTTTTGCCTGGCTGCACATTCACTTCCTCCCACTGTGTGTCTTGCACAGTAATACAGGGCCGTATCCTCAGCTTTCAGGCCACTCATTTGCAGGTACCCCATGCTGGAGGGGTTGTCTCTGGAGATGGTGAAGCGCCCTTTCACTGAGTCCGCGTAGTATTGGGATGCTCCACTGCCACTGCTTATCCGTGCAACCCACTCCAGTCCCTTCCCTGGAGCCTGGCGTATCCATTCCAACCAGAAGCTACTGAAGGTGAAGCCAGAGGCTCGGCAGGAGAGGCGGAGGGACTCTCCGGGTCTTTTGACATCCCCTCCAGACTCCACCAGTTGGACTTCTGCTTGGACACCTAAAAGGAAGAATTTTTAATGAGCCTTAACATGCATCTGAAAATCTAGTACACACAAAATTCCATTAGGAGAAAAGAGATGTTTACCTAGAAGAACTGCAGAAAACAAGGCCAGCTGATGTAAAAACATCCTTTTCCCTTGCAAAGCTAGGAAGAGGTGCATGGAGAAGTGGTCCCAAGTGCACAAGGGGTAGAATGTGCATGGAGGATTTAAAGAGGAAAGAGCCTCTGGAAATTTGCATATCCCTCAGAATAAAAGACCAGCATGGCTGCTTTGTGATTTCTGGTTAGAAGGAAGCATGATTTCAGCAACACATGTACACATCATCTTATCCAATACTGGTATTCATAAATAATAGTTTGTTATTGTTTGCGGGTATGTATATTATTTATATTTATCGCTTTATTTATAGATTTCGCTGTGAGCCATCCAGAGACAGAAGTGATTGAATGGGCTAGAAATATCCCAAATAAATAAAAATATACATGATGCTCTGACTCAACCATCACTGCCCAGCATTTTTGGAGGTCTTCCATATCATATTGGGGGAGGGGGGAGTTGTGTGTCCTCTGCACTGTTTGGATGCATATCCTTCCCCTGCCACTGCCTGCTTGGATAGAGGAAAATCCACAGTCCAGTCATGTCTTCCTAGGGTTGGACCAACCACATCAGTATCCAGAGGACGGGTGCCCTGAATGACACAGAAGGATGGGGGAGGGGAGAGGGAAGATGTGGTGGGGAAGAAACTTGGGGAAAGAAAGCCAAGACATTTGTGCAAATTGGAATTTCATTCCCATTTCCTGACTCTGCTGTGGTCACACTTGAGCTACCTGGCTTTGCTGTGCTTCTTGGCACAATGTTTTAGTAGGTGAAACTGGAAAGAAAGGTGCTCAGATGGAGCTTCAGCTTTGAGATGGAGCCTCTGGAAATGAGCGGAACTTTTGTGTCTCCTCCCAAACGTCAGAGGAAGCATTTCTCCAAATTCACCACCAGTGAAAGGGGATTTAAATTTTGTCTCTAGCTAACAGTTGCGTAATGACTGTGAGGATTTTCCACTGTGAGAGATGGAGCACCAGAGGATTCTGAGGATGCTCTACAAATTTCTAATTCACAAAGTCCCTGAAAATATTGCAATGACTCCTTTCATGAGAGTATCAGGACATTCCATATTGGTAGGACAAAAGAACGCAAATCCGTGGCCCAAGGAAACCACGGTTGTGGCAGCACACACTGGCCGGTTGATAACATGGCTGCCACATGGCACTGCAGCTGGCCCAGTCTGCCACATGCATGGCAGCCCCCAGTTGAGTGCTTGATGGGGGTCCTACGCACGGCAGTTCTGCTTTCTCGAGCCCCCTTGCTCTGGCTGTGGGACTTTCATCCCATGCCCCACATCACGGTCAGGAAGTTCCTCACAGGTGTTCCGCTTGCCTTCTATTTATTTATTTATTTATTTATTTAAAACATTTTTATGCCATCCCCATTGCAATGAAGCCACGGGGTGGCTCACAACAAGCGGCTCTACTGAGAACCACAGAAGTTAATATGACTCTTTCCCATTGGCTCCTTTTCAGACACACACCTGGGACACCCTCATTTCCACTCAAGTCTCTTGATACAATGGCCACAGTCTAACTCAGGGGTCTCAAACTCACGGCCCGTGGGCCAATTGCTGGGATGGGTGGGGCAAGGGGGAGGGGCCCTGTGGCCTTCAAAGTGCCTGTGGCACCCAGGCTGGCCTCCGGATGAGCGGCCCACCACCACCACGGTGGTGGAATATTTGATGTGGCCCAGCCTCACCCAGACTCTACTTCCAGAGGCCCCCAGGTAAGTTGAGTTTGAGACCCCAGGTCTAACTAGAAATGATTGGCACATAATCCTTTCTCTTGCTCTCAGCTTTCCTTGTTTCACACCCACTTGGCTACTCACAAGGATGGTTGAACTTGTTGTAAAAACCTGGCAGAGGGTTTTACCCAGTGGCCCTCTGGCTCCTTCCAGCTGGCTGACTCAGTGATGAAATCCCTTGAAAGAGTTTGTGTGCTCCCTCCCTTTCACTTCCCTTAGCTGCTTGCAAGGAATCCTGGAGAACATCTCAGGGAACCGGCAGGACGGAGGGGAGGGTGCACTTGGCAAGCAAACGGCCGCAGGGAATGTTCATGGAGGCAGCTGATGTCACAGAAGGGCACTCATGGATGACTACTTGGATCATGTATGTGTTTCACATCATGCATGACTAAAGGCATTTGACTGTTTTCATTCCTGTGTGCTTCCTGCCCCCTTTGAGTTCGCGAAGGACAGCTGCCATGGAATCCATGGGCAACATTTGAATGATGTATCTGTGTCCTACCCTACATGGCTAAAGGGGTTTGACATTGTTCCTTCCTGTGTTCTTGTTGTCCACTTTGGGTTGATGCAATCCATTCATGGGGGGAGAGACAGAGTGGAAAATTCACTCATCAAGCAGTGGCAGGAGATATTTCGACACACACACACAAACTCACTGCCAATTTCCTGTGAATGTTCTGCTGCAGAACATGCTGCCCAGACAACTTTGTGAGAAAGGTGTCCTTCGGAAAGAGAAGTCCGGGGCACACGGGGCTTGATCTTGCACAACCTGTCTCTGCCCACATTATGGCCTTCCTCCAGGTGGATCTGCAGACTGGAATGGGAGGCCTCTGTGTCAGCTGCAGAGCTTTTCCGGTGCTCAAATTAAACTTCACTCCACCACAATTGTGCACAGCATCCTCCCGGCTGGGGCTGAACTGGGGAACAGGGACTTCCATTTTTGGCTGGCAGGTACTTCCAGGTACTGCGTGGATCACGGCCATCATGGTTCAATTCTGTGAGGCTCCTGTGTGATTTTGCAGCCCATGAACAGGAGAAGAGAACATACAAGATGCTGGCTCAGACCCACAGTTGAGTCCTCCATATCCATGGCAACAAGCCGGCTGGCCACAGGAGTCCACAGGCTGGGTGGGTGCAGGGCCTCCCCCTGGCCAGGCCCCTCAGCCACTGGGGCATGCAGGCATGGCACTTCCAGTACAAGAGGGGCTACAAAGCCAGCAAGGCTAGTGGCCACTGAGACCCTCCTCCCTCTGAATCTGGATAGCCACCCCCACTCTTTGTGACTGTTAATTACCTCATTCTATCACCAAAAATGAATAACAGGTTAAACAAACAAACAAAAAGGAGGAGGAGGAGGAGGAGGAGGAGGAGGAGGAGAGGGAACTATTTGCCTACAGGCTTAATCTCAAGGATGATGTCTTTATAGATTTATGTATTCTTTTGGATACCAACATTTTTCTTTTCAAGAAGTGTAAGCAGGTGACATCATTCCCCTCTTCCTGTTGCCAGCCTAAGCCTTCCAACAAGCCCCGTGTGAGGTGGGCTGGGCTGAGAGTCCTTCCCTGGCTCAGAGTCACCCAGGTGGCTCCATGACTGAGAAGGGACATGAACCCAGCTCACTGAAGGCCCAGTCCGGTGCTCCTAACTGATAAACTACAGTGGTTTGATTCGTCGAGAAGTCAGAATATTGTTCCCTTTCCATTGATGCCTCTGGAGGGGCACAAAGCAGAGTGGCTCATTGTGGGAAAAGAGTGAGGAGAAGGCGAGGAGAATCTCCATTTATTCCATGCAGTGGGCTTGGCCAAGCAACATGGCTGGACACAGTAGACCTGAGGAGCTCCGGACTGGGCGAGGAGGACTCCCCATTTCTGAGCAGTGGCTCGGCAGGCCTTTATTTTGTTCTGTCTGAGGCAGGGAAAGCACCAGGGAGACTCCAGGAGGGTTTTTACCTGGCTGCACATTCACTTCCTCCTACTGTGTATCTTGCACAGTAATACATGGCTGTGTCCTCAGCTTTCAGGCTGCTCATTAGCAGGTACAGCATGTTGGAGGGGTTGTCTCTGGAGATGGGGAAGCGCCCCTTCACCTTGTCCGCATAGTATATATAGCCCCCACTGCTGCTTATATAGGCAACCCGTTCGAGACCCTTTCGTGGAGCCTGGCGCACCCAGTTGATTCCGTAGCTGCTGAAGGTGAAGCCGGAGGCTTGGCAGGGGAAGCGGAGGGACTCTCCTGGCCTTTTGACATCCCCTCCAGGCTCGACCAGTTGAACTTCTGCCTGCACATCTAGAAGGAAAGGAAGTTCACAGTGATCTGGAGGGTATATTAAATCCTTGTAAGTTGCAAACCCCTTTTGAGGAAAGAATATTACCTCTGAGGACTGCTGAAAGTAAGGCCAACTGCAGCAAAAATATCATTTTCCCGTATTGTAGTTTGAAAGAATTCACTGAAGGGTGGCTTGGAGTACACAGGGGACAGAGAGTAGACATGGCAGATTTAAAGAGGAACCAGCCTGAGGACATTTGCATATGCACCAGAAAAAAAGCACAGGCTTGGCCCCTCAACAATCAATTACCCAAAGCAAATGTGGTTCCCGCAGCACAACCACAGTCCTCCTGAGAGCAGGGCTGCCACGTTGCACTGTGGCTTGTTCTTGCTGCCCAACATGTATGGAAGTCCCCAGCTGGGTGCTTGATGGATATTCTGCTCACGGGATTCTCGCTTGCAAGAGTCGCCTAGCTCTCGCCGTTGGCCTTTCCTCCCATGCCCCACATCACAGTCAGGAATTACCTCCAGGTATTCCTCTTGCCTTCTACTGAGAACCACAGAAGTTGCCCTGCCTCTTTCTCCCAGGTTCACACTCCTCTGGGGCACCCCCATTTCCACTCCAGCCTCTTTCTCCAACTGGCTCAGTCCAGCTGGGTAACGACCTGCTCATAGTCCTTTCTCTTGCTGTCAGCTCTCCGTGTTTCACACTAAGATTGCTGCCCTCAGGGATGTTTGAACTTGGTGTCTGCACCTGGCAGAGGGTTTTACCTAGCGGCCCTCTGGCCTCTTCTGGCTCTGATTCCATGATGACATTCCTTGAAAAAATTTATGCTTTCCCTCCCTTTCACTTCCCTGGACAGCTTGCAAGGAATCCTGGGGAGCATCTCAGGGGACTGGCAGGATCGAGGGGCAGGTGCAGTTGGCAAGCAAAAAGCCAGAGGGAACATTTGTAGAGGTAGCTGAAGCCACAGATGAGCACTCATGGGTGACTACTTGAATCACATCTGTGTTTCCCATCATGCACGAATAAAGGCATTGGACAGTTTCCATTCCTGTGTGCTTGCTGCCCCCTGTGGGTTGCTGGAGGGCAGCCGCCATGCACTCAGTCCTTGGCTGAGAGACTGGCAGGAAAATCCACTCATCCAGCAGTGGCAACCTCACTTCCACATTCCTATGGATGCTCTGCTGCAGAACATGCTGCCCAGAAAGCATTGTGCGAAAGGTTCTTTGGGGAGAGAGGTCTAGGGCAGATGGGGCTTGATCTCAGTCACCCTGTCTCTGCCTGCATTATCATCCTCCTCCAGGTGGGTCTGCAGAACAGAGTTGGGGACTGCTGCGCAGGGAGCAGAGCTTCCTGGGGTCCAACGCATGCTTCCCTCCACCGCCATTGGCTGCAATATGCTCTCGGACAGGGTCACTCTGGGGAACATGGAGTTCCTTTCCTCCCAGGCAGGTCCTTCCAGGTATTACAAGGATCACGACCTTCCTGCTTCAACTCCGGGTTCTCTATGGTGGCTTCTATGCAATGAACAGGGGAAGACAACATAGGAGGTGCTGGATCAGACCCATGGTGCAGCCCTCTGCACTCTTGGCAGCAAGCCAGCTGGCCACAGGTCCTCAGGCAGGGTGGATGCAGGGCCACCCCTGGACAAGCCCTTCAACAACTGATGCTTGCAGGCATTCCACTTCTGGTGTAGGAGGGGACACAAAGCCAGCAAGGCTAGTGACCACTGAGAGGCTCCTCCCTCTGAATCTGTCCAATCCTCTTTTAAAGCTGCCCAGATTGGTGGGCAGCACCCCTTCCCAAAGCAGTGAATGCCATAGTTTGACTGCACAATGCACGAAGAGGTGCTTCCACTTATCCCTCCAAATACTGCCAGCAATCAGCTTCTCAGATGACCCTGGGAGGGGGGGAAATTGTCTCTTTATTTTCCTTCCCTGACCATTTCTTTGGCTCTTCTCTGATATTCCTGGTATTCCCTGATTCAAGCTTAATGTCCATGACACCAGAGAGTGGGAGAATGGAGAAAGAGTTTGGACTGAGGAAGGAATTTTGGAAACAGCCGACTAAATTTGTACAATTCCAATCATGCTTTATTTCTGCAACCCATTCCAGACCCTTCCCTGGAGCGTGGTGCACCCAGGCATCCAGGAGCTGCTGAAGGTGAAGGAGGAGGCTCAACATGAGAGGTGGAGGGACTCCTGCTCTTCTGACATCCCCTCCAGAGTCAATCACCTGCAGTGCTGCTCGGACACCTGCCCGAGAAGGATGTTAGAGGGAGCTCATGGATGCATCAAGAACTTGCACATCCCGTCTTCCTAGAGGTGAAAGGAGAAGTTCCGATCCAAGGACTGCTGAAAATCAGCCACGTTGGAGGAAAATGATCAATTTCCCATTCAATGGATAGAATGGCTCGATAGAAAAGTGGTCCCAGGTGGAAAGAGTGATGCAGGTAGAGCTCTCCTTGCCTTGAAAAGCAGCTCCTTCATGGTCTAGGCTTTGATGCTGCTCTGACTCTGCCTGTAACTCCAGAGAAGGGTTTTTGCCTGGTTGCACATTCACTTCCTCCCACTGTGTCTCTTGCACAGTAATACACTGCCGTGTCCTCAGCCTTCAGGCCATTCATTTGCAGATGAAACATGCTGGAGGGGTTGTCTCTGGAGATGGTGAAGCGCCCCTTCACCTTGTCCGCATAGTATTGGGATGATCCACTGCCACTGCTTATTCGTGCAACCCACTCCAGTCCCTTCCCAGGAGCCTGACGCACCCAGCTCATCCAGTAGCTGCTGAAGGTGAAGCCGGAGCCTCGACAGGAGAGGCGGAGGGACTCCCCAGGTCGTTTGACATCTCCTCCAGACTCCACCAGTTGGACCTGAGATTGGACCCCTAGGGAACAAGAATTTAACAGAGGAGGGGGGACATTAAAGCAAAGTCAATCTTGGAATGCCGAATATCCCTTTTCGTGAAGGAAGAAATGTACCTCCAAGAACTGCAGAAAACAAGACAAATTGAAGGAAAACTCTCATTTTCCCCTGAAATGGTAGGAAAGGTTGATTGAAAAGTGCCTCAGGTGCACTGGTTGATCTAGGTGGGGGGAGAGTTAGCCTGGCAGATTTAAAGAGGATACTGCCCCTGAACATTTGCATATGCATCAGGATAAAGGCAAGGCAATGGCCGCTGGGGAAGGTACGGTTGGAGGCAAGCTTAGTTGCAGTAGCACAACTGCACGTCATTTTGTGACATGATGGTGCCATGGAAGACTTTAACTCAAAAATCTCTGCCTGGCATACCTGGAGGTCTTCAATAGGGGAATATTTGTCTTCAGCCCGGCATGCCGTAGAAACTTCCCATCTTCCGGCATTGCACACTCAGATGCTGCTGTCTGATTCCACACTCAGTCCTCCACAGTGTGCCTGCCTGGTGCTTTGACCCACTGCGGCCTTGGGCTGAGAGAAGACCCTTCACTTGCCCCATGTCCTACACCCAGGTCAGGAAGCTCCTGGCAGGAAACTTGCATGCCCCCACCTGGGATTCAGGGAAGCACCCCTTCCTCGTTTTCTGGCTCCGACTTGCTCTCCTTCAGAGACACCCCAGGTGTCACTGCAATCTTCTCCCAGCCCCTTGGATCAAACTGCTCAGTGCTAACCTGAGTAACGGCCTCAGCATTGGTACTACTTCCTTCTTTCTCCAGCCAGACTTCTCTCTAATTTGCTTTGGTTGCTCCCTTCATCACTCTCTCAGTTTCCCCTCAATATTTCAGAGGGAAGCAATTTGGGGATTCACATGATGGAGGGGCAGCTGCAGTTGGCCAGCAAACCACCACAGGAAACAATGGGACGGTTGAAGCCACAGGCGAGCACACATGAATGCCCATCCTAGACATGCCTCCCTCTTCAATTCTTCAGCACATTCCATGTTGTATGTGAAGCTGCTGCCCCCTTTTGGGTTGATGGGGGAGCTGCCATGGGGTAAAAGCAGGTGGTGAGTTTCCATTCTCCATCCAGGGAGACTGCCAGGAAATTCACTTATTACATTTGAAGGAACATATTTCGTACACACACACACATACACACACACACACAGTTCTCGGTTCCCTCATTTATTCCCTCACCGCACCAACCAGGACACCTTAGGAGTCTTTTCTTGACCTTTTCCTCCTTTCCTCGCTCCCAATCCACAGAGTTGACCTCAGAGAGAAGAGCAGTTTTCCATGCCCCCACCTTTGAATTCCTCTGCTCCCCTCCAGCTTTCCTCTTGCCCTCTCAACCTGTTTGCCTGTTTCAGACCCCCTGTATTTTTTTTCATGCTGCTTCCACTGGAGCTGGAAAGATCCAAAAGATAATTCATTCAAACTAATTAAGTACTGAATGAGTTAAAGCTTGGAGTGAGGGAGGTCGGACAGATTGGGGTCTGGTTGATGTCATGGTTTCCTCTCAAAGTCCCTGTTGTTTTGTCTCCATTTTGTCTTCTGCTCACAGGTTGTGCTCCCTTCATGTTGCTTGGATTGTTGCCGCCCCCTCTTTCTTGCTCTTTAGGCCAGATTCTAAGGATTTCTCAGGGGAGACACACAGTAATTATGGGAGATTTTAATCTCCCGGATATTAGTTGGGAGACTCACTTGGCTGTGTCAGCCAGGTCACGTTGCTTCCTAGAAGCTATAGAGGGAGGGTTTTTCACACAGAGGGTCCGAGAGGTGACGAGGGGGGAAAAGATCCTTGACTTGGTTTTGACCAATAGGGAGGAGCTGATAGATGAAGTACAGATTAGGGGAGATCTGGATGCGAGTGATCACTCCATCCTTTGCTTTGAGATCAGGGGACTGGGGACGTGCAGCAGGTCGAGCTCTAGAAGCTGGGACTTCAAGAGGGCCAACTTTGGCCAACTGAAGGCCAGACTGGGGAAAGTCTCCTGGGATAGGTTACTGGGAGGTAAACGAGTTGAGGAGGGGTGGATAGCACTCAAAAGGGAGGTTTTGGAGGCACAAACCTTGACGATACCTCTAGTCAGTAAGGTGGGGAGGCGGAGGAGAGTGCCACCATGGATGTGAAAGGAGGTGGTTAGAGGGATTAGATGAAAGAGGAACCTCTGTAGGAAATGGGTACTGGGGCAAATAGACAAAAGGATATACCAGGGGGAGGAGGCTCATTGCAGAAGGATTCTTCGCAAGACTAAGGCTGATTACGAGCTGAGACTTGCCAAGAATATCAAGAGCAGCAAAAAAGGCTTCTTTCAGCATGTAAATAGGAAGAGGAAGGGGAGACAAGTGGTGGGACCACTAAATAAGGAGGAAGGAGATCCAGTGACTGATATGAGGGAACAGGCACAGATGCTAAATGACTATTTTGCCTCTGTGTTCTCCCCAAAGCAGGATGGGGGATATCCGCATAGGAGATTAGATGAGGCTGGGGACTTAGGGGCCCAGATTAGAGTCAATCCCATTGAAGTCGAGAGGCTCCTCAGGGCATTGGACATTACAAAAGCGCCAGGCCCTGACGGGTTACACCCGTGAGTACTTAGAGAGTTGTCAGGGGTTCTCTCATGCCCGCTGGCCTCCATTTTTGAGACCTCGTGGAGAATGGGTGAAGTTCCAGAGGACTGGAGGGTGGCATCAGTGGTCCCAATTTTCAGAAAGGGTAGTAGAAGGGACATGGGGAATTACAGACCGGTTAGCCTTACGTCCATTGTAGGAAAAACAATGGAAAGGCTCCTAATAGAGAGAGATCTAGCGATGCTAAATAGGGAAGGGAAGCTGACAGCCACATAACACAGCTTCCGCAAAAACAGGTCCTGCCAGACAAACCTTGTGGAATTCTATGACAAGGTTTCGAGATGGCTAGATGGAGGGGATGCAGTGGATGTGGTATACCTGGATTTCAGCAAGGCCTTTGACAAAGTGCCCCATGATATCCTGGTGGAGAAACTGAGGAGTTTTGGGATACACCAAAGCACTGTCTGGTGGATTAGGGCATGGTTGACTGACCGAAAGAACAAGGTAACCATTAGTGAGGAATCATCGGGATGGTGGCCAGTGACAAGCGGGGTCCCCCAGGGCTCTGTCCTGGGGCCAATCCTGTTTAATCTTTTCATTAATGACATGGAAGAAGGGGTGAACAGTCTGCTGATCAAATTCGCAGACGATACTAAAACTGGAGCAGTGGCCGCAACTGAGGAGCAGGTACTCCAGATCCAAAAGGATCTGGACAGACTATGGAAGTGGGCAGGAGACAACAGAATGGCGTTCAATGTGGATAAGTGCAAGGTCTTGCACTTGGGGCATAGGAATAGGTGTCATAAGTACAGTTTAGGTGACAAGTGGCTGGAGAGCAGCACTTATGAAAGGGACCTCGGGGTTCTGGTTGACTACAGGCTAAACACGAGTCAGCGGTGTGATGTGGTGGTCAAGAGGGCGAATGCCTCCCTTGGTTGCAGAGCCAGAAGTATGGCTTCTAGATCAAGAGAGGTATTACTACCACTCTACATAACTCTGGTGTGCCCACAACTGGTGTATTGTGCTCAGTTTTGGGCCCCTCATTAAGGAAAGGATAGAGCTAGGTTAGAGACAGTGCAGTGTAGGGTCACAAGGTTGGTGACTGGTTTGCAGGGGATGGGGTATGAGGCGAGACTGAGGGAACTAGGTCTCTTCAGCCTGGAGAAGAGGAGACTCAGAGGGAATATGTCAGCGACATATGGGTATGTGAGGGAATGTCACATGGAGATGGGCAGAGACCTGTTCTCCCCTGCAGAGGAAGGCAGGAGGTGCTCCAATGGAGCAAAGCTCAGGGAGCCAAGGTCCAATTTGGATGCCAGGAAGCATTTCCTGCAAGTTAGGACCCCAACGGTGTGGAATGGGCTCCCACGAGAGGTCGTTGAGGCCCCATCGGTGTGGGTGTTCAAGGATAGGCTGGACGTGCACATGGTGGGCATGTCGTGAGCGGAGGCAGCTGGTGCCGGAGGTCAGACTAAATGGCCAGGGAGACCCCTTCTAACTCGCTCAGTTTCTATGTTTCTATCAATGTTTCTGTGTGGGGGGGGGGGGAGAAAGAGCATGAGAGACAGATCTTTGCTCTCCGAATGGAGACCAGCCAAATGCATGCATCCAGGAGACACACTTGTCCAATCCACACCAGCATCTCTATTGTCCTGAAAATTTCTTTGAATGAACTTCATTCTCCACTCTCCCAATCCACAGGTATATGTGAAAAACTTGCAACTAATTAATTCAGCAATTAATTCACATCCTCAGTAAAGCAATAAGCAAATGTGCCCAATTACATTTAGATCCATTCTCATAGGACTTCTTTCTTCAGGCATACCCTGGCCTCATATATTCATTCATTTGTATGATGCCCCATAACCTGAGGTATCTACAAAATAAAAACATAGATAAAATTGAGTAAAACCACTGATAATCCCATAAAATTGATAAAACAATAAAAAGGTAGAAATCACGTAATGAAATTTATGTACACACACCAATAAGCTAACCAAAATTAAATTAAAAGGAATCATCCATAAATCACCCGATTTTAAACCAGCATGTGAGCGTCTAACAGACATAACAGCATGTTCACACCTGCGATCGCCCTGCTCCCCTCTGTGTTTGCTCCCAGGCTTTGCTGATGTTTCGCTGTGTCATCCTGGCAACTCGTACTTCTTGGCCTCTCCATTGCCATGCCAGGAGGTCTCTGGGGTTTTTGTAGAAAGAGGAAGCCAGAATCTGACACGGTGCCTCCTGCGCAGTAATATGAGGCAGAGTCTTCAGGCTTCAAGGCGTTCATCTGCAGATAAGCTGAAGTCTGCGCGTTGTCTCTGGAGATGGTGAACCTTCCCTCGACCTTGGAGTTGTACCACTGTTTGCTTCCTGTAGGCTTGCTCACTTGAGCCACCCACTCCAGCCCTTTCCCTGGGGCCTGGCGGATCCAGTGCATTGCATAGTCAGCAAAGGTGAATCCAGAAGCCTTGCAGGTGAGGCGGAGGGAGCCTCCAGGTGCCACAACACCTCCACCTGTCTCCACCAGCTGAATCTCTGCATGGCAGCCTGAAAACAGAGACAAATTGAGGTTCGGGGAAAGATGTATGCAAAGATGTATAAAACCCAGGTGGCCACATGAGAAAATGGTGACCTGAGAGTGCCGAAATGAACATGTGGAGGCTCAGCCAGAGAAGCATGTTTCCAGGCTCTGCTGGGACGGATGTCTTGCCTGGGGCAATGTGAGGAAGATCCTTGGTGGTTCCTCAGCAAATTCTGGAGGGCTTGGCCGAATCCTTCTCTAAGATGGAGAGGTAGCACTGATATCCACAGGCTTCAGAGTATAGGGACTCAGCAAGATCAGCTCCCCTGCAATCATAATCCACCCATTTCCTAGACAAAGGTCTGGAACAAAGGAGGAGGAAGTGGTGAGATGGTAGGCTGTCCGCCTCCCACTCTCTCTGCCTTCGCAGAACATGCTTTGCAAGCACTGTCATGCTTTTCTATTAATTTTGAAGGGAGACAAACTTGTTTTCTGCTGTGGGGACAAAAGATGCCCTCTTTCATTCAACCAGAGTAAAAACATGCTTCTTTATTATTATTTTTTCTATATATTAATGCAAAAAATAATGTTCTCATTTCCTATTTTGTCTCAGTACTTTTATCAGACTCCAAAATCAAAATCAGCTGAACAACCTTGCAAATGTGGTGCCATTTGCTATGGACAGAAAAAGGGAGGAGCTACAGTTGTTCCTTTGAATACAGGAATACACACGGATATGTAGACAGATGGGCTCTGAAGGGCTTCAGCCATGTGTGGTTCAGCCGTGGCGTGAGCTCCTTCCCAGAGAACACCATTCCCCATTTGAGCTGCCAAGCTGCTCTTGGCTCCCCACCACCACACTCCCAAAGCTCTCCCTCTCCAGCTTCTCTGCCTCCCCAGGTCGGCTGCTGTGCCCTCAAGGTCATGGGCTGGTCCACTCTCCATCAGAAGGCCATGGCACTGAGCAGCCACCCACAATCTCTGTCCAGCAGGTGACAGTCACCCTGGCACACTTGGCCGCACCTCTCAACTTCCATCGACTGTACAGTGAGGTGATGGACGGTGGAGGATCAGAGGAGGGGCAGCTTAACTCTGCTGACCTCAGCTTCCCAAGCAAGTCATGGATGCTTCACTCATCACTGCCTCCTTTAAATGCATGATGAATGAAACCTGATAGGATTCCAGGAAATGCAGAAGTAAATTGCATCCCTTTTGTCCATGACTGTCAGGAACCCAGACGAAAGAATTTGTGCACATCAGAGTTATTCATTTGGAAAAGAGCAGCGTGAAACTGTTCAGTGGTGTACACACATTCAAAAAGCTGCAAAGAGGACTTTGTTCAATTGTAAGTGGAGACCAAGCTTGTACAGAAACACATGAAAACAAACACAATCCTTACAAATGAGTTTCTTCCAAAGCAAATCAAGCAAGCAATGAAAAAATTGCTCCTCTTGCAACTGACACAAATGAACTTCAGGGTGGAGAACACAGATCCTTCTAATGTCATTCAGACAGCCAAGTTCAACCATCGGTTTTCTATTGTTTTCAGCAATTACCTTCACTGCACATGGTAGAATAGAATGTGGTGTGTGGGGTCTTGCCAATATTGTTTTGTTTTTCAGAAGGATTTCCTTCAACGGACATGTAAGGCTGCCAAGACCGAAGGGGTTTTTGCCAGGCTGCACGTTCTTCCTCCCACTGTGCATCTTGCACAGTAATACACTGCGGTGTCCTCGGGCTTGAGGTTGCTCATTTGCAAATCCAGCAGGCTGTTGGAGTCATCTCTGATGATGGTGAAGCACCTCTTCACAGCGTCCGAGTAGGAAATGGGAGTGGATAGTCTACTGGTATAGGCTATCCACTCCAGGCCCTTTCCAGGTGCTTGTCACATCCAGTCCATGCTGTAGCTGCTGAAGGTGAAGCTAGAGACTTCGCAGGAGAGGCGGAGGGACTGCCCAGGTCTTTTGACATCCCCTCCAGACTCCACCAGTTGGCCCTGAGATTGGACATCTGGAAAGGAAGGGATTGCAAGGAGATTTAATTCTGAGAAACAAGCACTGTCTATTACCCCCTGCATTTGGAACGTGTCCTTTACCTCCCCAAACTGCTGAAATTATCACAAGCTGTAGCAGCAACATCCTTTCCCCTCTACGCTTTGAAAGGGATAGCAAAGGTGATCCCAGGTGGGGTGAGTGTTGCAGGAAGGGAGGGGAGCCTGCCTTTAAAGAGGAAGCCCTCCCTTACTTTTTGCATATGAACCAGGATAAAAGCTCAGCCTCCTGGAACTGTGAGTCTGGTACCAGACACTTTTCAGCCACCATCCATGTATGTGCGGAGGTAGAAATGGAGCCGCCCTTCCATATGACATAGGTTTATAGCACAAAATTGTTATTTTACAGAACTCAAAGGATCTGATTTCAATTTCTTCTACCTACTCACAATCTAATCCCCCAAAAGCAACCCTGTGACATGTGGGGGGGGCGCAGGGGGGCTGCGAGCCTGTAACTGGCCCAGAGTCACCCAGTTGGGATTAGAATCCAGGCCACCCGACCCCCAGTACCATGCTCTTCCATTGTGGAAGACATACTGCTTGGGCTGAAATACCCAACATGGTCTTGCAATCTGTGTGTCTCTGAGCATTGGGGGCACAAGTGGGGCAGAAGATGGGAAATGCCTGTCCAGCACCGTGGGGAGAGCGATGCAGCTGGGGTCATGGCCTGAGGGGAGAGGGCACAGCTGCCCAACTTTTGCAGCTTCCTGCTTTTCCATCTGCAAGCGCTCCCAATGTGGCTTCCACGTCTCCTCTGTAGCTGATTCTCTGCCTGCCCAGCTCACAGGAAAGGTGGGATGTGGACAGAGTGTGGAGGACCATGTGCAAAGGGCAGCCGCTCACAAGGAAGCGCATGCCATGACTGCATAAGCTGGGCATCTCGATAGCGAGCCAGACAACCCTTGAAGTGGGCCATCAGCTGGACTGTAGACGTGGCAGCGATGGGGCAGTGAAGGGCACACAGAGATGCTGCCCCCTTTTGGGACAATGAAGAACAGGAGCTCTGGAGGTTCCAAGCCACTCGGAGCCTCCTCCCCACTGAATCTGCCCCGGTCCTTTTCAAAGCCATCCGGATTGCGACCCCTCTCTGGGGCAGCAAATTAAAGTATTCTACAGGCAAAAGGAATATCAGAGTCAACTACACAAAATGAAACAGAAGAAAGTGAAGGAGGAGGAGGAGGAGAAATTACTTGCCGAGACACTGAGTGACAAAGATTCTCTCTCTCTCTCTTTAAGGCATTTCTATCCCATTCCCTACAAGTGTCTTGGGACTGCTAACAATAAATATACATATTTATTGTTTTATTTATATATTTATGGCAGAGGTTTATATCAAAGCATCTTTCTTTTAAAGAACTCAAAGGAGTGGAATTCAGGTCCCTCTTCCCACTCACAGTCCAATTCTGCCCCGCAAAAACAACCTTGTGGGGCGCCCTGGGCTGAGACCTGGGACTGGCTCAGCATCACTCAGCTGGGACCAGACCCCAGGCCTGCCAACCCCCAGTGCCATGCTCCTAACCACTACACCTCACTGCCTCTCATGGACATGAGATACAGGATACAATGGTGGGGGGAGGTGGAGAAGGCAGATACGGAGCAAGGTCAAAAGTACATGGCCTTCGTTTGCTCTGTACAAAAGTCGGAATATTGTTCCCTTAAAACTGATGCCTCTGGCAGGGCCCAAAGCATAGGTGTTCCGTCTCAAACAAGAGCTATGAGGGAGCAAGGAGAATGTTTCTCTCTTTCACTCCATTGGCTTGACCAAGATACACAGCGGGGCACAGTGGATGATGGGGCTCCAGACTGGGAAAGGGGGGCTCCCCACTTCCAAACACCGGCCTGGAAGATGCTTCCTCTGGTCCGTCTGCAGCAGTGAAAGCTCCAGGGAGGGCCCTGGGAGCACAAAAGTGTTTCTGCCTGGCTGCACATTCAGTTCCTCCCACTGTGTATCTTACACAGTAATACATCGCCGTGTCCTCGGAGTTCAGGCTGTTCATTTGCAGATACAACATATTGGAGGGTCTGTCCCTGGAGATGGAGAAGCACCCCTTCACCGCGTCTGCATAGTATGTGCTGGACCCCATGTTGCTTATTCTTGCGACCCATTCCAGGCCCTTCCCTGGAGCCTGGCGCACCCAGTCCATGTGGTAGTTGTTGAAGGTGAAGCCGGAGGCCTCACAGGAGAGGTGAAAGGAACTCTCCCAGCCTCTCATCCCCTTTGGACTCCACCAGTTGCATCTTTGACTGCACACCTAGAAGAAAAGGGATTTGACAGTGACTTGGTGTGTACATAACCACATTTCATGCATCAAATCACTTTTGAGGAAGTAATATTACCTCCAAGTACTGCTGACATTAAAGCCAGCTGAAGCAAAGCTATCATTTTCTTCCAACACTTTGAAAACACTGACTACAAAGTGGACCCAGGTGCAGAGCGCACAGAGCTTGTGCCTGGTGGATTTGAAGAGAAGCAGCCTCAGGACATTTGCATATGGGTCAGAATAAAAGCACCGGCAGGGCCCTCACAGATCTATGGTGGAACCCAGGCATGGTTGTGGCAGTACAACCCCGTTCCTCCTGAGCACACACCTGCCACATGGCACTGCCCCTGGTTCCTTCCGCCCCACACTTACGGACGTCCTCGGCTGCAGTGCTGTTGGGTGTTGTACGCATGGACATTTTGACTCCCAAAGCACCCTTGCCCTGGCTATGGGACTTTCCTCCCATGCCCCACATCATGATCAGAAAGTCCTCCAGGTCTTCCCCTTGCCTCCTAGTGAGAAGCGTGGAAGATGCTCTGCCTCCTTCCCTCAAGCTCCCAATCAGAGACACACATGGGGACACCTCTTTTTCCATTCAAAGCTGTTTGCCTCCCTTTCACTGAGGAAGGACCTGTTCACAGTCCTTTCTCTTGCTCCCAGCTTTCCTTGTTTCCTGCCAAGATGGCTGCCCACAGGGATGGTTGAACATGGAGTCCTGCTGCTGGTAGTGGGTTGTGGCTGATGGCCTTCTGGCACCTTCCAACACTATCATCCTATGACCATAGAATCCTATGATCCTACGATCCTACGATCCAATGCTCCTTTGATTCCTTGATAACATTTCTGGAAAATATTTGTGCGTTCCTTCCCTTTCACTCTTTCCTTGACAGCTTGCAATGAATCCTGGGGAGCATCTCAGGGGACTGACAGGAAGGATAGGCAGGTGCCGTTGGCAAGCAAACATCCCCATGGAAGGTTCACAGAGCAGCTGCTACTCCAGATGGGTCCTCTTCAAATTATGATGCTGTTGCCTACCCTGCATGGCTGAATGCATTTAACTTTTTCATTCTTGTGCACTTACTGCCTCATTTGCATTCATGCAGTCCAGTCATGGGGTGGGAGACTGGCAGGAAAATCCACTCACCCAACAGTGGCAATCTCACTTCCAATTTCCTATGAATATTCTGCTGTAGAACATGCTGCCTAGATAACTTTGTGAGAAATGTGTCCTTTGGGAAGAGAAGTCTGGGCTGTATGGAGGTTGGTCTCAGGCAGCCTGCCTCTGCTCACATTATTGTCTTCCTCCAGGTAGATCTGCAGAATGGAACAGGAGGCTGCTGTACAAGGAGCAGAGCTTTTCTGGGGTTCAAATTATGCTTCACTCCAGTGCCATGGAGCGCAGTATCCTCCCGGCCAAGGTTGAACTGAGGAAGAGGGATAAGGCCATTCTAGGTATTCTGTGGATGATGACCACCATGGTTCAATTGCATGCGGCTCCTGTGTGGTTCCACAGGCCAGGAACAGGAGAAGACAACATATGAGATGCTGGATCAGACCCACAGACCGATTCTCGGTACCCATGGCAGCAAGTCAGCTGACCACAGGGGTCCTCAGGCAGGACAGGGGCATGGCCTCCACTGGGTCAAGCCCCCAGGAACTGGGGCATTCTGGCTTGGCACTTCCGGTTCAAGAGAGGCTACAAAGCCAGCAAGGCCAGTGGCCCTAGAGAGCCACCTCCCTCAGAATCTTGATGGCCACCCCCATTCCTTGTGGCCGTGAATTACATCATTCTACAGCCAAAGATGAATAACAGCTTAGCTTAAACAAAATGGAGTACAAAGAGGAGGAGGAACTATTTGCCTACAGGCTTAATCTCAAGGATGATGTCTTTATAGATTTATGTATTCTTTTGGATACCAACATTTTTCTTTTCAAGAAGTGTAAGCAGGTGACATCATTCCCCTCTTCCTGTTGCCAGCCTAAGCCTTCCAACAAGCCCCGTGTGAGGTGGGCTGGGCTGAGAGTCCTTCCCTGGCCCAGAGTCACCCAGGTGGCTCCATGACTGAGAAGGGACATGAACCCAGCTCACTGAAGGCCCAGTCCGATGCTCCTAACTGCTAAACCACAGTGGCTTTATTAGTAGAGTATTGTTCCCTTTCAATCGATGCCTCTGGAGGTGCACAAAGCTCAGTGGCTCGTTCTGGGAAAAGAGTGACTGGGAACAGAGCCTGGCAGCCCCTTCCTCTGTTCAGTCTGCAGCAGGGAAACACCAGGCAAAGTCCCAGGACCACAGGAGGGTTTTTTCCTGGCCGCACCTTCATTTCTTCCCACTGTGCCACCTACACAGTAATGCATCGCCGTGTCCTTGGCCTTCAGGCTGTTCATTTGCACTTACAGCATGTTGGACAAGTCATTCCTAGAGATGGTGAAGCGCCCCCTCACCGAGTCTGCATAGTATCTGATGGGTCCAGCTCTACCTATTAATCCAGTGTGAATGGCAACACATTCCAGGCCCTTCCCTGGAGCCTGGCGCACCCAGGCCATGGGGGACCTTCTGAAGGTGAAGCCGGAGGCCTGGCAAGAGAGGCGGAGGGACTCCCCAGTCCCTTTTACATCTCCTCCGGACTCCACCAGCTGGACCTCTGAAGGCACACCTGGAAAGAAAGGGATTATACAGTGACCTGGTGCATATATTGAAATTTTCCATGGAGCAAATCCAGTTTGAGGAAAGAATATTACCTCCAAGGACTGCTGAAAGTAAGGCCAGCTGAATCAAAATTATCATTTTCTCCCATAATAGTTTGGAAGAACTGACTGAACTTGGTCCCTGGTGCAGACTGGACAGAGAGTGTGCCTGGCAGGTTTAAAGAGGATCAGCCTCCGGACATTTGCATGTGCAGCAGGAGAAAAGCACTTGCAAATTGATGACTCAACACAAACAAGGTTGCAGCAGCACAACTGTGTTCTTCCTGAGACCATGGCTGCCATGTTGCTCTCCAGCCAGTTTTTATCTCCCACACTTATGGATTCCCTTAGCTGTTGGCTTGATGTATGTTCTTTGCATGGCAGTCTTGCTTCCTCAAGCCCCCTTGCTCTGGCTATGGGTCTTTCCTGCCATGACCCACATCATGACCAGGAAGTCCTCCAGGTGTTCCCCTTGCCTCCTACTGAGAAGCATGGCAGATGCTCTGCCTCTTTCTATCAGGCCCCCCTTCAGACACACCTGGAGCACCCCGCTTTCCCCTCAAGCCTCTTGGTTCCAACAGCTTCCATCTAACTGGGTAATGACCTGCTCATAGTCTGTCAGCTTTCCTTGCTTCACACCCAGATGGTGGCCCTCAGCGATGGTTGGACTTGGTATACTGCACTGAGCAGAACTTTGGGACTGATGGCCTTCTGACGGCCTTTACATTAAGTAAAGCAACACACACATGCACACACACACACACACACAGAGCCATAGGACAGCAATGACAGATTTTGTTTCCGGGAACATCTGACACCGGGTTTGAGTGATGTATCAGTTGTGCCTCAAATATTTCAAATCTTCTGCTTTAGGGCTAAAGCAAAGTCCATGTCTATTTCTTATATTTGTAGCTTCTTCCGGGTTTGGGAGAGAGGGAAGTTTGATTCCTGCAACACTGGGATAAGCAGTTTGGAAAGACATGCTTGAGTTCATGGATGAGAAACTGTATTTCCAGCACTCTGAGCAGAAGGGACTACATCTTGTCTGAAGTCCTGGGGTTTCCCCAGCCCCACAGTCAGAACTAGGAGAAGACCTCCCGGAGTGGCGCTTTGAGCACAAGCTTCTCTCCAAATGGCTCACAAGTCTCTCAAATGTGCTTACCCATATTATTATATTATATTATAGCCATTCCCTTTATTTTCTAGATTCCATGAACTCGTTTCAGCTTTATGGGTTCTGTTCACATACCCAACTTGGGTTTCCATGGGCCAGAGAGATGGTGGAAATAAAGTGAGAAAAAGCATTGCATTTTCTGTTTTAAAGATTGGGACAGATTCACTCTGCATCAAACTTTCCTCTCTGTGTTTCTCTGTCTTTCTGTCTGTCTGTCTCTCTGTTGGCTGCATGGACGGACTGACTGAAAGACAAACAGACAGACAGACTTTCTGGTTTAAATGGATAAATACATTTAAAAACCTGCACCACCTGAAATCAAATATGGACACACATTAGTGTTTTTTTCCCAGCCCGTATTTTGCTATGTGCATATGATGTGTGCTCAAAAGCACAAGCGCTGATGTGCTTGTAAAGAGTTTTCCATGGGCTGCAAAAGAGCATTCAAGTTTTTCCAAACACAAACCTAACAAATGTGTTTCTTTTCAAGCAAATCCAGCAACCGATCAATAAATCGCTTTTTGAACAAAATAAGCTGCAAGGAGAAAAGCCAAGACCTTTATAACTTTCTAACCAATAATCTCCCCTCCACAGAGTAAAGGGGTGTGTGTTGGGACAGGTTAATACTGTTTTCTCTTCAAATGAATTTCCTTCAATGGCCATGGAATGCTGCAAAGACCGAAGGGGTTTTTCACCAGGCTGCTCATTCACTTCCTCCCGCTGTGCCTCTTGCACAATAATACACTGCAGAGTCCTCAGGCTTGAGGCTGCTCATTTGCAAATGCAGCAGGCTGTTGGAGTCATCTCTGGAGATGGTGAAGCGCCCCTTCACGGCGTCCGCGTAGTATGTGAGAATGGAATGTACACTGATAGAGGCTACCCATTCCAGGCCCTTCCCAGGAGCCTGGCGGGCCCAGTGCATGCCATAGCTGCTGAAGGTGAAGCCAGAGGCCTGGCAGGAGAGGCGGAGGGACTCCCCGGGTCTTTTGACATCCCCACCAGACTCCACCAGTTGCACCTCTGACTGCACACCTAGAAGGAAAGGAATTTGACAGTGACTTAGTCTGTATATAAAAACCTTGCATGCAGCAAATCCCTTTTGTGGAAAGAATATTACCTCCAAGGCCTGCTGAAAGCAAGGCCAGATGAAGCAAAATTATCATTTTCCCCTAGAATAGTTTGAAAGAATTGACTGAAAAGTTGTGCCAGGTACGGAGTGGTTAGAGACTGTGCCTGGCGGATTTAAAGTGGAACCAGCCTCAGAACATTTGCATATGCGGCAGGATAAATCGTGACCACCCACAAATCTATGGCCCAATGCAAATGTAGTTGCGGCAGCACAACGCCATTCCTCCTGAGAGCAGGGCCGCCTCATTGCAGTGCAGCTGGTTCTTTCTGCCCCACACTTTTGGAAGCCCTCAGGTGTGCTCTTGGCAGGTGTTATGTGCATGGCACTCTTGCTTCCCAAAGTCTCATGCGATGGAGGTTTCCTTCCATGGCCCGCATCATGATCAGGAAGTTCCTCCAGGTATTCTGCTTGCCTTCTCCTGAGAACCACGAAGTTGCTGTGCCTCTTTTTCCCAGGCCCCCTTTCAGACATACCCTTGGGCACCCCTCCTTCTACTCAGGCCTCTTGCTCCAACGGCCTCAGTCCAGTTCGGTAATGACCAGCACATACTCCTCTCTCTCAGTTTCACCTTTCCTTGTTTCACACCAGGATGGTTGTCCACAGGGAAGGTTGAACTTGGTGTCCTGCACTAAGCAGGTTCCCTCCCGGCCCCTTCCAGCTCGCTCTTTCTCGAATTCTCTGATAACCATATTTGAAAGCATTTGTATGCTCCCTCCCTTGCACTCTTCCCTTGACTGCCCACAATGCATCATAGCCGGCATCTTAGGGGCCTGATACGATGGAGGGGCAGGAGCCGTTGGCAAGCAAACAATTACAAGGATCATTTGTGGAGGCAGCTGAAGTCTCAGAAGGTCACTCATGGATGACTCTCTCAAACATGTATTTATATCCCATCATGCATGGATAAAGGCAGTTGACATTCATCATTCGTGTGTGCTTGCTGCCCCCTCTGGGCTGCTGGAGGAGAGCAGCCATGCAGTGTGGTGGTTATAGGGTGAGAGGCTGACAGGGAAATCCACTCATCAAGCAGTGGCAGGACCAATTTTACTCTCTCTCTTTCTCTCTCCCTCTCCCAATTTCCTATCAATATTCTGCTGCAGAACAAACTGTCTAGACTGTGAGAAAAGTGTCCTTCGGGAAGAGAAGTCCGGGGCACATGGGGCTTGATCTCAGACAGTGTGCTCTGCCTGCATTATGGCCTTCCTCCAGGTGGGTCTGCAGATGGGAGCTGGAGGCTGTCGTGCAAGCTGCAGAGCTTTTCTGGGGTTACAAGCACAGCTTCACTCCAGCACCATTGATCGCAGTGTCCCCTGCAGGGAAAGCCCAAATAAATCTCATTATGGAGCAGTTTCCTTCAATAGACATGACATACGGTCCTGACTGAAAATGCTTTTCACCCGGCTGTAGATTCACTTCCTCCCACTCTGCCTTTTGCACATGAAGAGTGAGCGGATAGTTTGTAGGCTAAGCATTCTAGGCTCATCCCAGGGGCTTTTCTGAGTCAGTTCCCTTCAGGGCTGCTGAAGTGGGAGGCTGGACAGGAGAGGTGAAGGGGCACTCCAGGCCTTTTGACATCAGGGCCAGATTCAACTGGCTGGATCTTCGATTGGCAGTCTAGAAAGATAGGCCTTTGAAGACATGAAATGTGGATAAACTCAACACGTCTGTCAGCCTTCTTTATCTTAAATGTCAAATTTACCTCCCTGATCTGTTGAAAAGACAAGTAATTGAAGCAGAAATATCATTTGCCCAGGTAATGGTCCAAAATGGTTCAGCAGAAGTTGTCCCAGGCACCCAGAATACTGTGGTAGTTGCAGAGAGATTGCACAAAAACTTGAAGGAGGAAGCAGTCTTGAACATTTGCCTGCATGGTTGCAGAAAACACCCTCAGGATTATTTGGCAATCTATTGCTGAAGACACATGTTGTCTTTGCAAAGATCCATGTACTTGCTTATGAACAATCGGAGGTTGTTGGCCATTTCCATTCACATTTCTTTTATCCTTTTCCTCAGGATAGAAGCTCCCAGCAGGCCCTCCTGGTTTGCATCTCTCTGAGCATGGAGGGTTTGTGTGCTGTGACAGAAGGTGAATGATGGTTTCAAGCAGCTGTGGTGAATAGGCAGCTGGGATTCTGGGAGGAACGTGGATGGCAAGAAGGTTCATTTCAATCAAAGAGTATGGGATGGTAAACATCACAGCTCAGCCATCAAAATGTGTGTGGAACCTGTGTGTGGATATAGAAGTAAACGTAAAGCAGAAATACTGGTGTTTGTATCATGCGGGGGGGGGGGGGGGGGAGGATGTTCTCTGGCGTTGGGCAACAGAAGTGATTGTGGTACCCAGAAATTATCCAGTGGACCCATGCCTCCTTTCTTGGTTACTAAAGAGCATGGCCTGGTTCACACAACAGGACACATAGCCCAGGGTGGTTCCCATGGTGCGCAGAAAAGCATGTGCTTCCCTGAGCCATGTGTCTTCTA
This sequence comes from Varanus komodoensis, assembly GCF_004798865.1. Classification (NCBI taxonomy): domain Eukaryota; kingdom Metazoa; phylum Chordata; class Lepidosauria; order Squamata; family Varanidae; genus Varanus; species Varanus komodoensis. The sequence continues at coordinate 6,742 of NW_025335668.1, read as the reverse complement.
GGGTTCCTGTTCCATCTCGGCACTGTTTCCCTGCATCCCAGCAGCCCCTGTGAGAGAAGCATCCTCTTTTACTCAGGTAGGAACACTGAGTGCACAAGAACCTGTGATTTCCTTCTTATGAACAGCGGATGGTGGAGAGGCCCTGACAAAGCACCTGGAGTGATGTCTCCTCTCCTTCCTTGTAACCTGCTTGCTCTCCTGCCTCCCTTACAGAGCCCTTTACTTCACCACCTGTGAGTCAGTACAAATCCTGGAATTTCTTCACACTGGAGTTCTTCCTTCAGGAAATCAGTGTGTAGAAAGCAAAAAGGGCATCACCTGGATCTTTCTGTCCTTGCTTTGAGCAATCTCTTGGCTGGAAAGCATGAAGAAGAGGAAGCTGGACCCAATGGACCTTTGGTCTGAGAAAGCAGGGGACCTCTGCCCTCAGCCATTCTCCTAGACAGATTCCCCTGTCCAGTTACCTGGCTTCAGAATCATGTCCTCTCTCTGTGTGTCTCCTGCACAGTCACCCACAGCCGGGTCCTCAACTTGGAGGCTGCTCATTTGGAGAAGCAGCACATTGGAGCCGTTCTTCCTGGGGTTGGTGAAGCGCCCCTTCAGGGGGCCCGTTTCATTGCCAGCTCCGGTCTGCCCCTGTGTCCACACTCCATTCTAGTCCATTCCCAGGGGCTGCTCTCACCAGCTCATGCAGAAGCTGCTCAAGGTGAAGCGGGAGGAAGGACAGAAAAGGCAGAGGGAAACCTGGACTTCTGGGAAGGACATTAAAAGATCTGAGAGATACGTTGAGAATGGGCACTTCCCATGGTCCTAAGGGTGAAAGGAGAAGTTACCCCCCTGCCCCCAATTTTTTTTGTATAGCTTATTTTATGCTACAAATAAGCTATACGGAAGGAAAACGATCCATTTCCCATGCAATGGTTGGAAAGGGTTAGTTGCAAAGTGGTCCCCAGGGCACTGGTTGGTGTAGGTGATGTTGCTGGAGCTCTTTTTGCCTTGTGAACCCTTCATGTTCTAAGCTGTGGTGCTGCTGTGATACTGCTGTTCAATCCAGAGAAGGGTTTTTGCCAGGCTGCACATTCACTTCCCCCCATTGTGTCTCTTGCACAGTAATACAGGGCCGTGTCTTCATCTTTCAGGTTGTTTAATTGCAAGTAGAGCAGATTGTTGGCATTGTCCCTGGAGATGGTGAAGCGCCCCTTCACTGCATTTGAGTAGCGAATGGTAGAGGAAGCTCCATTAATGTCTCCTATCCATTCCAGTCCCTTTCCATGTGCTTGTCTCACCCAGGTCATCCAGGAGCTGCTGAAGGTGAAGCCGGAGGCTCGACAGGAGAGGCGGAGGGACTCTCCTGGCCTTTTGACATCTCCTCCAGACTCCACCAGTTGGACCTCTGATTGGGCACCTGGAAAGAGAGACATTTTAAAGAGATGGGAAGTACATCAATAATAACCGTTGAATGCAGCTTTTCCCTTCAGCTGAAATTACCTCCAAGAAATGCAGAAAGTAAGACAAATTGAAGGAAAACCCTCATTTTCCCCTCAAATGCTTGGAAAGTGTTGATTGAAAAGTGCCTCAGGTGCACAGGCTGCATTAGGTGGGGGGAGAGTGTGCATGGCAGGTTTAAAGAGGAAACTGCCCCCGAATATTTGCATATGCATCAGGATAAAAGCAAGGGCATGACTGCTGGGGAAGGTATGGTTGGAGGCAAGCATGGTTGCAGTAACATGGCTACACTCCTGAAAAGTGCCTCGAGTGCCATGTAAGACTTTGACTGGGCCACCCCTGCCTGGCATTTTTGGAAGTCTGGAAATCCTTGGCTTGAGTCCAGCATGCTGTAGGACCTTCACAACTCTTTTCTATCACTGCTGCCACCCCACACTGGGGTGCAGCTCTCCCTGCCCCACAGCTAATGGAGCTCATCTGCAGCATGTCTGCTGGGTGCCTTGACCCAGTGCATCCTTTGGCTGATAGAAGACCCTTCCATTGTCCCATGTCCCACCCTAGGGCAGAGAGTTCCTTGCAGGCACTCTGCATACCCCCAGCTGGGATCCAGGGAATTGCCCCTTCCTCACTCTCTGGCTCCAACTTGCTCTCCTTCAGAGACACAGCAGGGGCACTCCCTGTTTTCTGAACCCTTTGCCTCCAACTGCGGTTTACTAACCAGAGTTACAGCCGGAGCATCCGTACTGCTCTGCTCCCACCTTTCTTCTTTCTCCACCCAGGATCCTCTCTAATTTGCTGTGGTCACCCCTTTTACTGCTCTCTCAGTTTCCCCTTGATATTTCAGGGATAATCAGAGGGAAGCATTTTGGAGATTCAAAGGATTGAGTGACAGATGCAGTCAGCCAGCAAACCGCTGCAGTAAACCTTCATGGGGACGGTTAAGCCAAATAAGAGGAAAACTGGATGCCGATTTTAGACATGTTTTCTTTCCATTTCTTCATGACTAAACTCATTTAAGTGTGCATGCACATGTGTGAGCCTGCTGCCCCTGTTTGGTTGATAGAGAGGAGCAGCCATGTGCTGAGGCCATGCAGTGAGGTATGCTTGTGTCCCCAGAGAGTGATTGCCAGAGAAATCTGCACATCAACTGCTCTATAGGACGAGGTGGCCGAGTGGTTAAGGCGATGGACCACTAATCCATTGTGCTCTGCACACGTGGGTTCGAATCCCATCCTTGTTGGTAACAGTAAGAGTCGTTTCAACCAAAAAACAAGTTTGGACATGCACATGTTGGGCATGTCATGAGCAGAGCTGACGGGAGCCAGGGGTCAGACTAGATGGCCTGGGAGACCCCCTTCTGACTCACTCCGTTTCTATGTTTCTTTGACTTCACCCCCTGACACACACTTTCAATTTCTGACTTCTTCCTTTCTCCCACCGTGTCCATTCCTGCTCCTCGCCGACCAGGAGGCTCAGGACCACTCCTGTGTTGTACTCCGCCACCCTAGTACTCAGGTAAACTAAGTTCTTAGGCCACAGAGTTCAGCTACTAGGGGAAGCGAGGTTGTGGCAGTCCATTCTTTCTCCTTGCTTTGCACCCTGTCCGGGCCACTTGCCCATCTACTCTTCCATTTCTTCCTCCCACAGGCTCAACCTGTTCCTCTGTTCAGTTGATTCAGATATACAGCAAAAGCTAATACTTTTCAGTCCAAAGATTCTTCTCACCACCTCAATGTTTGAATCTCTTCAGAAAACTCAAATCCATTTTCAGAGAGGTCTTCTCCTCTTCTATTTTTCTGCCACATGCAAATCTGCTGTGGATCCCTTCTGCATTCTGGTAGGACCTGGGACATTGGCCTGGTATGCTGGGGAAGAAATATCATAGAAGAACCCACGGGAAGTGAGGCTGGGGCGAAGAATCACAACAGGGTTCTATGACACACTCTACTATGATGACTTGCTTGTCCTTTGCTTCCAAGTTGGTCCTTTACATGCAGAAGTTGTAGATGTTCTTCAGGCTGTGCATCCCCCTTTGACTGAGGGGGGATACCACTGCTCATTGGAGAAGCCAAAAAGCCATTCTAGGCCATTGCAGGCTTCCTTCTGACCCAGTTTACCCCGTAGTTATTTTTCTCAAATCGGATTCTTAAGCTCACTCTCAGTGTTCCATCACTCCTGGACCTGATGCAGCCACCACCACCGGACTGAGACAGTCCGAGATGTGAAGGAGGAGGGCAATACTAGTGACTGGCAGGTGGGAGAGGTGGAGGCTTGGACAACCAAACTTTAACATACGGATGGACAGAATGGCCACATAAAGCCAGGCTCACTGAAGGAGAGGCAGGTGGTGAGGTGATTATTCCCAAGAAAGGGCATCCAGGATGGATGGACCCTGCATCTGCCGACTCCCTGCACCCACATGAAAAGACACCCAGTCCGTGCACCCATTGCTTCTACGGGTTCAGTGCACTTTGCTGACTCTTGCACCATCAAGGGAACATTCTGCTACTCTAGTCCTATCTTTTCAGATTTTGGTTTTGAGGCATCGATCAAGAAATCTATTCAGGGGACACTTGACCACTTAGGCGTCTTCCTGCATTTGCTTTGCAGAATGGAGGGCCACCTTGGAGGACACTTCGGGGCTGCACAACTGAGTTGCTGACAGGAAAAGGCAAGGCCATAAAGCTGAGCAGATATCATTCCCATTTGTAACCTGAAATTAAGTCCCCCATGTGTCTCACGGCAGTCCCTCAAGGACAGTTACAGTTTGGATTGTTTCCACGCCACTAAAAGCACAGCTGCATCCCGTTGCTTTTCGATTTTGCACACACACTGTGAAACAGGAATGGCCATTTGCCATGAGAAAATAGGGCCATTACCTCCTTAGCAGAGCCCAGACAAGTTATGCTACCATTCTGGCTACTGCAGGGTTTTTGCCTGGCTGCAAATTCACCTCCTCCCACTGTGTCTCTTGCACAGTAATATATCGCTGTGTCCTCGGCTTTCAGGCTGTTCATTTGCAGGTACAGCATGTTGAAGAGGTTGTCCCTGGAGATGGTGAAGCGCCCCTTCACCTTGTTCACATATAATGTGCTGCCCCCACTGTAGCTTATATAGGCAACCCATTCCAGGCCCTTCCCTGGAGCCTGGCGCACCCAGTTCATTCCGTAGCTGCTGAAGGGGAAGCCAGAGACTCAACAGGAAAGGCGCAGGGACTCTCCGGACCTTTTCACATCCCCTCCAGGCTTGACCAGTTGCACATCTGACTGCACACCTAGAAGGAAAGGAATTTGACAGTGACCTGGAGGGTGCATAGAAAAATTGCATGCAGCAAACAGCTTCTGAAGAAAGAACATTACCTCCAAGTTGGCAAGCAAACAACCACAGGAACCGCTCACAGAGGCAGCTGCCACAGAAGGGCACTCATGGATGAATATTGAACTATGCACTTCCTTCCGCTCATTCATGGGTAAAGGCATTCGGCATTTGCCATTGATGTGCACTTTCTGCCCCCTTTGGGCTGATGGAGGGTTGAGAAACGGGCTGGGAAATCCACTCATCCAGCAGTGGCAAACTCACCTCCAATTCCTTTGAATGTTCTACTGCAGAATACGCTGTTCTGCCAGGAGGCAGGGGTTCTTTTGGGATTTGGAGGCAATGAGCACACCGGTAGGTGAAGGAAATGTAATGCTTTATTTATCTAGAGGCAAACAAATTAAATTTATACCTTGCAAGAATATCTTCTCCCCTTCAGCTGCCAGGAGCCCCGCTTAGGCAGTGAGAGAGACCCCAGGCCATCAATCACACAGGATCCGGCACCTGATCTGTGAAGAAGCTCCCAAACGCAAGCTCTCACCCCCCTGGTTTTATAGCTGAATGCTTCTGACTCACACACCTCCATTCTACGCATGCCCAGCACATGGCCTTTGAGCTAAAAAACTCCAGAGTAATCTAGGATCTTCCCGATTGCTCAAGGAATGGGAGAAAAGAATATGAGAAACATGAACACATTCCATTGTATAACTGAAGACTCAACATGCTTGATGAGTGCAAAATGAGGGGAAAGGAGACAAGTCAGACCTCCCTCCTCACCATACAATGTCTTCCGCATGTTTCCAATACACATGCTGCCCAGACAGCTTTGTGAGAAATGTGATGTTTGGGAAGATAACTCTGGGGCACATGGGGCTTGATGTGAGACATCCTGCATCTGCCTGTATTATTGCCCCTTCCAGCCCTAAACCTCCTTAAACCATGTGGATCAAGGCCATCATGCTTCAATTCCATGGAGCTCCCATGCGCGTTGCTGGCCAAGAACAGGAGAAGACAACGTAGGAGGTGCTGGATCATAACCAAGGTCTGACCCTTCATACTTGCGGAAGCAAGTTAGCTGGCCATAGGGGTCCTCCAGCAGTACAGAAGCAGGGCCACCCCCTGGCAAAGCCCCTCAGAAACTACTGCAGGCAGGAATGGCAGTTCTGTTTCACCAGGTGGCACGAAGCCAGACAGTTGTGGTGATGGCAGATTGCTTGCAAGACTGCTTGACTGCGAAAACACTCCTGAACATTTGCATGTTTGTTTGGATCAAAGCTCCTGGATGGCCCCAACGGATCATTCGGCAATCTATGCCTGAAGACACACACCCTTGCAGCAATTCACGTACTTGCTCATGAACAATTAGGAGTGACGTTTGAGAAAGGGAGGGCTATCTTTTCTGCAGGATATATGATCCAAGCAAGTGCTTGCCATATGTATTTTTCTGAACATAGAGGGTTTCCATGATTTGATGGAAGGCAAACTATTTTTTAATGCAGCCGTGGCAAATACATAGCTGGGACTCCAAGAGGACATATTCTCCCGGCCACGTTCCCCCATTCAGTTTCCTGGCTTCTGATTCACCTCCTCTCCCTGCATTTCTCCTCCACAGGAATCCACAGTCGGCTCCTCGACTGGGAGGCTGCTGAGTTTCAGAAGCAGCATGTTGGAGCCATTGTTTCCGGGGCTGGTGAAAAGTCCCTTCGGGGAGTCCATTTCATTGTCCGCTTCCTCTGACCTGTGTCTACACTCCATTGCAGTCCTGTCCCAGGGGTTTCTCTCACCAGCAGATGCCGAAGCTGCTCAAGGTGAAGCCGGCGGATGGACAGAAAACGTGGAGGGACCCCTGAAATTCTGAGAAGGACTTTAAGTGGATCCGAGGGATATGGTGATATGTGGTTCATTCTATATTCCTCTAGGGGAAGCAGAGCTCTCCTTTGCTTGAAAAGCAGCTCCTTCCTGTGGAAGCAGTGATGCAACT